>NC_066582.1:358336871-358690621 GCF_024323335.1 Lathyrus oleraceus | reverse complement strand
ACCAATACACTCAAAAGTCCTTCAACCTCATCAGTAGACAAGATAAATAGAAGCTTCCCATGACTTTGTTTGAAGTCTAAGGGATCTAATACAAAATATGCTAGCTTCCTTAACTCTTTCAAACCGGGACATCTAAAACTGTACTTCTTAGTGTTCCTTCGTCCATAATCCATGGTCTGAAAATATTTGCAAATAATACCTCAGTTCCTTGAAATTTCGTGTGATGAATGTTATGATGCACATGAATGTATGAATTTAACAATCACAAATAAGGGATCACACACAAGGAAAATAAGCAAAGGTCAAGGGATGAATCAAGCCATTGTCAAGATCAATCATCCATTTTGGTGGATTACGGTTTTCACCTTATCAACACCCAAGTTCTATTGATATTGACAAGACTTGATTGGATCAACCAAGAATCAAGGGTTTGTTGTAAGTCACGAGCATGGAGTCCGGGTAAGAACCATCCCAAAGGAGTGAACTAAGGATAAAAACTGTAGATCATGTTCTAAAAACTCCCCAGAGTCTTAATTCCATCTATCGGATATTACTGGTTAGGATGCCTGACTCATCAACCCATAATATTCTCAAGAGAAACTCGTCTGAGTGTAGTATCGCGTAACAACTGTTATCAAGTGTCCACCTGAACAGTCTCCGTACTACGTCCTAAATAGGCCAAAAGGGATTAAATGTTCTACTGTTCTGAGCTTCTTCGACCCCAAATTAGAGATAGTAATGCCTAACCACAAATACTTGTGTGACATTTCCAAATCCAAAAGGGTCTCCACTGAGCAGATGGATCTCAAGGCAAATTGTTAAGGACTACTCCACACAAGTTGAACATGACTATACCATCTCTTATCTTAATTGCACTCAAGTTCGGGTTAGAACTTATCTCACCACTCAGAGATCACCAAGAACAACAAGCAGATTATATCACAAAAACAAACATACATACATCAAACATATAGTTATATACACACAAAAAGGTAGGCTAAACCCATTGGAGATTACTCCCCAGCAGAGTCGCCATTTAATTTCTGTAGCGATAAATTCATGATCATCGAGCTATGGATAAGCAAGACTTCAAATATCAAGAGTCGCCACCATGCTTTTATTGTCTCAAGGGAAAAGGGGAAAGTACGAACAAAACCCAAAAATAAGAAGTTTTCAAATCAAAACTAATAAAATTCCAGAGATTACAGGCAAGGGGGTTGGTTACACAGAGGGAAGGTGTTAGCATCCAAAGTGTCGTAGGTACTCCTAGAGAGCCCTTTCTTGTGTGCATATGTATTTTGTACAAATGATGTTTGCAATCAATAGAATGGGGGGATGGGAAATGAATTCATTAATTATATTTTTGTGTTTGACAAGACCTTCAGACTTGTGCCTACGTACCAACATAAAAAATGAGGGATCAAAACGTCGTAGTTTGTGATACAAATTTCAAAGTGGATGCATTGCTTTTAACAAAAATTTAAGTTTGAAAGGCACAAAGGCCTAAAAATGGTTTGAATGAGTTAGTTCTTTTTGGATTTTTGAAATCTTTAAGTCAAGTATAGTTAAATTTATTTACATGTTTATTTAAGAAAAGAAGTTTGAAAATGCAATGGCATAAGGCCAAATTTTCTAGTTTGCAAAAGTGGTCAAAGTTTAGAAAAAGACAAGTACAAACAAAGAAGTTTTTTTAAAAGGAGTGAGAGATCTTGAAATTAAAGAATTGGGGAGGAGATGAAGAGACTAATCCTAAGCATAAATTTAAAAGTTAAGAGTTGAAAAGATCTGACCAATGGGCTGCAATCCAATAGACAAGAATGTCATATAGAAACCCAAATTCCCTTGGACATTAGAATTAAGCAACAAACAATGCACACAATATCAACTTGATTAACAAGGCATCAAATAAATATAGCCACATCCAAGCTTAGCAACTCCATGATGTTCTTCAAATTTGCCCATGTAGTTGATGAATTCCATAATGCCATAAGTCACAGGTTCAAAGTAACAACTTCATAATGATCATGTTGCAGATGAACTCAAATGGATCTTCAATGATGTATCAGATGAAGTTTTAGATTACAAGCACTTGGTTACATGAAAGTTGGCATTGGACAAGTCCTTTGCATATGGAGTGTTGCCTAAATTCTAAGTCTAATAGTCTCAGATCAAACCAACAATCCATACAAGGTGGTTTTTAGGGTTTTTGTTCTTATTATGTACATTAATGGTCAAAGACCACAAAATCAAACACAATATATACAAGCAAAATATATCACAAAATATGGTCCAAATGGACAAAGTGAAAAGGACATTGACATAAACAATTAGAATGGTATGAATAATGGAAAATGAATAAAGCTTAAAAATAAAGTGCATTAAAGTAAATGACATGGAATTAAATGTTGGTTGTTAATGAGTTAGAAGTTAGTATTGCTTTTGCTTTTTATTTTAAGTCATTATTTGGAGAACACTCAACCCACTTATCACAAGCATGGATTGAAGGTGAGAAAAACAAGAAAGGGGGGGTTTGAATTGTTTGGAAAAATAAGCGTTTTTCAAAATGAAAATCACACAAGGATTTTTATACTGGTTCGCTTATAACACAAAGCTACTCCAGTCCACCCGGCCAAGGTGATTTCGCCTTCAACAAGGACTTAATTCACTAATCTTGAAAGATTACAAATAACACCTAAGAGAGAAGAAAATCTCTTAGTCTTCTCAAGTCTACAGACCACACAAAGTCACTTGAGGAAATCAAACAAATAAAAGATACAAGATATGTAATCTAGAGTGCTTCTAAGAAAGCAAGTATTACAAACTTAAGAACAGATTTTTTCACTTAATAAGCAAAAGCTTAGTGAAATTCTTTGAGAGCAAAAGATGATTTTCTTGAGCGTGAAATAATTCAGTATAGTTTTGGCTAGTTGATTTCTTGTTACTGAATGTTGATTGCAGCTCTATTTATATATGAGTTGAAGTAGTGGTTGAACCTGGTGGATATTAAACTGAGTTTACTCCATCACTTAAATAGCTTCTGCAGTTTAACTTTTCATCTTTGAAGTGACTACTTACCACAAGTAGTATCTTCTCTCTTGGAAGTGGAGATTAACGACTCTTTCTCTGTTTAGGAAATCTATTTGAAAATCTTTACTTGACTTGAACGTTACTTCTTCATGATTAGCAAATCCATAATCAAAGTATTTGTGTTTCTGGAGAATCTTGGAATCTTGCTTCTGATGTTGATCTCTTGAGAGTTCAGATGGCGCTGATAACTTTCAGAATATACAGATAACGTTTCTCCAGAGTCAGAGCTTCTAGACTTTACTTCATGTTCAGATGCTTCTGATACTTTGTAGTTTTGTCCAGAGTCAGACTTTCTTGAACGAGATTCCACTTCAGATGCTTCTGATACTTGAGAATATGTATCTGATCTTGTTGTGCATCTGATGACATCATCAGATTTATTTCTTCTTTCTTTAGAACCCTGCACACTTAGAAACTTTTCGTTAGGGTGCCATTTTTGGTTTCATCCTTTGTTATCATCAAAATCAAGGAATCTGTTGTAGAACAATTTTTGTTCTTACAATCTCCCCCTTTTTGATGATGATAAAACAACTTAAAATAGCAGATGAAACATGAATGAAATAAGATCAGATAGACAAAAGCTCCCCCTGAGTTGGTGCTAGGGAGTTCAGAAGGTCTTACCAGAGCTTTCCAAGTAATGAGATTTCTGAAAACTTTCTGCAATTTCTTAAATTTAATGTTAGAGCTATTTAATCAGAGCTATTTTTATCAGAGCTATTTCTACAATTGTTGCAGAGTGCTTAGGGTTTTTAGACAATTTTCATCAGAGCTATTTAATGATTTCTCCCCCTTTTTGTCAGAATCAAAAAGACATAGAAAATAAATAATTGAAGAGAAAAACATTTCATTAAAAATAGAAACACAAAACACCAGATTCAAAAAGAAGACAGAAGCAAAAACAACAAAAGGCAAGCAAAACATAAAATCCTAAGTGCCTAAGGGTTCTGAGGCAATTTCTGCAAGATCATGGCAAGCATCTTCTGGATGTTCTCATTGACCGTATCTTGCTTGTCCATTCTGTCTCGGAGGATGTTCTGATCTTCCTTAAGGTCCTTCAGAGTCTGAAGGATCATGGGAACAGCAGTTGAAGACTCCCCCTGAGTCAGAGCCTGCTGGGCTTCAGCTTCTGCAGCAGCTTGAGCTTCTGCATCTGCCAGAGCCTTAGCTTCAGCTTCTTGTTGCCTTAGGATTTCTGCTTCCTGAGCAATTCTTTCCTCTTCTATTCTTCTTGCTTCTTCTTCAGCTTCCTTAGCCAACCTCTCCTCCTCTAGCCTTCTGGCTTCAGCTTCTCTGGCTAATCTCTCCTGGAGTCTTTCCTCTGCATCTCTGATGTAGCCATTTCTGACTTGTTCAGAGACACTCTTCAGCCTATAAGACTCAGAGGTCATCCAACTAATGACTCTGTTCCAGTGTATCCTAACAGATTTAGGATCATCACTGACTTCAGAGTTGTTAGCCAGAGACTTGACCTTCTGGATTGAAGCTTCTGCTACCTGCCTGATGGCTTCCTCAAGGGTAGGTATGGTAAGTTCAGGTTCAGGTTCAGGTTCAGGTGAATGAGGTGGAGAGTTTGGAGGGCTAAGATTTAGAGTTTGAGGTTCAGATTCTGCTTCTGGTTGAAGTTCAGAATCTGCTTCTGGTTGAAGACTGGGGGATGAAGCATAAAGAGGATTTAGGTCTAATGGGTCAGAGTCTGGTTCAGGTACAGCGGGAATAATTGGTGGAGTGATATTAGAGGTGAAGGGATCAGATGGTTGAGTTTCAGAGGGTAGAGTTGTTGTTTGTTGTGGTGGAAGTGAAGTTTGGAGGGGTGAGGTTACTTCAGATTGTGTTAGAGTTTGTTGTTGAGAGGCAAGTCTATGAGCATAGAGAGTGGCTATTGTTGGGGAGTCAGGATCAGAAGGTTCAGGGTCAGAGGAAACAGTAACGTAGGGAGGTGATTCAGGTTCAGAGGATGAAGAAGAAGAAGTGCTTTGGTGAGTTTGTGCAGGTATAGAGGGAGGAATGAAAGTTCTGGCTATGTTTAGAACTGGTGTAGGTTGGGAGGTTCTGATGATTGATGGTGGGATTTCAGAGGTAGTAAATATGGGAGATGTAGTGAGAGGATAAGAAGAAGCCATCATAGGTACAGAAGTAACAGGAGGAATAGACGTACCAGAAGAAGAAATTTGCAGAGGAGCAGGAGATTTGGTTCCAGAAGCTTCTCCAATTCTGGCTTTCTTAGCTTTCCTTGCCTCAGCAGCTATCTGTTTCTCAGAGACACCTCTCTTGTATCTGACTAGATCTTCTTCAGAGTCCAGACAGTCATCGAGGCTGAAGTCAGATATATCCACACCATCATCCAGTAGACGCTGAAGATAGATGGCAACAGCATCTCTTGGTTCGTTCTTGAAGAATCTGGCAAGGCCATGAGGCATCTTCCTCTGATCTTTCAAACTATTCTAGGATACATCCAGAGTTGGCTTGACTCTAATCTCTTTGATGATTCCCATGCTTTTGAGGTTTCTGGCATTCAGAGGCTTTCCCACATCAATTGCCAGATCATCCATACATCTGGTCTTCTCCAGTTGGTCAACCAATCCATGCTCAATGAAGACATCAGAAAGCAATCTTCCCAGAGGGATGTAAGACCTTGGCTTCATATTATTTCTGGTTTCTTTGACAGAGTCCCTCAGATATCTGAAAAGGAGAACAGGGAGGTTGATCTGGATACCCTTCTGAATACAGTATAAAATGCATTTCTGATCAGCATTTATGTAATCAGAGGAGTTGGAGGCTGGGCGATGGTGAATAGTACCCAGAATGATTTTTAGCCACACTCGGAGGTTCTGGTGTAGCTCTTTGTTCTTGGAGGGGTTTCCTTCAACATTTGGTTTGAATATAGTTGGGTTGATAACTTCAGTGATGCGTTTTGACCTAGGAGGAATGTTGTAGATCCTTTTTCCTCCACTTTGCTCCATATTCAACAGGGAAGCAATAGACGCTTCTGTGATAACTATCTTCACTCCCAGAACAAATGAGACAATGAATTGGTCATCTGCATCAGCATGTCTCCAGAATTCTTTGACCAAAAGAGGGTAGATTGGACCATACAACCTTAGGAAATAGTTCTCCCACCCTTGTTGACGCAGTTCTCCAGTTAGATCAACGCCATTTCTTCTTAGGTTGTCAAAATCAACCAAAGATTCACACAATACATCCAAACCTTCAAAGGGAGTTGAAAGGTTTATGTGGCGTTCACGGTCAAGAATGTGGGGTTCTTGATAAACAGGGGTTATGGTGACGCCGGTAACAGTAGGAGTTTGGGTGTTTGAGGTTTGGGGATTAGAACTGGATTCCATCTGTTGAGAGAAGTTAAAAACTTCTTGTTGTTGAGCATCCATGAAGAAGAAAAAGATGAAGATTGAAGAACTTGCAGAGAAAGCTTCGAGAGAGGGTTTAGGGTTTTAGAGTGAGTGAGAGTGATAAGTGTGAAATGTGAGAGAAAGTGTTTATATACTCTAAGTAAAACACATGCAAAACGACACAAATTCCAGCGTTAGACACAACACTCAAAATAGCACGCTTGGGGGAAAAATGATTACAGCTAATAAATGAATGTCTAATCCCAACAGTACGCACACTGCTCTAGGAGATTTCAAACGTTCTGACCTTTGATTTCTTTTGACAGCTGTCTAGAAGTTCTAGGGTTAGACGTTTAATGCTCCACGTGTTGATGTATCTGATCTTCAGGAATACCAAAGGATTGGTTTCTGAAGATTTCTAACTCAGATATCTTCTTAACTTGTAGAAGTATCAGAGTCAGAGGCAGAAATGTATTTGTTTTTATCAGAGTCTCATTTTACATGTTCAGAGCCAAATTTTACTCAGGGCAATTTTTAATGTTCAGATTTTCTAATATAAAAAGAAATCTATCTTCAGCTAGAGGCTTAGTAAAGATATCTGCCCATTGATGTTCTGTATCAATGAACTTCAAAGTTACTATCCCTTTCTGAACATAGTCTCTGATAAAATGATGTTTTATTTCTATGTGTTTGGCTCTGGAATGTAGAATGGGATTCTTACTTAAACAAATAGCAGCAGTATTATCACAAAAGATAGGAATGTTACTCTCAAATATCTGAAGATCTTCTAGCTGATGTTTCATCCAGAGCATCTGAGTTGTGCACAGTGATGCTGAGATATATTCTGCTTCTGCAGTTGATAGAGCAATTGTTGACTGTCTTTTGCTAGCCCAGGAGATTAGATTGTTTCCCAGAAGCTGGCAATTTCCAGATGTGCTTTTTCGTTCTATTCTATCTCCTGCGTAGTCTGCATCACAGTAACCAGAAAGTCTATACTCTGATGTTTTCTCATACATCAGGCCCAGGTTAGGAGTTCCTTTCAGATACTTAAGAATTCTTTTAACTGCTGTTAAATGAGATTCTCTAGGATCTGATTGGAATCTGGCACAAAGACAGACACTAAAGAGAATATCAGGACGAGTAGCAGTCAGATAGAGAAGAGAGCCTATCATACCTCGATAGAGCTTCTGACAAACCTTGTTGCTTACCTCTTCCTTCTCCAGAATGCAAGTTGGGTGCATGGGAGTCTTTGCAGAGTTGCATTCAGTCATGTCAAACTTCTTCAGAACGTCTTTAATGTACTTACTTTGATGAATGTACGTGACTTCTGGAGTTTGATTGATTTGAATTCCCAGAAAGAACTTTAATTCTTGCATTAAACTCATTTCAAATTCTGCCTGCATTAACTTGGAAAATTCTTGGCAAACAGAGATATTAGCAGAACCAAAAATAATATCATCAACATAAATCTGACATATCATGAGATCATCATTAAGGTTTTTACAGAAGAGTGTAGAATCAACTTTCCCTCTGATAAAATTTTGTTCCAGAAGAAAATTACTTAAGCGTTCATACCAAGCTCTGGGAGCTTGTTTAAGTCCATATAAGGATTTCTTAAGTTTAAAAACATGTTCTGGAAAATTTGAGTTTTCAAAACCTGGAGGTTGGTTGACATACACTTCTTCTGATATATAACCATTAAGAAATGCACTCTTGACATCCATTTGATATAGTTTAATAGAATGATTAATAGCAAAAGATACAAGAAGACGAATAGATTCTAACCTCGCGACTGGAGCAAAAGTTTCATTATAATCAATACCTTCTTGTTGACTATAACCTTGAGCTACCAGTCGTGCTTTGTTTCTGACAACTTCTCCTTTCTCGTTCAGCTTGTTTCTGAAAACCCATCTGGTTCCAATGACGTGAGTGCCTCTGGGTTTAGGAACGAGATCCCAGACATCATTCTTGGAGAATTGATCTAACTCTTCTTGCATAGCTGCCACCCAATCGTTATCTTGAAGAGCTTCATCACAGGACGTAGGCTCAATCAGAGACACTAGTCCCAGAGGAATATCTTCAGAGGTTCTGAAGGTAGATCTGGTTCTAACAGGTTCATCTTTGTTTCCCAAAATCAAATCTTCAGATACGTTAATACGACTTTTAACTTTCCTTGGAATTTCTGGAGATTTAATTTCTTCAGAGTCTGGAGTGACAGTTGCTTCTGGAGTTTTCTCAGATTCTACAAGAGTGATTTCCAAATCTGCAAACTTTTCAACTAGCTTTGACTTTTCAGGGTCAAGCTTATCATCAAATCTGACATGAATTGATTCCTCCACAATTTTGGTTTCTGTGTTGTATACTCTTTAGCCTTTAGAGCGTTTTGAGTATCCTAACATAATACCTTTCTGTGCTTTGGAATCAAACTTGTTCAGATGTTCTTTAGTATTTAATATAAAGCAAATGCATCCAAAAGGATGAAAATAAGAGATGTTGGGTTTTCTTCCCTTACACAGTTCATAGGGAGTCTTTTCCAGAATAGGTCTAATAGAGATTCTATTCTGAATGTAACACGCTGTATTTACAGCTTCTGCCCAAAAGTGCTTTGCTACATTAGTTTCATTGATCATGGTTCTGGCCATCTCTTGGAGTGTCCTATTCTTCCTCTCTACAACTCCATTTTGTTGTGGAGTTCTAGGGCAGGAGAAATTATGGGATATTCCATTAGAATCAAATAATTCTTCAAAATCTTTGTTTTCAAATTCTCCACCATGATCACTTCTGACTCTAACAATTTTGGAGTCAAATTCTTTTTGCACTTTGGAACAGAAACTGGTGAATACAGAGTGAGACTCACTCTTGTGCTTTAGGAATTTTACCCATGTCCAGCGGCTGTAATCATCAACGATTACTAGTCCATACTTCTTTCCATTGACTGATGCTGTTTTCACAGGACCAAATAAGTCAATGTGAAGAAGCTCCAGAGGCTTAGAGGTAGAAACAACATTTTTCTTTTTAAAAGATGTTTTTGAAAACTTTCCTTTCTGACAAGCTTCACACAGAGCATCTGAAGAAAACTTCAGTTTAGGTAAGCCTCTGACTAACTCAAGTTTAGTTAGCTGAGAAAGTTTTCTCATGCTAATGTGGCCTAAGCGTCTATGCCATACCCATTGCTCTTCGTGAACTGACATTAAACATTTAACATTTTGATCTTTTAAATCAGAAAGATTTATTTTATAAATGTTGTTTTTCCTCTTGCCTGTGAAAAGGACAGAGCCATCGTTCTGATTAATGGCTTTACATGTTTTTTGATTAAAGATTACATCATAACCGTTATCACTTGATTGACTTATGGATAACAAGTTATGCATTAATCCTTCTACATAAAGAACATCAGATATAGAGGGAAGAGTACCATTACCAATAGTTCCGGAGCCTCTGATCCTTCCTTTCTGATCTCCTCCGAAGCCTACAAATCCAGCGTCTTTAAGTTCCAGGCTTTGGAACATAGACTTTCTTCCCGTCATATGTCGCGAGCATCCAGAGTCCAGGTACCATGACTGGTGTCTGAACTTTGCTGCATAGGATATCTGCAACATAGATAATCTTATCTTTCGGTACCCAGAATCTCTTGGGTCCTTTCAGATTAGTTTTCCCAGAGTTTCTTACAACTTTGGGTCTTCTAGCATTTTTAAATTTGTGTTCTTGTGTGTGTGTGTAGTGATATGAAAAAGGTGATTTAATTTGGTTACTGGTAGAGGTTTCATCTTCCTTAGGATCATACCCAATTCCCCTTTTATTATTCTGACTTACTCCATAAATCATGGATGCCATAATACTCCTATCTATTCCATTCTTCAGAAATTTTTGAAAGGCTTCTTCATATTTATAAATAATTTCATTTGAAGTTTGTGGTGCTTGAGACAACGCTTCTTCTAATTTTAAGTTTTTTGTTTTAGCTCCATCTCTTTCTAACGTTAAAGATCTAATTGTATCTTCTTGTGATAGAATTGTTGTCTCAAGTTCACTACACTCTTCAAATTTTGCTTTAAGACAGCCTTTAACGTTTTTAAACTTTTGTTTTAATTTCTGATAAGAAGTAAGAGTTTCTGACAAACATGATTCTAAGTCAGATCTAGAAAGTTCAGAAAATACCTCTTCAGATTCTTCGTCTGAACAGCTGGATGTGGTAGCCATAAGTGCTACGTTGGCTTGTTCATCAGAGTCAGATTCTGATGATCCAGATTCACTGTCATCCCAGGTAGCCATCAGTCCTTTCTTTGTCCTGAAGGTGTTTTTCTTGAAGCTTTCCTTTCTGGAGTTGTCCTTCTTCAACTTGGGGCATTCATTTCTGTAATGACCTGTTTCTTTACATTCATAACAGGTAATATCTTTGTTAGCTTTACCTTTTGAAGTTGACTCTGATCTATCCCCTCTGGGTCTTGGTCTTCTGAAGTTGTTGTTCCTCTTTTTCCAGAGTTGCTTGACTCTTCTGGTTAGTAGGGACAACTCTTCTTCATCATCAGAGTCTTCTGGTTCAGAATCGTCAGAATCTTCAGCTTCTGCCTGGAGAGCTTTGGTTCTGTCAGGCTTCCGTCTTTCAGATCTGGACTTAAGCGCTACGGACTTGTTCCTTTTCTGAGGCTTATCCTCCTCTAGTTCTATCTCATGACTTCTGAGAGAACTAACAAGTTCTTCAAGGCTGATATTGTTCAGATCCTTTGACAGCTTCAGAGCAGTAACCATAGGTCTCCATTTCTTTGGCAGACTTCTGACTATCTTCTTAACATGATCTGCAGTTGTATATCCTTTGTCCAACACTTTAAGACCTGCAATAAGAGTTTGAAATCTGGAAAACATAGCTTCTATAGCTTCATCATCTTCCATTTTGAAGGCTTCATATTTCTGGATAAGCGCCAGAGCCTTCGTCTCCTTGACTTGGGAGTTTCCTTCATGGGTCATCTTCAGAGAGTCAAGTATATCTTTAGCTGTCTCTCTGTTGGTGATCTTTTCATATTCGTTGTATGATATAGCATTTAGAAGTATTGTTCTGGCCTTGTGGTGATTTTTGAAGTCACGTTTCTGATCTTCTGACATTTTGCTTCTGGGAACTTCAGCTCCATTTAAGACTGGAGGTTTGTATCCATCTGTGACAATGTCCCAGAGGTCAGCATCATAACCCAGAAAGAAACTTTCAATTCTGTCTTTCCAGTAATCAAATTTTTCTCCATCAAAAACAGGAGGTTTGGCATTGTAAGAATCTCTTTCATTTGAGTGGGCCATTGTTTTTCTCGTACTGGATCTCTCTACACGGTTAAGTGTTTGATTAGAAAATCAATAACAGAGCCGGAGCTCTGATACCAATTGAAGGTGAGAAAAACAAGAAAGGGGGGGTTTGAATTGTTTGGAAAAATAAGCGTTTTTCAAAATGAAAATCACACAAGGATTTTTATACTGGTTCGCTTATAACACAAAGCTACTCCAGTCCACCCGGCCAAGGTGATTTCGCCTTCAACAAGGACTTAATTCACTAATCTTGAAAGATTACAAACAACACCTAAGAGAGAAGAAAATCTCTTAGTCTTCTCAAGTCTACAGACCACACAAAGTCACTTGAGGAAATCAAACAAATAAAAGATACAAGATATGTAATCTAGAGTGCTTCTAAGAAAGCAAGTATTACAAACTTAAGAACAGATTTTTTCACTTAATAAGCAAAAGCTTAGTGAAATTCTTTGAGAGCAAAAGATGATTTTCTTGAGCGTGAAATAATTCAGTATAGTTTTGGCTAGTTGATTTCTTGCTACTGAATGTTGATTGCAGCTCTATTTATATATGAGTTGAAGTAGTGGTTGAACCTGGTGGATATTAAACTGAGTTTACTCCATCACTTAAATAGCTTCTGCAGTTTAACTTTTCATCTTTGAAGTGACTACTTACCACAAGTAGTATCTTCTCTCTTGGAAGTGGAGATTAACGACTCTTTCTCTGTTTAGGAAATCTATTTGAAAATCTTTACTTGACTTGAACGTTACTTCTTCATGATTAGCAAATCCATAATCAAAGTATTTGTGTTTCTGGAGAATCTTGGAATCTTGCTTCTGATGTTGATCTCTTGAGAGTTCAGATGGCGCTGATAACTTTCAGAATATACAGATAACGTTTCTCCAGAGTCAGAGCTTCTAGACTTTACTTCATGTTCAGATGCTTCTGATACTTTGTAGTTTTGTCCAGAGTCAGACTTTCTTGAACGAGATTCCACTTCAGATGCTTCTGATACTTGAGAATATGTATCTGATCTTGTTGTGCATCTGATGACATCATCAGATTTATTTCTTCTTTCTTTAGAACCCTGCACACTTAGAAACTTTTCGTTAGGGTGCCATTTTTGGTTTCATCCTTTGTTATCATCAAAATCAAGGAATCTGTTGTAGAACAATTTTTGTTCTTACAATCTCCCCCTTTTTGATGATGATAAAACAACTTAAAATAGCAGATGAAACATGAATGAAATAAGATCAGATAGACAAAAGCTCCCCCTGAGTTGGTGCTAGGGAGTTCAGAAGGTCTTACCAGAGCTTTCCAAGTAATGAGATTTCTGAAAACTTTCTGCAATTTCTTAAATTTAATGTTAGAGCTATTTAATCAGAGCTATTTTTATCAGAGCTATTTCTACAATTGTTGCAGAGTGCTTAGGGTTTTTAGACAATTTTCATCAGAGCTATTTAATGATTTCTCCCCCTTTTTGTCAGAATCAAAAAGACATAGAAAATAAATAATTGAAGAGAAAAACATTTCATTAAAAATAGAAACACAAAACACCAGATTCAAAAAGAAGACAGAAGCAAAAACAACAAAAGGCAAGCAAAACATAAAATCCTAAGTGCCTAAGGGTTCTGAGGCAATTTCTGCAAGATCATGGCAAGCATCTTCTGGATGTTCTCATTGACCGTATCTTGCTTGTCCATTCTGTCTCGGAGGATGTTCTGATCTTCCTTAAGGTCCTTCAGAGTCTGAAGGATCATGGGAACAGCAGTTGAAGACTCCCCCTGAGTCAGAGCCTGCTGGGCTTCAGCTTCTGCAGCAGCTTGAGCTTCTGCATCTGCCAGAGCCTTAGCTTCAGCTTCTTGTTGCCTTAGGATTTCTGCTTCCTGAGCAATTCTTTCCTCTTCTATTCTTCTTGCTTCTTCTTCAGCTTCCTTAGCCAACCTCTCCTCCTCTAGCCTTCTGGCTTCAGCTTCTCTGGCTAATCTCTCCTGGAGTCTTTCCTCAGCATCTCTGATGTAGCCATTTCTGACTTGTTCAGAGACACTCTTCAGCCTATAAGACTCAGAGGTCATCCAACTAATGACTCTGTTCCAGTGTATCCTAACAGATTTAGGATCATCACTGACTTCAGAGTTGTTAGCCAGAGACTTGACCTTCTGGATTGAAGCTTCTGCTACCTGCCTGATGGCTTCCTCAAGGGTAGGTATGGTAAGTTCAGGTTCAGGTTCAGGTTCAGGTGAATGAGGTGGAGAGTTTGGAGGGCTAAGATTTAGAGTTTGAGGTTCAGATTCTGCTTCTGGTTGAAGTTCAGAATCTGCTTCTGGTTGAAGACTGGGGGATGAAGCATAAAGAGGATTTAGGTCTAATGGGTCAGAGTCTGGTTCAGGTACAGCGGGAATAATTGGTGGAGTGATATTAGAGGTGAAGGGATCAGATGGTTGAGTTTCAGAGGGTAGAGTTGTTGTTTGTTGTGGTGGAAGTGAAGTTTGGAGGGGTGAGGTTACTTCAGATTGTGTTAGAGTTTGTTGTTGAGAGGCAAGTCTATGAGCATAGAGAGTGGCTATTGTTGGGGAGTCAGGATCAGAAGGTTCAGGGTCAGAGGAAACAGTAACGTAGGGAGGTGATTCAGGTTCAGAGGATGAAGAAGAAGAAGTGCTTTGGTGAGTTTGTGCAGGTATAGAGGGAGGAATGAAAGTTCTGGCTATGTTTAGAACTGGTGTAGGTTGGGAGGTTCTGATGATTGATGGTGGGATTTCAGAGGTAGTAAATATGGGAGATGTAGTGAGAGGATGAGAAGAAGCCATCATAGGTACAGAAGTAACAGGAGGAATAGACGTACCAGAAGAAGAAATTTGCAGAGGAGCAGGAGATTTGAAAGAAAAAATGGCGTAGAGCACGAATCTGACCTCAATTTTAACTAACTCCACATATATAGAAAGATATGAGGAGTTGAATTTTGAGGTGTGTCAACTGAGTTGCTTCGATTTAACCTCAAAGCAACTCATTCTTCTTGCTTACGTTGGTAGGACTTTAGACAACCAAAGATCCAAGAGAATTGATGAGAATTGAGTGAGAATCGAAGAGAAGAAAATTTCTGGAAAATACCTTCAATGCTGTGTAGAATTTGCTCTTCCTTTCTTCAATTCTTGTTTGATCTTGTTCCAATGACTTGCAGAAGTGGATTAGGAATGGAAAGAAGCTTTGGATCCTGAAGTTTTTGAATCTCCAAATAGTGAGATTCAAACTCAATTTTCAAATGAAAATTATCAGGTTTTCCTTTGAATTGTGAAGGTTTGAAGAGAGGGGCAAAGTTGGCGCGCAAGGATCCTCCCAAATGAGCTCAGAGGGTCCATATTTATAGCATTTGGAAGTGTTATTTGCACACTTGAAAATGTTTCCAATTTTGGAAATTGCATGATGCATGCTTGCATGGGTGTGTACAAGCCTATGAAGCAATCCAATTAGGTCCAAAGGCATCTGAAATGATGTTAGAATTAAGCTTGAATGGCAAGGCAATGTTATGTGATCATTTGAACTTTGATTTCCACCAATGATGCAGGCCTGTTAAAACCATGCACATCCCTAGCAAACTTGGTCCAAAATGAATGAATTAGGACTATTTGGAAAGCTTGGATCAAGAGGAACAACTCTTATGTTTAACACTTTTCCATTTGGAACTTAGATCAAGGTGAATTTTGAGGTGGAAGTTTGGAAATTTCAATATGTTGAAATTTATTCTAAGTGTCAAGCCATATACCTCAATGTTCCACCTTATTAAACTTTTTATGTGAGCTCCAAATGAGAAAAGTGTATCTATCAAAGTTGTATATATTTAAAAGACATTAAAAATGGTCGCAAATTTGACATCATTTGGATTTAGAATGAGAGAGTTATGCATTTTTTAAGTTGAGGAAAATCACTTGTTCAATGATATTGGTCCAAAATGACCTATAATGTATCCTCATATCACATGCTCATAAAAATTGATTTAGCTTTCACTCCAAACATCAAAGTTTAAGTAGAAATCTTGAATTTGATTTTGAAACTTGGAAATATTTCATCTCATAAATATTGAGCAAGTTATGGCCTTGGGAAGTTGAATTTCAAATTAGGGTTTATGCAAAATGACCTATAATGTTTCAAATAGAAAATGACTTTCCAAGCAAAATTAGCTCTAGACTTCAACATGAAAGTTGTTTGGAATGTCATTTAGAGTAACTTTGAGTTTGGAATCATTTTCATATGGTGAAAATTGTAGGAGATAGGGTCTAGGAAGACCCAGTTTTGATCAGATGAATTCATCTGGCCAACCACCATTAACCAACTTGCTAACTTGCAATTCTCTTGACTTTTTAGGCTCATGTTAGATCATATATGCATAAGATGATGAATTTTGAAGTATCCCTTGAGAAATTTGATCAATTGATGAGGAAGCTTGTTTAAGAAGTTACTCAAGATACCCAGACAACCTTGGGTTTCCAAGGCAAACCAACTCCAAACTCTTGAAGAAAACTTGATCAAAATGGAATGTAGAGATCATTAGGGATCATATATGATGTTTAGAGACATTGTGGATCATTCCTTGGTTGTGCTCTTAGCAATGAGGGTCTTAAACCCTAGATATGAACTTGATAGACCGATGGGGACCATGCCCTACCTACAAAAGAGTTGGGCAAATAGAAAGACATATTTTAGGTATTTTGGTTAGTAAAATGATAAACATACAAGTATGATACAATCACATGGTACTTGGTGATCTCTCCCAAAACAAACCCAATGAAAGAGGGGTAAGGAGGATGCCAAGGTGTGATCCCAATGCTAGTGCATATGATGAAATTGCATAAGGGATCTTAAGGTCAAAATTGGGGTCTTACAGCTGCCCATATTTAAGGACATTCTAACTGAGGAGGTGAAGGTTAAAATCTCCGTGTCGACTCAGTAGAATAGGCTTAAATAACAACATATAGAAACAAATTTTGGTCCCTAAGAGACCTCATGATGCGTATGATATGAATGTAAAAGAAAATTCTCCGTGGGGAAATGTTGCCACAAAAGAGAAGAAATCAGAGAGACTGAATATCCGCAGAAGTATAATGCATTCCGTAAGGAAAACTCACTGGGGAGACAAAGACTCTAGGGGGTAAAAAAAGTTATGCATAAGCCAAACTATGACTTAAAAACTGCTGGGGAGACTAGAGGAATTCCATAAAATGGAAAGACTCAGCCGAGGAAGCAAAACATCTGCAGGGGAAACGAGTAGATCAAGATAAAAGTGACATACTTGAATCATGCAGGAAAAGCGATTTCACTAAGGAAATGCGCACACAACTCAACTGGGGAAGAAATAGACTTTGACACAGGAGGAGAAGAAATCTATTATCCACTACCTGTTACTAGGTAAGGAGATAATAAAGATCTGACAGAGAGGACATACGTCATCGATTAGGATGAACATATCAAGGATGACTCGCTGGGAACCGCCAAGATGGCGTATTCATTACCGGTTACTGGATAGGAATAACCTTGTTGGGGAAAACTACAAAAATAGGATTTACAACTACTAGTTACTGGGCAGAAGACCAAAGATGAGAATATCCGTCACTGGTTAAAGTGAACATATCAAGGATAAACTCAAAGGAAGGAAAATCCATCATCGGTTAAGATGAACATTTCAAGGATAGACTTGCCTGGGGATGTCAAGGAGGATATCCGTCATCGGTTAGGATGAACATATCAAGGATAGACTCACTGAATAAAAAGTAGGAATCACATCTATCGAATGCTAGATAGAATACCATCAAGGAGAAAATCCGCCATCGGTTATGATGAACATATCAAGGATAGACTCTACAAGTAAGGAATGGGAATTACATCTATCAGTTACTGGATAGAATACCACAAGAGAGAGTACCCGTCACCGGTTAGTATGAACATATCAAGGATAAACTCCGCAAAGGGGAATGAAAAGTAGGATTTACAACTATCGGCTACTGGATAGAAGACCGCAAAGAGAAGGAACCCGTCATCGGTTAGGATGAACATATCAAGGATTAACCCTCTGGGGAATGAAAATAAGGATTATAACCACCCTTTACTGAGTAGAATACCAAAGATGAGAATATCCGTCACCGGTTAGGATGAAAATATCAAGGATAAACTCAAAACAGGGGAAGAAAATATCTGTCATCAGTCAGGATGAACATACCAAGGATATACTTCCTAGGGAATCATAAAAAATGAATCCACTAGGGACTCCACTGCGGAGAAAACAGGGGTACTTTTTTCGGGTATTGGGAAAGAAGTA
Source organism: Lathyrus oleraceus (assembly GCF_024323335.1). NCBI lineage: Eukaryota > Viridiplantae > Streptophyta > Magnoliopsida > Fabales > Fabaceae > Lathyrus > Lathyrus oleraceus. Next base: position 358,672,618 of record NC_066582.1, on the reverse strand, counting down.
GCAAACTGCAAACTAAGAAGAATATTACCAGTTACTGGGTAATAAACTCTTAGGGGACCCAAAGCATCTATCTAGGTAAGATCTAGAAAGAAACAGTCAATCAAGACTCGGCCCAATGAGGATATAACTCAAGAGGAGTGATTCCATCCAGATAATCAACTGGGAGAAAACTGAAATAATAATTATCCACGAGGAAATAACTCAGTGGGGAGAAGAGAAAGGTTAAAGTCTTTCTGCTTAAGGGGCTGACACTCTATAATGGAGAGAGGGCAGACATCAAATTTGTATGGGGATAAAGTACCGCCATAACGGAGAATGAGAATCTCATTAGTGAACCAATCCACAAAAGATATGAGTATATATGTACATGTATATGTATATGTATATGTATATGTATATGTGATGATCATGCTGACAAAACGATCGCAAAGGATACAAAGGTGTTGTAAATTTGAATCATCGATACAATTCTCGACCAATCCACAAAAGAGGGAGACGACTTGCTGGAGAAAAGAGAGCATCATCCCAAAGGCTCAAACCTAGCCGGGGAAAGAAGAGATCTGCTGAGAAAAACTGTTATCGAGTCTGCGGGGAATTTTAGGCCACACCAATTCAAATGGGAGACAACCATGCAGAGGATAAACACAAATAGCTCCTCAGAAACCAAGAGAAAACTCTGATCGGGAGAAAATCGGATGGCGATTGGTGGGGAAACCGAAATTCTACCGCAACCACGCGAACTGTTGAGGAAACTGACTTTCAATTGGGGAATAAACACAAATTCTGCTGAGGAATAAACACTCCCGAGGGGACTGAATCAACCAACTCTGCTGGTTACCCTACTGGAGAATAACGGACAATGATTGTTGAATGCTAAAAATGCTATTGAGGATGAAAGAAAAATTGCGCCTACTGCTCGGGAAGGACCAATACTGCTCCATACTTAGGGCTTACTGCTTTCGAACCACTGATGATATTTCTTTTAAATGAAATCAATTGCTTTAAGGTTCATGCTTTTATATGTTTAAGAAAAATGATTTTGATTAAAAAATTTACTTTAAAAAATGATCATAATAAAATTTATAACTATTTGCTAAAGTAAACAAGAGTAGAAACAATTAGGTAAAAGTTCAACTTTATTTAATGGAATGGTAGTCCGTAAATGACAAGACTCCATAGACTTCTACAAAGTTGGAAAATGGTAATTTTCATGGAAAAGGGTTACATTGAATACAATGATCACTAATCCTTCTACCAACTCTTGATGTCCACTATGCTTTTGGCCGTCACTGGGGATGATGAAACACCGTCGACCGTTGTGCTCAACAAAGTCTTCAAAATCTGAAGATCAGTAGGATGCAGTTACTTGCCATAACCCCTAATTTTTGCATAAATTTCCCCAAGGTGGGGGGTATTCAATTTATCGGGAATTTGTTTCTGTTTTATGTCTCTAACTTTTGCCTAGATCGCCCTTTCGGGTTTTCAATCCACCGAGATGCTCATTTTTGCCTAAGCCACCCTTTCGGGTTTTCAACTTAGCAAGCTGTTCTTTTCTTTTTAGGCGAAGTATTTCTTGACTGCATATGCGTTCACAGGACGAGTGAACTCTTCACCATCCATAGTTGTAAGAATCAAAGCACCACCTGAAAAGGCTCTCTTAACAACATGTGAGCCTTCATAATTGGGAGTCCACTTGCCCCTGTTGAAGTACGGATGGATGTTTGATACCCATGTAAAGCAAATGGGAGCATCTCATGCCAATCCTTGTATGTCACAACCATCTTCTGGATAATCTTCTTAATGTTGTTGTTCGCAGCTTCAACAACCCATTCATCTTGGGTCTGTAGGGAGAAGAATTATGGTGTGCAATCTTGAAGTCTTTACAAAGAGCTTCCACCATATTATTATTCAAGTTTGATCCATTATTAGTAATGATCTTACTTAGCACACCATAACGACATATAATCTTATTCTTGATAAACCGCACAATAACTTGCTTGGTTACATTCGCGTATGATGCCGCTTCAACCCATTTTGTGAAGTAGTCAATTGCCACCAAAATGAAATGATGCCCGTTCGAAGCTTTGGGCTCAATCATACCAATCATATCAATTCCCCATATGGAGAAGGGCCAATGGGAGAAAATGACGTTCAACAGTGTCGGAGGAACACGAATCTTATCAGCATATATTTGACACTTGTGGCACTTCTTCACAAACTTGCAACAGTCAGATTCCATTGTCAGCCAATAGCAACCTGCTCGCAACATCTTCTTCGCCATAGCATGTCCATTGGAATGAGTACCAAAGGAACCTTCATGGACTTCAGTCATCAATAGGTCTGCTTCGTGTCTATCCACGCATTTGAGCAGAACCATATCGAAGTTTCTTTTGTACAATACATCACCATTCAGGTATAAATTTCCAGTTAATCTCCTCAAAGTCTTCTTATCTTTCAAAGATGCTTCATGCGGGTAAATATGACTTTGGAGGAAACACTTGATGTCATAATACCACGGCTTCTCGTCTTTGATCTCTTCAACATCAAACACATGAGCTGGCCTATCGAGACACATCACAATCAAATTAGGAACCTCATTCCAATACTTCACTACAATCATTGAAGCTAAAGTTGCAAGAGCATCTGCCATCCGGTTTTCATATCGAGGGATATGATGAAACTCAACCTTGGTAAAGAAAGTTGAAATCCTCGTTGCATAATCTCTATACGGTATCAAACCGGGTTGATTCGTCTCCCATTCACCTTTGGTTTGATTCACCACCAAAGCTGAATCTCCAACGACATCTAAATGCTTGATTCTGAGATCAATGGCCTCTTCAAGCCCCATAATGCAAGCTTCATATTCTGCCATATTGTTTGTACACTTGAAAGTCAATCTAGCTGTAAACGGAAAATGCGTGCCTTGAGGAGTAATAATCACTGCCCTAATGCCATTATCATACTGATTAACAACTCCATCAAATACCATGCCCCAACGGGAACCAGGTTCTGGCCCTTGTTCAAGCAATGGTTCATCACAATCTTTCATTTTCTAGTATAAGATCTCTTCATCAGGAAAGTCATACTGTACTGACTGGTAATCTTCAATCGGTTGGTGAGCTAAATGGTCATCCAAGATACTACCTTTGACTGCTTTCTGAGATTGATATTCAATATCATACTCTGATAGCAACATCTGCCAACGGGCAATCCTCCTAGTTAAAGCACGCTTCTCAAATATATATTTGATTGGATCTATTTTGGATATCAACCAAGTGGTATGATTCAACATATACTAACGCAGACGCTTGGCAGCCCAAGCCAATGCGCAACAAGTTTTCTCAAGCATACAATACCGAGTCTCACAGTCGGTGAACTTCTTACTGAGGTAGTAAATTGCAAATTCTTTCTTTCCAGTCTCATCTTGCTGACCAAGACCACAACCCATACTATCTTCGAGCACAGTCAAATACATGATCAATGGTCTTCCTTCGATAGGTGGAGACAAAATCGGAGGCTCAAGAAGATATTCTTTGATACTATCAAAAGCTTTCTGGCAGTCTTCGGTCCAATCATCAGACTGATCTTTCTGAAGAAGCTTGAATATAGGCGCACATGTGGCAGTCATGTGTGAAATGAATCTTGAGATATAATTCAAGCGACCGAGAAATCCTCTGACTTGCTTCTCGGTTTTGGGCGCAGGCATCTCTTGTATTGCTTTGACCTTGGCCGGATCAACTTCAATACCCTTCTCGCTGACGATAAAGCCCAACAACTTACCAGAACGAAAACCAAAAGTACATTTATTGGGATTCAAGCGGAGTTTATACTTCCTCAAACGCTGGAAAAGCTTCAACAAATGCTCAACATGTTCCTCTTCATCAATTGATTTAGCAATCATGTCATCAACATAAACCTCAATCTCTTTATGCATCATATCATGAAAAAGAGTAGTCATTGCTCTTTGGTAAGTTGCACCAGCATTCTTTAAACCGAAAGGCATCACTCTATAACAGAATATTCCCCAAGGTGTAATGAATATGGTCTTCTCCATATCTTCGGGTGCCATCTTGATCTGATTATATCCGGAAAATCCGTCAATAAACGAAAAGACTTCGAATTTAGTAGAATTGTCTACCATTATATCAATGTGTGGCAGAGGAAGATCATCTTTCGGACTGGCTTTATTCAAATCTCTATAATCAACGCACATGCAGACTTTTCCATCTTTCTTCAGAGCAGGCACAATATTGGCCACCCATTACGGATACTCGGCGGTCACAAGGAAACCATCATCAATCTGCTTCTACCCTTCTTCTTTAATCTTCACTGCCATATCAGGATGCGTTCTTCTCAACTTCTGCTTGACTGGCGAGCATTCTGGCTTCAACGATAATCTATACTCCACTATCTTAGAATCTAAACCAGGCATGCCTTGATAAGACCAAGCAAACACATCTGAATACTCTCGGAGAAGATCAGTCAACCCCTTCTTAGCATCTGGACATAGTCGAGACCCAATCTTGACTTCCTTTTGCATCATCCTCGGAATCCAAGTTGACTAACTCAATCTGATATTCAAATGGCTGAGTGGCTTTTCCTTCATGCTCAAGAAGACGAGACAATTCATCACTCACTTCTTCATCACTTTCCTCCTCAGCCTCAAACACAGGGAATTCAAAATTTGGAGACGGAGAAGGATCATTGTATTCAATGGGGTTAGAAACCAACCTGCATAATGATTTGATATTTTGATTTTAGAGAAGTGAATTTGTGACAAAATATTATGCAAATGGACAAGTTTATTTATTTACTTACCATTTTCAGAATAAAGCAAAAGTAAAAACAAAACATCATAGATGTGGATGAATAGAATTAATTTTATTGTTGATCAAATTTGAAAATGTCCAACAATATTCACTTCTCCCTTAGGCATAAGAGAAGGATTTTTAAAACAAATAAAAGCAATTACTTAGATCGATGCATAATAACAAGAATATCAACAATAGTCCAATTGTTGCAAGCCTTTCCATGCGTCACAAAATTGGTGCAGTCTTCCTCTTCGTCATCCTCTAGCACAGCAACTAAGTGTTGTTCATTGCCATGAATGAACCCTCCGCTACGAAAGCTAAGTTTCATATCCTCTGATCTAGCAGCCGACGATCCTTGCTGAAAACCCAAACCGATTCTGTTCTTGTTATCAGAGACCTCTACCACCCGCCCTCACTGATCAACAATTCCCTCACCAACAATCTTCCTTGCATCTTTCAATGAGGACATGGGTGCCCCAACTCTCTTTTCAACAATAATAGACAAGGCTTGGAATGGAGTTCCAACCTCATCCTCAACTTCAACGTAAGAGAAAGGTGACAGGTGGCTAACCAACAACGCCTTTTCCCCGCCAACAATGACTAATTTCCCATTCTTCACAAATTTGAGATTCTGATGCAACGTGGAGGTAACAACTCCTACCTCATGGATCCACGGCCTTCCCAACAGACAACTGTAGGCTGGGTGGATATCTATTACTTGAAAAGTAATTTGAAAATCACTCGGACCTATCTTAACCAGAAGGTCCACTTCACCAATCACTATTTTGCATGAGCCGTCAAAAGCTTTGACGATTACACCACTATACCTCATAGGCGCTCCTTGATATGACAACTTTGATAATGTTGACTTCGGCAGCACATTTAATGAAGATCCGGTGTCAACAAGCACATTGGATGAAGCATCATCTTTGCAATTCATCGAGATATGCAAAGCCAAATTATGATTCCTACCCTCCTCAGGGAGTTCTTCATCACATAAACTGAGATTGTTGCAAGAAGTGATGTTAGCCACAAAATGATCAAACTGATCCACCGTAACATCATGTTTCACAAACGCTTGCTCTAGAACTCTTTGTAGTGCTTCTCTGTGTGCTTCTGAATTCATAAGCAAAGACAGTACTGGAATTTTTGAGGGGCTTTGGAGTAGCTGCGCCACCACATTAAACTAACTTTTCTTTATTAACCGAAGCACCTCATCATCATCATTAGTCTTCAAATTGCTGGATTCACCAGACTAACGCTTTGAAGCATTAACTGGATTTACTGCAGGCAGTTCCACTTTCTTACTGACTGTTGAATCTTCCACATCTTTTGGGAACACCCGCCCAAACACTCGACCACTGCGGGTCACCTTAGTAACATCAACAATGCTCACGACAGAATTGGTTGTAGGTAATGAAACCTCTTGACCATCCTTCACCATAGTTGCATTATACTGATAAGGAACAACTTTATCGGATGCGTACAGGACTGGACCTGCCAACCGTATGACCAACGACGATAACGATCTTTGGATGATATTATTGCTGTCAGTGCTATCATATTGAATTACCACTTTCTCGAGATTCTTAAACACATGAACGATCACATTCACATTGTCATCTACGTGACGGGATTGTACAATCTAGATCATACCCTCATCCATCAACCGCTGGATGTCCTTTTTCACAATATCACAACCTCTTGGATTGACACTGCAGATAGCACAACCATCATGGTCATGCTCACAATCGCTCACCAACCAAATATCCTTGTGCATCATCACCAAGGACCTTTGAATAAAACGGACATCAAACACTTTGAATTCCCCAGGGCAGCCATCTACCATGTTTGACAGACGAATTTCCATGAGCGGGTAGTGGGTTAGCTTTCACGTTGGGTGCACGGTCCTCAAAAGACACCATTCCACTTTTTACTAGCTTTTGGACTTCATATCTGAGAGGGTAGCAGTTCTCAATGTCATGTCCGGGTGCTCCTTGATGAAAAGCATAACAGAGGTTAGGCTTGTACCACCATGGAAGTGGTTCGGGGATTTGCGGAGGATTTCTTGGTTGTAGCAGGTTCTTGAGAACCAATGATGGATAGAGTTATGCATATGTCATAGGAATCGGGTCGAAAGAAACCTTCTTCCTCTTGAAAGTTTGTTATTGATGATTGTTGGTATTGTTGTTGTTGTAGGTGTTTGTTCGTTATTGTGGTTGTTGTTGTTGTTGACGTTGTTGTTGAACTGGTACTGATTGACTAGCTGAAAACACGGGAATTACTGAAGATACTTGATGATGATGTTGACGGGGTGGTTAACTTCTTCTGCTCTGAGGCCTTCTCTGCCTCCCACTAGTTATTGCGTTGGCTTCATTGTCTTTCTTCTTACCGAAATTATTGCTGTATTTCTTACTGGACGATACCTCCTCCTTAGACAATCGTCCTTCTCGGACACCTGCTTCTAGCCTCATCCCCATGTTTACCATTTCGGTAAAATCACAGGGTGCACTGGCAATCATTCGCTCATAGTAAAATGATCTAAGGGTCTTCATAATTTTTTTGGTCATTTCCTTTTTCTCCAAAGGAAGGTTGATCTGAGCACCGAGTTCTCTCCATCTCTGTGCATACTCCTTGAACGTTTCCTTGTCCTTCCGAGACAACAATCTCAACTGATCTCGGTCGGGAGTCATATCAATGTTGTACTTGTACTGCTTAACAAATGCTTCACCCAAATCATTGAAAGTGCGGATGCTCGAACTATCCAACCCCATATACCATCTTAACGCGGCACCGGTCAGACTGTCTTGAGAGTAGTGGATTAACAACTGATCGTTGTCTGTTTGGGTAGACATCTTGCGGGCATACATCACCAAATGACTGAGCGAACATGTGTTCCCTTTGTATTTTTCAAAGTTAATCACTTTGAACTTCACTGGAATCTTCATATTCGGCACCAGACACAATTCAACAACACTCTTCCCAAAAAGGTCCTTACCTCTCAATGTTTTCAACTCCTTGCGCAACTTAAGAAATTGATCCTTCATTTCATCCATTTTCTCATAAACGTTCGGGCCCTTAGATGGCTTAGAATGATAAATGGTGTCTTCCACGCGAGGCAAAGTATGCACTACAAGCGGTGGCACAGACATGACCGGGCTAGATGTCGGGATGGAAGCAAATGTAGGTGCAAAACCTTCAGGCACGAAGTTTGGCGGCATTCCCCACGGGAGTTCGGTAGATATAGCAGGTGCGAAATAAGCAGCGGTTGCGGGAACAGTAGAGGTAGCCACCTCTAAAATGACAGTCCTCTGAGGAGGAGAAGTTGCAGGTGTTGGAGAAGACTGGCTCTGTACGGATAGAACTGACTCCATCATGGAAGTCAGGAGGACGATCTCCTCTTTCAGGTCTCTATTCTCTTGCTCAATATGTTCCATAATTCTAGAGTGATTGGCGCGAGTATTATACCGATGAGTCATCTTGGCTGAAGCACAAAAGAAACACCAATGAGATATCTGGCGAAAGAGAAACCTGTTTATGCAAATGATGCATGAAATGCAATGCCTGATTGTTTTTATTTTCAAAGAACTTTATATTATTTTCAAATATGTATATATACAAAAGTAATTGCAACAATTTGATATGACCAAAAAACTCTTTTATTTATATAATTGGAAGGGTTACACTGAGTACAATTTCAGAAACCAAATGAAAAATACAAAAGAAAAGGAGATTAGTCATCCTAAGGATCCCCAACAACAACGTCAGAAGATCTGGATGTAGGCGTGTACTTCCTTCGAATGCGTCGAATCTCAGTCTTAAAAGAAGCCTTCATCTGAGTCTTCTCAAGGACAAGCTGATCAACAATCTTCTTCCAAGCAACGGAAGGCTGAGACATGCTAGAATATGAAACTTCCGGTTCTCTCTGTCTCTTCGTCACTCGGTCTTCAATTAGCTCAATAAGTGCGTCTTTGTCCTTAGACTCAAGCTGCAACTCCTCATGCTTCTTGCTCAAAGCATGGAAATGTTCTTCCCACATATCCTTCTCTCTCTTCATCTTGGCGAGCGCGTCTTACAACTCCTCTACATCTTGGTTAGGGAGAGTTAATGACTCAACCACAACCATAGACATAGGCACAAGTTTATAATCGGGAAAAGTGAAGCAACAGTAGAGAGGATCATAGAACTGCACCAATACACTCAAAAGTCCTTTAACCACATCAGCAAACAAGATAGATAGAAGCTTCCTATGACGTTGTTTGAAGTCCAAGGGATCTAATACAAAAGATGCTAGCTTCCTTAACTCTTTCAAATCGGGACATTTGAAACTGTACTTCTTAGTGTTCCTTCATCCACAATCCATGGTCTGAAAAGATTTGCAAATAATACCTCAGTTCCTTTAAATTTTCATGTGATGAATGTTATGATGCGCATGAATGCATGAATGCAACAATCACAAATAAGGGATCACACACAAGGAAAACAAGCAAAGTGTAGCGGTAAATTCTTGATCATCAAGCTATGGATAAACAAGACATCAAATAACATGAGTCGCCACCGCGCTTTTATTGTTTCCAAGGGAAAAGGGAAAAAGTACGAACAAAACCCAAAAGTAAGAAGTTTTCAAATCAAAACTAATAAAATGTCAGAGATTACAGGTAAGGGGGTTGGTTACACAAAGGGAAGGTGTTAGCACCCAAAGTGTCCTAGGTAGTCCTAGGGAGCCCTTTTTTGTGTGCTTATGTATTTTGTACAAAAATGATGTTTACAAACAAATAGAGTGAGGGGATGAGAAAAGAATTCATTAATTATATTTTTGGGTTTGACAAGACCTTCGGACTTGTGCCTACGTACCAACATAAAAATGAGGGATCAAAACCTCGTAGTTCGTGATACAAATTTCAAAATGGATGCATTGATTTTAACAAAATTAAGTTTGAAAGGTACAAAGGCATGAAAATGGTTTGAATGAGTTAGTTCTTTTTTTTGGCTTTTGAAAGTTTAGGTCAAGTATAGTTAAGTCTATTTACAAGTTTGATTAAAAAAAGAAGTTTGAAAATGCAATGGCATAACGCCAAAGTTTCTATCTTGTAAAGTGGTCAAGATTTAGAAAATAACAAGTTCAAACAAAGAAGTTTTTGAAAGGAGGAAGAGATTTTGAAATTATAGAAATGGGGAGAAGATGAAGAGACTAATCATATGCACAAAATTAAAAGTTAAGAGTTGAAAAGATCTGACCGATGGGTAGCAATCCAATAGGCAAGAATGCCATATAGAAACCCAAGATTCCCTTGGATATTAGAATCAAGCAACAAACAATGCATACAAAATTATCTTGAAGAGCAAGACATCAAATAAAGATAGCCACATCCAAGCTTTAGCCATTCCATGATCTTCTTCAAATTAGCCCATGTAACAGATGAATTCCACAAGTCACAGGTTTAAAATAGCAGCTTCACAATGATCATGTTGTAGATGAACTCAGAGGGATCTTCAAAGATGTATCAGATGAAGCTTCAAATTACAATCACTTGGTTTCACAAAAGTTGGCATTAGCCAAGTCCTTTAGCATAGGGATGTTGCCTAAATTCTAAGTCTAATTTGTCCAAGATCAAGTCAACAGTCCATACAAAAGTTTTTTAGGATTTTTGTTTTTATTATGTACATTAATGGTCCAAGACCACACAAACAAACAAAATATACACAAGCAAGATATATCGCACAATATTGTCCAAATGGACAAAGGGAAAATGACATTAACATAAAAAATTAAAATGATATGAATAATGGCAAATGAATAGAACTTAAAAATTAAAGTGCATTAAAATAAATGACTTGAAATTAAATGTTAGTTGTTAATGAGTTAGAAGTTAGTATTGTTTTGCTTTTGCTTTTCATTTTAAGTCATTCTTTGGAGAACACTCAACCCACTTATCACAAGCATGGATCCTTGAGCCAAGACATCTTCCAAAGGAAGGAAAAAAGGTCAAGTTTCCACACAATACCATGAAAGATGGGAGACTTACAATCTCACTAACTTGAATGCTATGCCTTTTTGTGTCAAAAATTTAGCGCTATGTTAAGCAATCATAATTGGACTTATCTAGAAGTCACAACTATTTGAGGTCGGGCAATAGAATTTTGGTATTAATGCATGTTAGAGATATAATATAATGGACTATGCTCATGAAACATACCACACACAAAAAGAATATGCAAAAGAGGTGGGCTAATATCATCCATACTTATGTTGATTTTGCAATCAACTAGCCTTAGGACTTAGAGATATCATAGGCCAAATGAGATGGATGCATAAAAAAGGGGAATAAGATGAAGAGTGAAGGGAATTGATCAAAATTCAAATTGGTCAAAGGAGGACTTTTACCAAATTAATATCATTCATTCATTTTGGGAGATGAAATGTACATTCCATCAATCCCTTAAATCCAATGATATTAACTTAACAAAGTCAAATCAACCATGACCAAGGCCCAACAACATGAGTCAAACTTACACAAATCATCACAATAGGTCAACACAATTATTTGGCATTTATTCAAATTAAAAAATACTAAAATAAGGCATTTAAATTAAATATGGTTTGTCAAATTCCTAAAACCTCATCAAAACAACATAGAAATAGCCATGAGATTTATCATAGGTCAAAAAAGGTCAAAGGACCTTGGAGAAATTTTTTCAGAATTTTTAAAGAGTTAAAAGTATTTTTAAACAATTAAAAATATTCATAAAATCAATTAAATCATGAAAAATATTAATAATGATCCAAAATATAATTTTAATTCAAAATATGAAAGAGGAAATTATTTGAAATTTTTTGGTGAAACTCTCATATTTTTTGGATCAATATTAAAATTAATATGAATTAATGAAAATCAAAGGAATAAAAATTAAAATAAAAAAATCAAAAAAATGTGAGCCACTTGATCTCCCTCATTAATTGAGGTGGCAGATCAAGTGAACACAATCGCGCGTTCCATGATGGAACCTAGTCAGCGCGCCTCACACGTGGTAATCAAAACCAACGCCTAAGATTAAAACAAATTGAATGGATCCTATGGCTGGGAGACGCGCCAAGACACCGCCGGAGCCAGAGCTCCGGTCTTCTTCTCCGATGGACCTCACCGGACTGATTCACCCTCAACCATCACCAAAATAAAAAAGAAGGACATGATCTGAAAGAAAAAATGGCGTAGAGCACGAATCTGACCTTAATTTTAACTAACTCCACATATATAGAAATATTTGAGGAGTTGAATTTTGAGGTGTGTCAAATGAGTTGCTTCGATTTGACCTCTAAGCAACTCAATCTTCTTGCCTACATTGGTAGGACTTTAGACAACCAAAGATCCAAGAGAATTGAGTAGAATTAAGTGAGAATCAAAGAGATGAAGTTTTCTAAAAATTACCTTCAATGCTGTGCAGAACTTGAGGTTGCTTACTTCAAACAGGATCTGATCATATTTGAGAAGCTTGCAGGGAGTGGTTACCAATGGTGCAAGGCTTTGGATCCTGGAGTTCTTGAATCTCCAACAGTTGAGATTCAAACTCAATTTTCAGATTGAAAATTATCAGGTTTTCCTTTTGAATGAGAGGGTTTCAAATGGGGGGCAAAGCTAGCGCGCAAGGTGTGTTTGAATTGAGCTCCATGGACCTGTATTTATAGCATTTGGGATTGATAATTGCACACTTGAAAATTTTCTAAATTTGGCAATGTGATGCACAAGCTTGCATGGGCGTGTACAGGCCCATGAAGCAATCCATTTTGATCCAATTGCAACTGTACTGAAGTTCAAATGATGCTTGATTTGCAAGGCAATGTGAAATGGAGTTTTGGACATTTGATTTCCTCCAATGGTGCAACTCTGTTAAAGCCATGCGCAGCCCTAGATAAATTCATCCAAAATGCATGAACTTGGGTTCTTTGGAAAGCTTGGATCAAGGGAAACAAGTTTTATGTTGAACACTTTTTCATTTGGAGCTTGGATCATGGTGAATTTGAAGGTGGAAGTTTGGATATTTAAACATATTGAAATTTTTTCGAAGTGTCAAGTCATATATCTCAATATTTCACCTTGCTTAACTTTTTATGTGAGATTCAAATGAGAAAAGTGTCTTCATCAAAGTTGTAGCTCTTTCAAATTCCTTCAAAATGGTCACCAACTTTATGTCATTTGGATTTAGAATGATAGAGTTATGCATTTTTGAAGTTGAGGAAAATCACTTGTTCAATGGTATAGGTCAAGAATGACCTATAATGTATTCTCATATCACATGCTCATAAAAGTTGAGTTAGCTCTCACTCTAAACATCAAAGTTGAAGTAGACATCTTGAATTTGATTGTACAACTTGGAAATATTTCATCTCATAAAAATTGAGCAAGTTATGGCCTTGGTAAATTGACTTTCAAATTAGGGTTTAGACAAAATGACCTATAATGTTTCAACATAGAAAATGATTTTACAAGCAAAACTAGCTCTAGGTCTCAACAAGAAATTTATTTGTAATGTCATTTAGAGTAACTTTGCTCTTGGAATTAGTTTCATATGGTGAACATTATAGTAGATAGGGTCTAGGGAGGCCCAGTTTTGATCAGATGAATTCATCTTGCCAACCACCATCAACCATGGTAGATCATATATGCATAAGATGATGAATTTTGAAGTGTCCCTTGATAAATTTGATCAATTAGTGAGATAGCTTATTGAGAAGTTACTCAAGATACCCAGACAAACTAGGGTTTCCAAGGAAGATCACCTCCAAACTCTTGAAGAAAACTTGATCAATATAACATGTAGGAATCAATCGAACTCATATATGATGCTTATAACGATTCTTGGATCAAATTCATGGTTATGCTCTTTGTCATGAGGGCCTCAAACCCTAGATATGAACTTGATAAATCAATGTGATCATGCCCTACCTACAAAAGAGTTAGGCAAATGAAAAGACATATTTTTGGTATATTGGTTAGTAAAATGATAATATACAAGTATGATACAATCACATGGTGCTTGGAGATCTCTCCCAAAATAAAACCCAATGAGAGAGGGGTAAGGAGTATGCCAAGGTATGATCCCAATGCTAGTGCATATGATGAAATTGCATGAGGGATCTTAGGGTCAAAATTGGGGTCTCACAACTGCCCCTATTTAAGGACATTCTAATTGAGGAGATGAAGGTTAAAATCTTCGGCTCGACTCAGTAGAATGGGCTTAAATAACAACATATAGAAACAAATTTTGGTCCCTAAGAGACCTCATGATGCATATGATATGAATGTAAAAGTTAATGCTCTATGGGGAAAAATTTCCATAGAGGAAAAGAAATCAGAGAGACCGAAAGTCTGCAGGAGTATAATGCATTCCATGAGGAAAACTCACTGGGGAGACAAAGACTCTGGGGGGAACAAATGAGGTTATGCGTAGGCCAGGCTACGACTTAAAACTGTTGGGGGACTAGAGGGATTCCATACAAAATGGAAAGACTCAGCCGAGGAAACAAAACATATGCAGGCGATTTCAATTGGGGAAGAAATAAACTTCAACACAGGAGGAGCAGAAATCTATTATCTACTACCTGCTATTGGATAAGGAGATAATAAAGATATGACAGAGAAGACATCCGTCATTTGTTAGGATGAACATATCAAGGATGACTCTCTGGGAACCACCAGGTAAGAATAACCTTGTTGGGGAAAAAACTGTAGAAAGTAGGATTTACAACTATCAGTTACTGGGTAGAAGACCAAAGATGAGAGTATTCGTCATCGGTTAGGATGAACATATCAAGGATAAACTCAACAGGGAAGAAAATCCATCATCGGTTAGGATGAACATATCAAGGATTAACTTGCCTAGAAATGTCAAGGAGGATACTCATCATCGGTTAGGATGAACATATCAAGGATATACCAACTGAACAAAAAGTAGGAATTACATCTATCGAATGCTGGATAGAATACCATCAAAGAAAAAATTCGTCACCGATTAAGATGATCATATCAAGGATAGACTCTGGTGAGGAGAGAAAATATGAATTACATCTATCAGTTACTGGATAGAATACCATGAGAGGATATCCGTCATCGGTTAGGATGAACATATCAAGGATAAACTCTGTAAAGGGGAAAAAAAATAGGATTTACAACTACCGGTTACTGGGTAGAAGACCACAAAGAGAAGGAAACATGTCATCAGTTAAGATGAACATATCAAGGATTAACTCTCTGAGGAATAAAATAGGGATTATAACTACCTTTTTACTGGGTAGAATACCAAAGATGAGAATATCCGTCATCGGTTAGGATGAACATATCAAGGATATACTCAGGCAGGGGAGAGAAAGATATCTGTAATCGGTTAGGATGAACATATCAAGGATATACTTTCTGGGGGAATAGATCCACTGGGGACTCTACTGAGGAGAAAAACAGGGATACTTTTGCCGGGTATTGGGCAAGAAGTAACAAACTGTAAATTAAGAAGAATATTACCAGTTACGGGGTAATAAACTCTTAGGAGACTCAAAGCATCTCTCTAGGTAAGAGCTGGAAAGAAACGGTCAATCAAGACTCAACCCAATGAGGATATATCTCAAGGGGAGTGGTTCCATCCAGATAATCGATTGGGGAGGAAAAAAACTGAAACAATAATCATCCACGAGGAAATAACTCAGTGGGGAAAGGAGAAAGGTTAAAGTCTTTCTGCTTAAGTGGCTGACCTTCTATAATTGAGAGAGGAAAGACACCGAACTTGTATGAGGATAAAGTACCACCATAACAGAGCATAAGAATCTCAATCAATGATTCAACAAATATGAATGATGCAAATATGCCAATATGAACTTACATGAGTGTATATGTATATGTATATATGATGATTATGCTGAAAAAACGATCACAAAGGATACAAAGGTGTCGCAAAATTTGAATCATCGATACAATCCTCGGCCAATCCAGAAAAGGGAAATAACTGCCAGAGAACAGATAGATCCACATCTCAAAAGCTCAACCCTAGCTTGGGAAGGAGGAGATCTGTTGAGGGAAGGAAACATTATCAAGTCTGCGGGGAATTTTAGGTCAACACCATATCAAATGGGCGACAACCATACAGAGGATAACACAAAATAGCTGCTCAGAAACCAGGAGAAAACTCTGACTGGGAGCGAGTCGGATGGCGACGGATGGAGAAACCAACACGATCTACCGGGGAAATCAGCTTACTCTGTTGAAGATCCAAATAAACTCCGTAGGGGGATACCGAAACTCTGTCGGGGATCAAACACGTCGCAGGGGAACTGTATCAATAAACTCGGTTAGGGATACCCGAAGGGTTAATTTCTTTGGGGAACCCTCAATGCTTCACAGTGGAGACTTGCTACTTTTTTGAAATGTTGTTTATATTTCTTTTTAAATTTCCTTTGAAAAATTCTTGCTTTTATATATTTAAGAAAAATGATTTTGATTAAAATTTTAAATTTCAAAATGATCATAATAAAATTTAAACTATTGGCTGAAGTAAATAAGAGTGAAAACAATTAGATAAAAGCTCAACTTTATTTAATGAAATGGTAGTCTGTAAATGACAAGACTCCATAGATTTTTACAAGGTTGATAATGGTAATTTACATGGAAAAGGGTTACATTGAATACAAATGACCACTAATCCTTCTACCAACTCTTGATGTCCGCTGTGTTTTTGGCCGTTATCGGGAATGATGAATTGATGTCAACCCTTGTGCTCAAAGGTTCTCGAAAATCTGAAGATCAGCAGAATGCAGTTACTTTCTATAATCCTTAATTTTTTCATAAGTTGCCCCAAGGTGGGGTACTCAACTTATTGGGAAAGTTCTTTCTGTTTTATGTCTCTAACTTTTGCATGGATCGCCCTTTCGGGTTTTCAATCCACCGAGACACTCATTTTTGCCTAAGTCGCCCTTTCAGGTTTTCAACTTAGCGAGATGTTATTTTCTTTTTTAGGCGAAGTATTTCTTGACTGCATCTGCATTCACAGAACGAGTGAACTCTTCACCATCCATAGTTGTAAGAATCAATGCACCTCCTGAAAAGGCTCTCTTAACAACATATGGGCCTTCATAATTAGGAGTCCATTTACCCCTAGAATCTGGTTTGAAATATAAAATATTCTTGAGCATAAGGTCACCTTCTCTAAATACACGAGGTTTGACCTTCTTATCAAAAACTTTCTTCATCCTTTGCTGATATAATTGACCATGACACATGGCAGTTAATCTCTTCTCTTCTATTAAATTCAACTGATCAAACCTGGTCTGACACCATTCAGCCTCAGTCAACTCGGCTTCCATGAGCACACACAACGATGGAATCTCAACCTCTACGGGGAGCACTGCTTCCATACCATATACAAGAGAGAAAGGGGTTGCCCCTGTTGAAGTGCGGATGGATGTACGATACCCATGCAAAGCAAATGGGAGCATCTCATTCCAATCCTTATATGTGACAATCATCTTCTGAATAATCTTCTTGATGTTCTTGTTCGCAGCTTCGATAACCTCATTCATCTTGGGTCTGTAGGGAGAAGAATTGTGATGTGCAATCTTCAAGTCTTTGCAAAGATCTTCCACCATATTATTATTTAAGTTCGATCCATTGTCAGTAATGATCTTACTTGGCACACCACAACGACATATGATCTGATTCTTGATAAACCTCATAACCACTTGCTTGGTTACATTCGCATACGATGCCACTTCAACCCATTTTGTGAAATAGTCAATTGCCACCAAAATGAAACAATGTCCATTCAAATCTTTGGGCTTAATCATCCCAATCATATAAATTCCCCACATGGAGAAAGGCCACGGGGAAGAGATAACATTCAATAATGTCGGAGGAACATGAATTCTTATCAGCATATATTTGACACTTGTGGCATTTCTTCACAAACTTGCAATAGTCAGATTCCATTGTCATCCAATAGTAACCTGTTCGCAACATCTTCTTCGCCATCGCATGTCCATTAGAATGAGTACCAAAGGAACCTTCATGCACTTCAGTCATCAACAAGTCTGCTTCGTGTCTCTCCACGCATCTGAGCAAAACCATGTCGAAGTTTCTCTTGTATAGTATATCACCATTCAAGTAGAAATTTCCGGTTAATCTTCTCAAAGTCTTTTTATCTTTCAAAGATGCCCTAGACGGGTAAATCTGACTTTGAAGGAAACACTTGATGTCGTAATACCATGGCTTCTCGTTTTTGATTTCTTCAACAGCAAACACATGGGCTGGCCTATCAAGACGTATCGCAGACAAATTGGGAACCTCGTTCTAATACTTCACTATAATCATAGACGCCAATGTTGCAAGAGCATCGGCCATCCGATTTTCATCTTGAGGGATATGATGAAACTTAACTTTTGTAAAGAAAGTTGAAATCCTCCTTGCATAATCTTTATATGGTATCAAACCGGGTTGATTCGTCTCCCATTCACCTTTGATCTGATTTACGACCAAAGCTGAGTCTACGAAGACATCTAAATACTTGATTCTGAGACCAATGGCCTCTTCGAGCCCCATAATGCAGGCTTCATATTCTGTCATGTTCTTTGTACACTTGAAAGTCAATCTAACTGTAAACGGAAAATGCGTGCCTTGAGGAGTAATAATCACCGCCCCAATGCCATTACCATATTGATTAACAACTCCACCAAATACCATGCCCCATTTGGAACCAAATTCTGGCCCTTCTTTAAGCAATGGTTCATCACAATCTTTCATTTTCAAGTACAAGATCTCTTCATCAGGAAAGTCATAATGCATTGATTGGTAATCTTCAATTGGTTGGTGAGCCAAATGGTCAGCCAAGACACTACCTTTGATTGCTTTCTGTGATCGGTATTCAATATCATACTCTGATAACAACATCTGCCAACAGGCGATTCTCCCAGTTAAAGCAGGCTTCTAAAAAGTATACTTGATTGGATCCATTTTGGATATCAACCAAGTGGTATGATTTAACATATATTGACGCAGACGCTTAGCAGCCCAGGCCAATGCGCAATAAGTCTTCTCAATTATAGAATACCGAGTCTCATAGTCGGTGAACTTCTTACTGAGGTAGTAAATTGCAAATTCTTTCTTTCCAGTCTCATCTTGCTGACCTAGAACACAACCCATACTATCTTCAAGCATAGTCAAATACAAGATCAATGGTTTTCCTTCAACAGGTGGAGACAAAATCTAAGGTTCAAGCAAATATTCTTTGATACTATCAAAAGCTTTCTGGCACTCTTCGGTCCAATCACAAGACTGATCTTTCCTAAGAAGCTTGAATATAGGCGCACATGTGGCAATCATGTGTGAAATGAATCTTGAGATATAATTCAAGCGGCCGAGAAACCCTCTGACTTGCTTCTCAGTTTTTGGCGTAGGCATCTCTTGTATTGCTTTGACCTTGGTAGGATCAACTTCAATACCCTTCCCGCTATCAATAAAGCCCAACAACTTACCAGAACGAACACAAAAAGTACACTTATTAGGATTCAAGCGGAGTTTATACTTCCTTAAATGCTGGAATAACTTCAACAAATGCTCAACATGTTCCTCTTCATCAATCGATTTAGCAATGTCATCGACATAAACTTCAATCTCTTTATGCATCATATCATGAAAAAGAGTAGTCATTGCTCTTTGGTAAGTTGCACTAGCATTCTTTAAACTAAAAGGCATCACTCTATAATAGAATGTTCCCCAAGGTGTAATGAATGTAGTCTACTTCCTATCTTCGGGTGCCATCTTGATCTGATTATATCCAGAAAATTCGTCCATAAACGAAAAGACTTTGAATTTAGCAGTATTGTCCACCAACATATCAATGTGTGGTAAAGGGAAATCATCTTTCGGACTGACTTTATTAAAATATCTATAGTCAACACACATGCAGACCTTTCCATCTTTCTTCAGCACAGGCACAATATTGGCCACCCATTGTGGATACTCAACGGTCACAAGGAAACCAACGTCAATCTGCTTTTGCACTTCTTCTTTGATCTTCACTGCCATATCAGGATGCGTTCTTCTCAATTTCTGCTTGACTGTCGGGCATTCTGGCTTCAACGGCAATCTATGCGCCACAATCTCAGAATCCAACCTAGGCATGTCTTGATAGGACCAAGCAAACACATCTGAATACTCTCGAAGAAGATCAATCAACCCCTTCTTCGCATATGGACACAATCGAGATCCAATCTTGACTTCCTTCACATCATCCTCAGAACCCAAGTTGACTAACTCAATCTGCTCTTCGAATGGCTAAATGGATTTTTCATCATGCTCAAGAATACAAGATAATTCATCACTCACTTCTTCATCACTTTCCTTCTCGGCCTCAAACACAGGGAATTCAAAATTTGGGGAAGGAGAAGGATCAATGTATTCAATAGGGTTAGGAACCAACCTGTATAATGATTTGATATTTTAATTTTAGAGAAGTGAATTTGTGACCAAATATTATGCAGATGGACAATTATATTGTTTATTTATGTTTTTTGTGATTACCATTTTAAGAATAAAGCAAAAAGTAAAAATAAACATCATAGATGTGGATGAATAGAATTAATTTTATTAATGGTCAATTTGAAAATGCCCAAACAATGTTCGCTTCTCCCTTAGGCATAGAAGGATTTTGAAAACATATAAAAGCAATTACTTAGATCGATGTAAAATAATAGGAACATCAACTGCAATCCAGTTGTTATAAGCCTTTCCATGCGTCACAAAATTGGTGCAGTTTTCCTCTTCGTTATCCTCTAGAACAGTAGCTAAGTGTTGTTCATTTCCATGAATGAACCCTTCGCTACGGAAGCTAAGTTGCATATCTTCAGTCCTTGCAATTGATGAACCTCACTGAAAACCCAGACCGGTTCTGCCTTTGTTGTCGGAGACCTCTACCATGCGCCCCCACTGATCAACATTGCCTTCTTCTACAATCTTCATTACATCCTTCAATGAGGACATAGGTTCCCCAACTCTCTTTACAACAACAATAGATAAGGCTTGGAACAGAGTTCCAACCTCATCCTCAGCTTCAACATAAGAGAAATATGACAGGTGGCTAACCAAAAACGCCTTCTCCCCGCCAACGATTACAAGCTTTCCATTTTTCACAAATTTGAGCTTCTGATGCAATGTGGAGGTAACAGCTCCCACCTCATGGATCCATGGCCTTCCCAACAGACAACTGTAGATTGGGTGGAGATTCATTACTTGAAAAGTAATTTGGAAGTCACTCAGACCTATCTTAACTGGAAGGTCCACTTCACCAATAACTGTTTTGCGTGAACCATCAAAAGCTTTGACGATTTCACTGCTATACCTCATAGGCACTCCTTGATATGATAGCTTTGACAATGTTGACTTTGGAAGTACGTTCAACAAAGACCCGGTGTCAACAAGCACATTCGACAAAGCATCATCTTTGCAGTTCATAGAGATATGCAAAGCCAAGTTATGATTTCTGCCCTCCTTAGTGATTTCTTCATCACAAAAGCTGAGATTGTTGCAGGAAGTGATGTTAGCCACAATATGATCAAACTGATCCACTGTAACATCATGTTCCACAAAAGCTTGCTCGAGAACTTTCAGCAGTGCTTCTCGGTGTGCTTCTGAGTTCATGAACAGAGACAACACCGAGATCTTTGAGGGGGTTTGGAGCAGCTGCTCCACCATATTAAACTCTCTTCTCTTGATCAATCGAAGTACCTCATCATCATCATTAGTCTTCAAGTCGTTGGATTCACCAGACTTACCCTTTGAAGCACTAATTGGATCCACAGTAGGCACTTCTACCTTCTTACTAACAACTGATTCTTCTTTATCCTTTGGGAACACCGGCCCAAACACACGACCACTTCGGGTCACCTTCGTAACATCAACAATGCTCACCACAGAACTGGTCGTAGGCAATGGGACCTCTTGACCATCTTTCATCATCATAGCATTATACTGATATGGAACAGCTTTATCAGATGAATACGGGATTGGACCCACTAACCGTATAACCAACAGCGATACTGATCTATTGCTGACATTGTTACTATTGCTGCTGTCATATTGAATTACCAATCTCTCTAGATGCTTGAAAATGGGCACTATGACATTTACATCATCATCTACATGGCGAGATTGAACAATCTGAATCATGCCTTCATCCATCAGTCGTTGGATGTCCCTTTTCACAACTTCACAACCCCTTGAATTAACACTGCAAACAACACAACCCTCGTGGTCATGCTCATAATCACTTACCAAGAAAATGTCCTTATGCATCTGCACTAAGGACCTCCGAATAAAATGAACATCAAACACCTTAAACTCGCCAGGGCAACCATCCAGCATATTAAAAGAAGAATTTCCATGGGTGGGTAATGGATTTGCTTTCACGTTCGGGGCACGATCCTCAAAGGACACCATTCCACTCTTCATCAGCTTCTGAACCCCATACTTGAGTGGATAGCAATTTTCTATATCATGTCCGAGTGCCCCTTGATGAAAAGCACAACGGAGTTCAGGTTTATACCACCACGGAAGTGGTTCTAGAATTTGCGGCGGGTTTCTTGGTTGGATCAGGTTCTTGAGAACCAAAGATGGATAGAGTTCTGCATATGACATAGGAATTGGGTCAAAAGAGACCTTCCTCTCGAAGTTTTGTTGATGATGATTGTTGGTATTGTTGTTGTTGTTGTAGGTGTTTGCTTGTTGTTGTTGACGTTGTTGTTGTTGTTGAATTGGTACTGATTGATTATTAGAGAATACAGGGATAACTGAAGATACTTGATGGTGATGTTGACTGGGTGGTTGACTCTTCCTGATCTGAGGCCCTCTTTGCCTCCCACTGATTACTACATTAGCTTCACTGTCTTTCTTCTTCCCAAATCTACTGCCATACCTCTTACTTGATGATACTTCATCTTTTGACAAACGTCCTTCTCGGACACCTTTCTCAAGCCTCATCCCCATGTTTACCATTTCGGTAAAGTCACAGGGGGCACTAACAATCATACGTTCATAATAAAATGAACTTAGGGTCTTTAGAAAGATCTTTGTCATCTCTTTTTCCTCCAAAGGAGGAGTGATCTGAGCAACCAATTCCCTCCATCTTTGCGCGTACTCTTTGAATGTCTCTTTATCCTTATGAGACATAGACCTCAGCTGGTCTCTATCAGGCGCCATATCCATATTGTACTTATATTGCTTGATAAAATCCTCCCCCAAGTCGTTGAAAGTGAGAATGCTTGCACTGTCCAACCCCATATACCAACGGAGCGCAACACCGGTCAATCTGTCTTGGAAATAGTGAATTAACAGCTGATCGTTGTTAGTTTAGGTAGACATCTTATGGGCATACATCACTAGATGACTGAGTGGACATGTGTTCCCTTTATAATTTTCAAAGTCAGGCACCTTGAACTTCACCAGGATCTTCACATTTAGCACTAAACATAACTCATCAGCACTTTTCCCAAACAAATCCTTACCCCTTAGTGTCTTCAATTCCTTGCGCAACTCAAGAAACTGATCCTTCATTTCGTCCATTTTCTCGTAAACATCCGGACCCTCAGACGGGTCAGAGTGATAAATTGTGTCCTCTACACGAGGTAAGATGTGCACAACGGGAGGTGGCACAGACATGGAAGCAAAAGTAGGCGCAAAGCCTTCAGGCATGAAGTTCGGCGGAATTCCCCAGGGGAATCCGGTAGACATAGCAGGCGCAAAGTGAGCAGCAGCAACATGCATGGTGAGGTAGCCACCTCTGAAATAACAGTCCTCTGAGGAGGAGGAGTTGCAGGTATTGGAGAAGACTGGCTCTGAGCAGCCAACACTGACTCCATCATGGCAGTCAGTCGAGCAATCTCGTCCTTCAGTTCTCTGTTCTCTTGCTCCAAATGTTCCATGATTCTGATATGATTGGCGCGAGTGTTGTACCGATGAGTCAGCTTGGCTGAAGCATAGAAGAAACACCAATGAGACATCTGGCGAAAGAGACACCTGCTTATGCAAATGATGCATGAAATGCAATGCTTGTTTGTTTATTTTTATTCTCAAGGAACTTACAATATCATTTACAAATATATATATATATATATATATATATATATATATATATATATATATATATATATATATATATATATATATATATATATATATATATGATTAACAACAATAACAACAATTTGATATGACCATAAATCTCTTTTTATTTGCATAAATTGGAAGGATTACAGTGAGCACAATTTCAGAAACCAAATAAAAAATACAAGAGAAAAGGATACTATTCATCCTAAGGATCCCTAACAACAACGTCAGAAGATCTGGTTGTAGGCGCGTACTTCCTTCGAATGCGTCGAATCTCGGTCTCAAAAGAAGCCTTTTGAGTCTTCTCGAGGACAAGCTGATCAATAATCTTCTTCCAAGCAACGGAAGGCTGAGGCATGCTAGAGGAAGATGAAACCTCCGGCTCTCTCTGTCTCTTTGTCACCCGATCTTCAAGTAGCTCAATAAGTGCACCCTTGTCCTTAGACTCCAACTACAACTCTTCATGCTTCTAGCTCAAAGTATAGAAACGCTCTTCCCACATATCCTTCTCTTGCTTCATCTTGGCGAGTGCGTCTTCCAACTCCTTTATATCTTGGTTAGGGAGAGTTAATGGCTCAACCACAACCGTAGACATAGGTCTTTCACAAGGATAAGGCATCTTCAACTCCAAAGCTCTCTTCTTCACCCAAAGAGTGTAAGCTTCCAAAGCTACACAATTGCATGGGCCAAGCTCGGATCTTCCTTTCCTATGCACATTATGCCAAGCATGCACAATCTTCTGCTTCAAATGTTGGGGATTTTTACCCTCTTGATAGAAAAGACCTTCTAACAAAGTGTTATTAGGTTTGTCTCTCAAGGGGAACCCAAGTTTACGATGATCCAAAGCAAGGTTGTAGTTAATTACTCCTTGTGTACCAATGAGAGGTACATTAGAGAATTCACCACAACTATCAATAATGTCCAAACTGCCTAAAGAAGGATCATACCAAACTATATCATCATTAGTGAGAGACATAAGTCTCTGAGACCATCCTAGACATTATTTGTTCTCCACAAAAGCAGGCGTCTGAGGCAAGTGAGGAATAAACCACTTGTACAGAAGAGGAATGCAACAAACAATGGTTCCACCACCCTTAGAATTCCTTAGATGCAAAGATAAATACATATCACCCAACAAAGTAGGCATAAGTTTCCCAATCAAGAAAAGTCTAACGGCGTTAACATCACTAAAACAGTCAATGTTAGGGAACAAATATAATCCATAAATGAGCAACACAAAGATAGCTTCAAAAGCATCCACACTACCGGCTTGAGCAAAAGCAGTAGCTTCCTTGATGAGGAAATCAGATGGCAACCCAAACAATCCTCCTTTCTTCACCCAATGAGCCTCTATCTCAGACTTCTTCAAGTGAAGAGCTTCAGCAATAAGATGAGATTTGGGAATCTCTTCCAATCCACTAAAATGTACTCTACTAGAAACAGGTATCCCCAAGAGATGAGAATACTCCTCCAACATAGGCACAAGCTGATAATCTGGGAAAGTGAAACAACGGTAGAGAGGATCATAGAACTTCACTAGTACACTCAAAAGTCCTTCAACCACATCAGCAGATAAGATAGACAGAAGCTTCCCATGACGTTGTTTGAAGTCCAATGGATCTAATACAAAAGATGCTAGCTTCCTTAACTCTTTCAAGTCGGGTCATCTGAAACTGTAGTTCTTAGTGTTCCTTCATCCATAACCCATGGTCTGAAAATATTTGCAAATAATAACTAAGTTCCTTGAAATTTTCGTGTGATGATTGTTATGATGCGCATGAACGCATGAATGCAACAATCACAAAAAAGGGATCACACACAAGGAAAACAAAGGTCAAGGGATGAATCAAGTCATTGTTAAGATCAATCATCCATTTTGGTGGATTATGGTTTTCACCTTATCAACACCTAAGTTCCGTTGATATTGACAAGACTTGATTGGATCAACCAAGAATCAAGGGTTTGTTGTAAGTCACGAGCATGGAGTCTGGGTAAGAACCATCCAAAAGGAGTGAACTAAGGATAAAACCTGTAGATCATGTTCTAAAAAGTTCCTAGAGTCTTAATTCCATCTATCGGATATTACAGGTTAAGATGACTGACTCAGCGACCCATAATATTCTCAAGAGAAGCTCGTCTGAGTGTAGTATCGCGTAACAACCGTTATCAAGTCTACACTTGAACAGTCTCCCCACTACGTCCTAAATAGGCCAAGAGGGGTTAAATGTTCTACGGTCCTCAGCTTCTCATGTCCAAATTAGAGATAGTAATGCCTAACCACAAATACTTGTGTGACATTTCCAAATCCAAAAGGGTCTTCACTGAGCAGATGGATCTCAAGCCAACTTGTTAAGGACTACTCCACACAAGTCGAACATGACTATACCATCCTCCTATCTTAATTGCACCCAAGTTCGGGTTACAGCTTATCTCACCACTCAGAGATCACTAAGCTTAACAAGTAGATTATATCACACAAATATACATACATCACATATATACAATTATATACACAAAAAAAAGTAGGCTAAACCCACTGGAGACTACTCCCCAGCAGAGTCGCCACTTAATTTCTGTAGCGGTAAATTCATGATCATCAAGCAATGGATAAGCAAGACATCAAATAACAAGTGTTGCCATCGCGCTTTTATTGTTTCCCAGGGAAAATTGAAAAAGTATGAACAAAACCCAAAAGTAAGAAGTTTTCAAATCAAAACTAATAAAATGTCAGATATTAGAGGTAAGGGGGTTGGTTACACAGAGGGAAGGTGTTAACACCCAAAGTGTCCTAGGTACTCCTAAGGAGCCCTTTTTTGTGTGCATATGTATTTTGTAAAAAAATGATGTTTACAAACAAATAGAGTGAGGGGATGAGAAAAGAATTCATTAAATATATTTTTGTGTTTGCCAAGACCTTCGGACTTGTGCTTACGTACCAACATAAAATTGAGGGATTAAAACCTCGTAGTTCGTGATACAAATTTCAAAATGGATGCATTGATTTTAACAAAATTAAGTTTGAAAGGCACAAAGGCCTGAAAATGGTTTGAATGAGTTAGTTCTTTTTTTTGGCTTTTGAAAGTTTAGGTCAAGTATAGTTAAGTCTATTTACAAGTTTGATTAAGAAAAGAAGTTTGAAAATGCAATGGCATAAGGCCAAAGGTTCTATCTTGTAAAGTGGTCAAAATTTAGAAAATAACAAGTTCAAACAAAGAAGTTTTTGAAAGGAGGAAGAAATTTTGAAATTAAAGAAATGGGGAGGAGATGAAGAGACTAATCCTATGCACAAAATTAAAAGTTAAGAGTTAAAAAGACCTGGCCGATGGATAGAAATCCAATAGGCAACAATGCCATATAGAAACCACAAATTCCCTTGGATATTAGAATCAAGCAACAAACAATGCATACAAAATTATCTTGAAGAGAAAGGCATCAAATAAAGATAGACACATCCAACTTTAGCCATTCCATGATCTTCTTTAAATTAGCCCATGTAACAGATGAATTCCACAAGTCACAGGTTTAAAATAGCAGCTTCATAATGATCATGTTGCAGATGAACTCAGAGGGATCTTCAAAGATGTATCAGATGAAGCTTCGAATTGCAATCACTTGGTTTCACAAAAGTTGGCACTGGCCAGTGTCGCATTACGCGAAAAACCGGCGGGAAAACAGAACAACATAGCCGCCACCGTGCGTTATTTATCCCAAAAGAGGGAAAGGAAACGCTCAGAGTAAACCTGGGAAAAGCATGGTCTCGCGACCAAAGAGAATGGGATCGGGAGTCGGTTATGCGAAGGGAAGGTATTAGCACCCCTACGCATCCGTCGTACTCGACGGGATCCATGCACAATAGGAAGGAAAATGGTTGCTAATACACTGCTCAAACACACACACACTGGCTGAAAGAGACACAAGAAAACAGACAAGACTGACTCGGCAGGATATCGCATCCTGGGCCTACTTAGTCTATCAGGCATAGACATCAGAGTCGAAGTAGTTCGGACTGGGGAAACGACACATGCTCGCTAGGATATTGCATCCTATGCATACGTATCTCCTTGGACGAAGGAGAATCAGAGCATTCGTAGCTCGGCTGACACGTACACAAACAGACACAGGCAAAGGAAAACGTGGAGCCCGAATGCCAATCACTGGACTTACATCAGCATCCGAACCCAAAACACACACAAGAAACCAACTGCCAATCGCTGGACTTACGTCGGACTCCAACCAGAAAAGGAGAAACAACTCACACAAACAAAACAAAAAGGCGCCCGGAGAGATCAGCTCATCTCCTGCCTACGTACCTCATCTGGTATGAGGATCAGGGCGACGTAGTTCCCCTACGGAGGGATACAGGACTAGCCTAACCAGAGAACAGAGGGAGACACAACTAGGGAGACTACGACTCGAGCCTAGATGTTATCATGCAAAATCATCCCTAAGTTAAGGTTTCTAGCTAACTTGCACAGGAAGCAAGCCTATCCTAAACATGACTTGCACGGGAAGCAAGCCAAACCAAACCTAACTTGCACAGGAAGTAAGCTAAACTAAACCTAACTTGCACAGGAAGCAAGCTAAAGCAAACACACAAGCACAAGTAACACACACTATATGCAAGCAATGGGCTCAATCAAGGTTAGGTTTTAGTCGAGGGGTCATATCAACCTCAATAAACAAACCACTGTAACTGGGTAGTGTTAGCTCTTAACCCTAACATTGAGAGTTAGGGTGAAGCTGATGAAGGGTGAGTGAAGATTAGACTTCACAGCTCTTATCCCTGGCCTGGGAGAGCTTAAGACAAGAATGTGTGGGTTCTGAAAGTGGGAACCCTTCTACACATGTGACACTGACTCAATTGTACAACTGTACAAGATCTTGGGTTAGTATCTGCAATGCATCAACACAGTGGTGTGAGCAAAGCAGATGACACACAGAATAGCAGGGGATAGATTGCACATCCCTTGGGTTCTGCCAATTGCCTCTTCACTTAGGAGGTCTTTGAATATGTACAAGGACAAAGGTAAACAGTCACAAACATTGCCTCTTAAGGAGGACTTCAGACAGGTGCCTGGCCAAGTAACAGGCCAGGTCTTCCAGACTACATGGAGTAAGGAAATTATACCTCAATGCAAATTGCTTATCAAGCAAAGCAAAGCAAAGTTCACAAGGAACTAATAGCAACTAAAGTATCTGAAATCAGTCAAACACAATTAGTATACCAGACACAAGGTTAAAATAAACAGCATAAGAGTCAAGCAGATAACACAGTCAATCAGATGTGCAAAGCACAAACTCAAATCAAATGAGCTAAGAAACCTACAAAACACACAAGTTAGTTCATGATAAACAATCAAACTCATTCAACTTGTACTAATCTCTTTGAAGCATTTGCTGCTTAACCTGAAACAACAAGCTTAAACATGAGCAACAAGACCACTAGGACAAGCCTAGGGTCAAAAGGAGACAAAAAGTTTAAAACAGCAAGGGACAAGTATCCAAAGTCAAGAAAAATCAATCAAGAAGCAAACCCAAGTGGTTTCACAATCATATCATTCATCATTATCGTTTCACAAGCAGATTAGGTCAAAGCATGGCAAATAGAACCTCAAAGAAGTCAACAGAATGACTCAACTCAAATCCAATCACAAACAATTCAAAAATTCCTCAAATAAATCATGATCAAACATCATCCACAACATGATAGGCATACCAAATTTCAGCTTATTTGGATCAAAGGAAGTAGGGAAATTAAATTCAGAAAGGCAAAGCAAGTTCAAGTATACTCATTCAAAGCATCAAAACATGCACCAACTTCAATTAATCATAAAACAGAAACAACATATGATAAATGAATGGGATCAAAGCCATGATGTACTTCAAGATGTTCACAATGCACATGTCAAATTTCAAGTCCATCCAATAATGTATGAGAATTTCACAAATCATATGGCATCATGTGTCACAAAAGTCAACAATTTGGTCAAACAGGGGAGAAATTATCAATCAAATAGGAAATGCTTCCAACAATTCCATAAAAATTCACACACATTCTAAAAATGCACAAGCATGATCATGCAAAAGATCAGACCATTTAGAGTTCATTAGGCATGGTAATTAAAATCATGAAGTTGGACTTACATGGTGTGACACAAATTGTCACACCCCTATTCAAAAAATCATAACTCCACAACCAGCAATGAGAAAATTACAAACTCTACACCAAAATCACCATGAACATGTCTAGTTTAAGCACAAAAAATTTGGGAAGCATTGGATAAAGTAACACCATTGCACAAGCAATTTGGTAAGACATACACAAAATGGACAATATGAACAAACCCTAGCACCTTTTAAAATCTACACATGAAAAAAATCTGGAAAAAATATCATAAAAAACTAGAGGTCATGAGGAGCTTTCCACAAAAAATCCCATCAAAATTGGATTAAAAATGAGCAACTTATGATTTTTTCTAAGATTGGGTCACAAAATGACATAAATATTGCACATGAAAATGATTTAATTAAAATAATGGGACGAGAATGGCAGAATGGTAATTACGCATTCATTTAAATGGAACGCTGCGTTCCAATTAGAGATGTGTCGCACGCTCATTGGTGACATGGCAATCAAACAGTGAACCCATGCAAAGAAAAACCAAAACATGATCAAAAAGAATTCTGGGCAATGATTTTTAGGGTTTTTCAAGCTACAGTGCAACATTCATCATGATGAAGAACATTTCTCCCAGAATTTGGAAATGAGCATGGCATTCGAACCGTCTAAACGTGTACAAAACAAATCTAACCTTATTTTTCAACAATTTGAACTAACAACCAAGAAATAAGCAAGAACATATTTAGCAACCAAACTTAAAATCAATGTAACTCTCTCAATAATCAACCATTTGCCACGATTCAAGTTGCATTGTAATCAGCATAGCAAGATCTTCATGAAGCATATCATAATTTCATCAAACAAGAGAATCGAAAACCAACCTTGTTGAAGATGCAATGATGAAACAGTAGTTCTTTGGCTACGGTGAGCTGAAACAGAAGTGCCAAGATGTTCCAAGTGATGAATGGATGTGTATTGAGAGCCCAGTTGTCTCAATTCCAGCTCCAGATTCGACCTGCCATGGCTGATGCTTCAATGGAACAGTGGTATGAGAAAGGCTTTACAGCTGGGGTTTGATGTTTGCAATGGCTCCAACAATGATGGTATATGATGGCACAAAGCACAGAAGCACGAATCCTTTGATAATTTTTCAGAAAAGTTCAAGTGGAAAAATGAGAGTTTTTTGAGAGCAAATGAGTTTTTTGATCTGTTTTGGCAAAGTGTGCTAGGGTTTTTCAGACTGGAAATGATCTATATGTACTCTGTTCAATGTTGCTAATCATGGTTAATGGAAATGATAATCACAATTTGGTTAAATGAGTGTTTTGCCAATTTTACTAAAAACCAACCAATTTGCATGGGGTGCATGGCTAATGGACGAAAATGGGCCTCAAACAAATTCCAAATATGATTTCTTAACCTTTGTAATTGGCATAATGCATTGGAAATGAATTATTTGAAAGTCCATTTTTCAACTCACCTCTTTTTTAATTCATGCACTTGGAAAAAGACCATTTTGATTGGAAGATTTTTGGTGAATTGGGATGAAGGATTTGGATAGAGCACATCAAATGTGACTTGTAGCAAAAAACCCCACCCAATTTGGCCAAATGGTTTGGAAGATATGCCACTTTGAAGTTCAAAAAAACTTGAGAATGATTTGATCATAACTTGCCAACCATAAATGATAAATGAGTGTTCTTGGACTTTTTGGAAAGGTGAGAGCAAGATCTCCAACTTGTATGATGATGTAAATTTGAGGAGAAAAACTTTCTATTTTTGGCAGTTGAAAATTATAGGTCATCTGCCATTTTTGGAAACTTTTTGTCTGACTTCAAATTCTTCAATCTTGACCTTTGAAATGTCAAATGAGACTTGTATGGACATGAATGAACCCTTTCAAACCATCTCCCACCTTCCAATCCATAAAATCAGGCACAGTTGACCACAGTTGACCATAGTTGACTTTCTAGGGTTTCTGGTGGACTGCACATTGACTGATGACTTCTGAGCACCCAATCTTTGACCAAACCACTTCCAAAGGACCCCTAGGTCATGTGAACATGTTGGACCAACCCTAGGGCCTTGTCTCAATGGAAATTGCACTTGCTTGCTTGATTGACTGATCTCCTGACCAATTTGACCTAATTTGTCAGATGAACTTGCACTTGGGCAAATGGACAATGCAATGTTATGCAGTGGACTATGCTATGTTAATGACCTAATATGAAATGAATGTACAGAAGGTAGGTGCAAATTTGAGGTGCTACAGCCAGGTCCTTTAGCATAAGGATGTTTCCTAAATTCTAAGTCCAATTTGTCCAAGATCAAGTCAACAGTCCACACAAAAGTTTTTTAGGGTTTTTGTTTTTATTATGTACATTAATGGTCCAAGACCACACAAACAAACAAAATATACACAAGCAAGATATATCATACAATATGGTCCAAATAGACAAAGGGATAATGACATTAACATAAACAATTAGAATGGTATGAATAATGGCAAATGAATAGAACTTAAAAATTAAAGTGCATTAAAATAAAGGACTTGAAATTAAATGTTAGTTATTAATGAGTTAGAAGTTAGTATTGTTTTGCTTTTGCTTTTCATTTTAAGTCATTCTTTGGAGAACACTCAACCCACTTATCACAAGCATGGATCCTTGAGCCAAGACATCTTCCAAAGGAAGGAAAAAAGGACAAGTTTACACACAATACCATGAAAGAGGAGAGACTTACAATCTCACTAACTAGAATGCTATGCCTTTTTGTGTCAAAAATTTAGCGCTATGTTAAGCAATCGTAATTGGACTTATGTAGAAGTCACAACTATTTGAGATCGGGCAATAGAATTTTGGTGTTAATGCATGTTAGAGACATAGTATAATGGACTATGCTCATGAAACACCCCACACACAAAAAGAATATGCAAAAGAGGTGGCCTAATCTCATCCATACTTATGTTGATTTTTCAATCAACTAGCCTTAGGACTTAGAGATATCATAGGCCAAATGAGACGGATGCATAAAGAAGGGGAATAAGATGAAGAGGGAAGGGAATGGATCAAAACTCAAATAGGTCAAAGAAGGACTTTTACCAAATTAATATCATTCATTCATTTTGGGAGATGGAATGTACATTCCATCAATCCCCTAAATCCAATGATATTAACTTAATAAAGTCAAATCATCCTTGATCAAGGCCCAACAACATGAGTCAAACTTACACAAATCATCACAATAGGTCAACACAATTATTTGGCATTTATTCAAATTAAAAATACTAAAATAAGGCATTTAAATTAAATATGGTTTGTCAAATTCCTAAAACCTCATCAAAACACCAAAGAAATAGCCATGAGATTTATCATAGGTCAAACAAGGTCAAAGGACCTTGGAGAAAAAATTTCAGAATTTTTAAAGACTTAAAAGTATTTTTAAACAATTAAAAATATTCAAAAAATCAATTAAATCATGAAAACTATTAATAATGATCCAAAAAATAATTTTAATTCAAAATATGAAAGAGGAAATTATTTGAATTTTTTTGGTGAAACTCTCATATTTTTTGGATCAAGATTAAAATTAATATGAATTAATGAAAATCAAAGGAATAAAAATTAAAATCAGAAAATCAAAAAAACGTGAGCCACTTGATCTCCCTCTTTAATTGAGGTGGCAGATCAAGTGGACACAAACGCGCGTTCCATGATGGAACCTAGTCAGCGCGCCACACGCATGGTAATCAAAACCAACGCCTAAGATTAAAACAAATTGAATGGATCCTATGGCTGGGAGGCATGCCAATACAAATATAATGTTTCAACATAGAAAATGATTTTCCAAGCAAAACTAGCTCTAGGTCTTAACATGAAAGTTGTTTGGAATGTAATTTAGAGTAACGTGTATCTTGTAATCAATTTCATATGGTGAAAATTGTAGGAGATAGGGTCTAGGGAGACCCAGTTTTGATCAGATGAATTCATCTGGCCAACCACCATCAACCAACTTCCTAACCTTCAATTCTCTTGACTTTCTTGGCTTATGGTAGATCATATATGCATAAGATAATGAATTTTTAAGTTTCCCTTGATAAATTTGATCAATTGGTGAGATAGCTTGTTGGAGAAGTTACTCAAGATACCCAGACAAACTAGGGTTTCCAAGGAAAATCACCTCCAAACTCTTGAAGAAAACATGATCAATATAACATGTAGGAATCAATGGAACTCATATATGATTCTTATAACCATTCTTGGATCAAATTCATGGTTATGCTCTTTGTCATGAGGGCCTCAAACCCTAGATATGAACTTGATAAATCAATGTGATCATGCCCTACCTACAAAAGAGTTAGGCAAATGCAAAGACATATTTTTGGTATTTTGGTTAGTAAAATGATAATATACAAGTATGATATAATCACATGGTACTTGGTGATCTCTCCCAAAACAAAACCCAATGAGAGAGGGGTAAGGAGGATGCCAAGGTATGATCCCAATACTAGTGCTTATGATGAAATTGCATGAGGGATCTGAGGGTCAAAATTGGGATCTTACACAAAGGTAAAGGGATGAATCAAGCCATTGTCAAGATCAATCATCCAATTCGGTGGATTATGGTTTTCACGTTATCAACACCCAAGTTCCATTGATATTGACAAGACTTAATTGGATCAACCAAGAATCAAGGGTTTGTTGTAAGTCATGAGCATGGAATCTGGGTAAGAACCATCCCAAAGGAGTGAACTAAGGATAAAATCTATAGATCATGTTCTAAAATGTTAGCGGAGTCTTAATTCCATCTATCGGATATTACAGGTTAGGATGACTGACTCATCAACCAATAATATTCTCAAGAGAAACTCGTCTGAGTGTAGTATCGTGTAACAACTGTTGTCAAGTCTACACCTGAACAGTCTCCGCACTACATCCTAAATAGGCCAAGAGGGGTTAAATGTTCTACGGTCCTCAGCTTCTCGGACCCCAAATTAGAGATAGTAATGCCTAACCACAAATACTTGTGTGACATTTCCAAATCCAAAAGGGTCTCCACTGAGCAGATGGATCTCAAGCTAACTTGTTAAGGACTACTCTACACAAGTCGAACATGACTATACCATCCTCATATCTTAATTACACTCAAGTTCGGGTTAGAACTTATCTCACCACTCAGAGATCACCAAGCACAACAAGCAGATTATATCACACAAACAAACATACATACATCAAACATACAGTTATATATACACAAAAAAGTAGGCTAAACTGAAATTCTAGTTAACAGACTATCGATGTCACACAGGATGTTATGACATCCGATTCTGCGCAGACAGGAATGTATACAACAGGAAATTGTAAGTGCAGTAAATAACACAAGTAATTGTTTACCCAGTTCGGTGACAAACACACCTACGTCTGAGGGCTACCATGCCAGGGAGGAAATCCATTATTAGTAGTATTAATTCATACCTTAAACCAACTGTTTAATCCTATCACTTAATACCTACCCAATGCAATTTCAATCTTACACTAAGACCAGAGTTCCTACTCACTCCCCCTCAATCACCTCAGTGATTACAACCTTTAATTAAGTTTAAAGACAATGGTGAAGTAATACTTCAAACAACTCTTGATTGTGCTTAACAGCTTTAATCAAGATACACATCACTCACGCTTAAAAGCTTAGAGTGACACAACACTTACAACTCAATGAACACCCTAGTCCAATGCAATCATCTAGGTGATAATTGCTTGGCTCATAAGATAAACCTAATACAAGACACAAACAAAAATACAGCAGTGAACTATGATGGTACAATGCAAGCTTCACGCCTAAAACCCCTGAATTCTAAAAGAAGGATTGTCATCCTTTTATATTGCAGCACTTGGGCCTTGTACTTGTATTTCCTAAAATTAAGGTTAAGCAAGTTAACCTAATTTCCACATATTAGGGTGCTAACAAATAGGCTATTTGTTAGGTTCATTAATTGTAGCTCAGTTGTTAGTTTCCTGGATTTTAGCTCAGCTGTTGGATTCCTGAAAAATAGCCTGAGAAAAATACTGAAACAGAAAAACTAACCATCCTACACTTTAGCATATGCTGTCAGGAATGAATGTCACAACATTCCGTTTGACGTCCAGAACATGGACCATATGCTATGTCTGTTATTTTCTTGAAAACAGGCTGTACTAAATGTTGTACTGTAACAGACCAACCAGTCTATACTTCAGTATCAACTGATAGAGATAAATGTCATAACATCCAGTTTGACATTTAGGCAATGGGCCTTATGCCAGGTCTGTTATCCTCCTGAAAAACAGACTGAAATAAATACTGAACTGTAGCAGAAAAACCAACCTGCCTATTATTCAGTATATGCTGTTAATGACGAATGTCATAACATCCAGTTTGACATTCAGACAGTAGGCTATGTACCAGGTCTGCTACTCTCCTGAAAAGCAGACTGAACTCAATACTGAGCTATAACAGAAACAAACAACCATTCTATAGTTCAGTATCTGCTGTCATGGATGAATGTCATAACGTCCAGTTTGACATTCACTAAATCCTGTATTAGCTAAACCTGCAGCATACTACTCAAGTATGTCATGACATCAGAGTACAGTTAGTGTTTTAACACAAAATGCAGCCAGTCAAACTGTTGGTGTAAGCCCTAGAGGCCAATACTTTTGGTACTTGTATCGAATTATTTATTAATAATAAAAGGCATTTTCTTTATCATGGTTGATTAATAAAGTCCCTAGAATAGATAGTCCGTTTAATGTATTAGGTGTGACTTAATCATGAGAACACATTAAACATAAGGGCATTATTCTTAAAGTATCCGTAGTCGAGCTTTAATGTGAAGTGGGATAACATTAAAGCATTAAGACTATTATGTTTGTAGACTGATGATCACATCTCATGGATCATGGATAAAGAGTTATCAAGTCTTAAACATAGGTATGAATATTAGGAGTAATATTTATACCAGATTGACCCGCTATGAGAATACTATATAGAAAGTTATGCAAAGTGTCATAAGTTATTCTCATGGTGATAATAGTGTATACCACTCTTCGACCTGAAACCACTATGGATCCTAGATGTAGAGTCGAGTGCTTTGTTGCTGATCTAACGTTGTCCATAACTGGATAACCATAAAGACAGTTGATGGGTACTCCACGAAGCATGCTGAGGGACATGAGTGTCCTAGATGGAATTTGCCAATCCTACGTAATAGGATAAATGTCTATGGGCCCAATATTGAACTGGACAAGGGTGACAGGGTCTATACCTTGTGTTCAATATAGACATAAGGGCAAAGGGGTAATTATACACATAATTATTATCACAGGAGGTTTTGTCAGATCACATGACATTTTCGTAACTTGGGTAGCAGTGATGTGTTGCTAGATACAGCTCACTGTTTATTATGTTAAATGCGTGATTTAATATAATTGCCAACGCCGCGAAAACCTATAGGGTCACACACAAAGGACGGATTGATGAGAGATAGAGTAACTAAGGAACACCGTAAGGTACGATGCACTTAAGTGGGAGACGAAATATGGTAAGGTACCAAATACTTAAGTGATTTTGGGTATATTATAAGATATGGGCCAAAATACACTTAAGTGGGCTTTTTAGCTTGAAGCCCACACAAGTGGTTCTATAAATAGAACCCCTTGGGTAGAAGCATTGTCACTCCAATCCACTCAAACAGAAATTCAAGTAGAGACTTGGAATTTTGTTTCCCTCTTTCTCTCACTCAAAGCCTTCATTCATAACAGCTAGCACTGCGATTGAAGGAATCCGTTCGTGTGGACTGAGTAGAGACGTTGTCATCATTCAACGTTCGTGATCGCCCCATGGATCTGTATCAAAGGTTTTGATCATTATCAGAGATCTGCACCAAAGGTTTGAATCGCCACAAGAGATAACGATTCTATCACTGATCATGCCCATTCGTAAGGATCACTAAATGGAGAATTTTTTAAATTCCGTTGCGCCTTGGATGGCAATTCTCCTACACAAACATCTACTAAGCATGTCATGACATTAGTCAAGACATCAGCGTACAGTTAGTGTTTTAACATAAAATGCAGCCAATCAAACAACTACAAACTCCCCCTTTGGCAAATTTTTGGCTAAAACAACTTGGCATCATAACAGAGTTCACAACAGCGGAAAACACACATCTAGCAGGGAAATTAACCTAGCTAATACACTCAGAGCAGCAACACACTCAACACACATAGAAGTTAAATACAAACTTCAACTAGCAGCACATACACCGAAGTTAAATAAAAACTTCTAACAGCAACACACATACAGAAGTTAAATAAAAACTTCTAACAGCAGCACACATAGGGATTGAACATCAAGCTGCAGCACAACCTATGGATTAGAGGATCTTCAATATCTGTTCAAGCACAAAGCAAATCTGTTGTCCTGGGGCACAGGTGTTACTCCCCCTTTTGTCAAAAATGTTGCCAAAGCAACACTTAAAATTACACATAATTGTCAAAACCACAGTCTTGATTTTACTTCAAAGCTTCAATCAAGAAATACCCCCTCTTGATCTTGCTTTACAGCTTCGATCAAGACACCACCCACTTGATCTTGCTTCACAACTTTGATCAAGTAGACACACACTCTTGCTTCACAGCAAGTACACCCATATCAGATGCCATGACTTTGAGTCTGACATCTTGAACCATTCCTGCATGAACACTTTCTTGAACTCCAGCAGGTACATAGGCTGTCTCATGTTAGGATATCCCCTTAACATCTTGTTACCACACTTGCAGCAAGTAACATAACTGTGATCTAGTGTCCAGTCATAGCACACTTTCAATTGTTTAATAGGTTGAGATATTAAACAATACATCCCTAACATCCTTGGTTGCTATAAATCTTCAGAAAGGCATATTCCCAATTTGCCCCTTAAATTTTCAAACTGAGCAGCATCCAAAGCCTTTGTGAATATGTCAGCAAGTTGTAGTTCAGTAGCTACATGTTTCAAGGTAATCACTTTTTCTTCCACCAGATCTCTGATGAAGTGATGTCTAATGTCAATATGTTTGGTCCTACTGTGTTGGATGGGATTCTTTTAAATATTGATGGCACTGAGATTGTCACAGAACAATGTCATGACATTTTGTGAGACATTGTACTCAGTCAGCATCTGTTTCATCCATACCAGTTGGGAACAACTGCTTCCAGCTGCTATGTACTTAGCCTCTGTAGTGGACAGTGATACACAGTTCTGTTTCTTGCTGAACCATGATATGAGATTGTTTCCCAAGAAGAAACATCCTCCTGATGTGCTTTTTCTATCATCAACACTCCCAGCCCAATCAGCATCACAATACCCAGATAAGACAGGCTCAGAGCCATGAGTGTATAGCATACCATCACTACGCCAAATAAGGGAACAAAGGGCGCTTTTTTTGGCCTATAACAGCGCTTTAAAGCGCCCTCTAATCTGACGCTGGCATAGGTAAAGACAGCGCTTTTTTTCCTGGTGAAAGCGCTCTCTAAAGTGGCTCTTTAAGCCCTTTAAGGGCCACTTTAGAGGGCACTTTTTAAAGAAAGCGCCCTCTAAAGTGGAAACTTTTAAGGGTTTAGAGGGCGTTTTTACTGGAAAGCGCCCTCTAAAGTGGAAACTTTTAAGGGTTTAGAGGGCGCTTTTACTGGAAAGCGCCCTCTAAAGTGGAAATTTAAAGGGTTTAGAGGGCGCTTATTTTGGAAAGCGCCCTCTAAAGTGGGTGGTTATTTAATTTTTTTTTTAAAAGCGCTATATTTATTTATTTGTTTTAGACAACCTGTATATTGAAGCAGTACACCTAAAACTGTATAATTTGAAGCCCTTTTTCACACATTGCATTCAACAAGCCTTATATACAACAATCCATACATATACAACAATCCACTGATATATAATCGTTTAACTTCTAAAGATTCTAAATATACAACCAATTCATAACTTAAAAAGAAATAAAACTAAGTAGCAAAAGCATCTCTGAGATGTATGTTTTTTTTGCTAGCCGCAGTCTTCTTAGCAACAACCTCTTTTTGTTCAATATCAATAGCATGAACCTAAAATATCATAAAATTAGTTAGGTGAAGTATAAGATCAAGAATTAACATTTTTTATGCATAAGTATCATATAATTGTGTTTATACCTTTTTTTTTGATGCAACTGACTCGATTTGCTGCGTAATCCCCTTATATTTTTGGTCCCTTATCTTTTGAAGATAGAATTGATATTTGTTTAGATGGACATGTTCCATTGTCGTAGAGGGATACTTTCAAATATCCAGCATCATCATCTACGCGAATGAGGCTTGACGATAATGGAACATCTCCATCTAAACAAATATCAATTGATACTTTCAAATATCCAGCATCATCATCTACGCGAATGAGGCTTGACGACAATGGAACATCTCCATCTAAACAAATATCAATTGATACTTTCAAATATCCAGCATCATCATCTACGCGAATGAGGCTTGACGACAATGGAACATCTCCATCTAAACAAATATCAATTGATACTTTCAAGTATCCCTTGCTCCTTGCACAAATGATTGACTTCATAATAGCCATTTTACCTGTAATAAAGAAAACAATTAAAATCAGATGACAAATATAAAAACAATTAAAATCATAAAAGCCATTTTACCTATAATAAAGAAAACAATTAAAATCATTTGACCTGTACCTTTTTCACTAAGTTCTCTTTCTTTTCTTGGTTGGAATATGTTCTACATGTCTCTTAACAACACGGACGGTTGGATTGATCCAAATACCCTCATTATGATCATTTCTAATATATGAATCATTTGATATAATATTCTCATCTTGATCATTTCTGGTAAACGATTCAATCTCAACATCAATATCACCTTGATCTCCAGTGTTTTCATCAATTACTTTGTTGGAAAAAAGAACTATAGAACATTTCGTACTTTTCGGATCATTGACATAGAACACTTGTCTAGCTTGAGAGGCTAGAATAAAAGACTCATCTTTGTATCCCACCCTATTAAGATCCACTTGCAAAAATCCTGACTTATCCATTCGAATGCCGTTATTATTTTCAACCCACTTGCAACCAAATATAGGAATCTGAAACTTCTCATAATCAAACACCCAAATACGCTCGATAACACCAAAATATGAGAGATTTGCAAATTTGGGGTTTAAGTCCTTCACACTTGATATGTGCATTGCTTCAGCTACCACGGTGACACCACTATTATGCATAGTACTTTTATCATCTTGTTCTTTGGTATAAAATGTGTATCCATTAATCGCGTATGCGCTATAAGAAAAAACATGGAAACTTGGACCATATGCTAAGCATCTCAACCTTTCTGTTATTGAAGCGGGATCTGAATAATACTTTGAATAAATATGATCCTTAAACCAAGGTATAAAACATCGATTGTGCTCTCGTACTATCCAATTTTCATTTCTATTGGGATTTAAACCTCGGAGAACATCCTTGTGAATTTCAACATACGGCTCAACCTCATTCTCATTGTGCAGAACATACAAATGCACTTGATCCCGTTCGACCCTTGATACTGCCACGATTTTATTTCCAATTAGATTTTTTCCTTCTTTCTTTTCGACAAGCTGAGACTTGGGGAGTCCGATTGACTGAACATTAGACAAATATTCAGTACAAAACTCAATCGCTTCTTCAACAATGTATCTTTCAACCATACAACCTTCTGGTCGACTTCGGTTCTTCACGTACCCTTTTAATATTTTCATATAACGTTCAACAGGGTACATCCATCTCATATAAGCTGGTCCACACAATTGTGTCTCTTTCACAAGATGAACAACTAGATGTACCATTATGTCAAAAAATGATGGAGGAAAAAACATTTCAAGCTCACACAAAGTAATAACGATTTCTTTTTGCAACATTGGTAAGATCGCAGGATCAATCACCTTACTGCAAATTGACTTGAAGAAAGAACACAACTTAGTTATAGAGCTTCTTACTTTTTCTGGAAGAATAGAACGTATACCTATTGGGAGAAAATGTTCCATTATAACATGGCAATCATGGGTCTTTAAACTCTTTAACTTGAGGTCTTTCATAGACACAAGTCTTCTAATATCTGAAGAGTACCCTTCTGGAACTTTAACTTCACTTAGAAACTTACACAATGTTTTTTTCTCCTTTCTAGATAGAGTATAAGCAGCAGGCGGTAGATATGTTCGTTTTCCTTTCTTCAAGGGTCCTAATTCAGTTCTTATTCCCATCGCTATCAAGTCCTTTCTTGCCTTAAGGCCATCCTTAGACTTTCCTTGTATATTGAGTAACGTGCCAATAACACTTTCAAATACATCTTTTTTAATATGCATAACATCAAGAAAATGTCTCACATACAAGGACTTCCAATACGGCAATTCAAAAAAAACTGACATCTTCTTCCA
Source organism: Lathyrus oleraceus (assembly GCF_024323335.1). Classification (NCBI taxonomy): domain Eukaryota; kingdom Viridiplantae; phylum Streptophyta; class Magnoliopsida; order Fabales; family Fabaceae; genus Lathyrus; species Lathyrus oleraceus. Next base: position 358,630,075 of record NC_066582.1, on the reverse strand, counting down.
CCCACTTTTGACAAGTGTGTGGGCAAAAGGCTGGCCAAACTGAGTATCCAAATCTTTCACCTTTTCAAAAATTTGATCACCCGTCAATATAGGTGGAGCTCTGCCTTGTTCTGTCTCTCCATTGAACGCCTTTCTCCGTCCACGGTAGTGATGATTTGAATTTAAGAATCTCCGATGACCGAGAAAGACATTCTTCTGACCAAACTCCAAGCGCTTCCAATCTGTTTTATCTTCACAAATAGGACACGCACATTGACCTTTTATGCTATACCCTGATAGATTTCCGTATGCTGGAAAATCATTAATTGTGCCAAACAACATCGCCCTCAAGTTGAAACTTTCTTTCCTATATCCATCATAAACCTCCACACCGGTCTCCCACAAAATCTTTAAATCTTTGATGAAGGGCTTCAAGTACACGTCTATGTCATTCCCTGGTTGTTTAGGTCCAGAAATCAACATAGACAACATCATGTACTTACGCTTCATACATAGCCATGGAGATAGGTTATAAATCATAATAATCACAGGCCATGTACTGTGTGAGATACTCTGGATACCGTGTGGGTTCATTCCATCAGTAGATAATGCCAAGCGAAGGTTTCTTGATTCTTCTCCAAATTCAGGATAATCATTATCAATTTTTAACCACTGTGGTGAATCTGCCAGATGTCGATACTTTCCATCTATAATTCTTTCATCTGCATGCCAGGTCAAGTGTCTTGAATCGGTTTCACTACGAAACATGCGTCTAAATCTCGGAATAACAGGAAAATACCACAAGACTTTTGCTGGAGACTGTAACACCCCAAAATTTGCCCTCCTCATTCATGCATTCATTTAGCATTTCATATTGCATTTCATCATGTCAATTAAAATTAGATCTAAAAAAATATATATATATATATATATATAATTTTTTACAAAAAAAAAAATAATAATAAATTTTTTTTAATTAATTAATTAATTAATTAATTATTTAAATAAATAATTAAATAAATAAAATATAATAAAAAAATTTTGGACTTGGGTCTCTCTCATTTGAGCCCACAAAACCATGAAATTCAGTCTATAAATACCAAGGCTTCACTTGAGAGAACACAGAACAAATGGGGATTTTGAAGAGAAGCAAAATACTCTGAGGTTTCCTTTGAACAAAACCCTGAGGAAAAAGATAGTGAGAGAAGACCTAACGGAGTTCAGAGCAGCCTCCAAACCCCGAAGGGAACTCAACTACACAGAATCACCTCTGCCTCACATAAACCCTGAAGATTGTTTTGTAAACCTCACGGGTGCAACTCAATTTCAATCAAGCTCTCCAATAAGGTTTGCCATTATTCCCATTACCTTTGCCCATGGGTTTAATATGTATATGAATGTATAAACAATGCCTTGAATGTTTAACCGTTTAATTTTTGAGTGTATGCCACAGGGTTTGAGGTTTCTGAAACCATACTGTTATTCATGAAAAAAATGCTTATGATGTTTCACTAACCCTTTTGTTGAATTTTTGTGAGGGCTCACATGACTTTTGCAGGGATAACTTGCGTGGTTTCCCACTTTATTTGTGGGATAACCCCTGGAGGTTCATTCCAATTAGCTGTACTGACTCACTTTTCTTTGATGGTACCAGCTTGAGAGATCTCTGGGTTTCTTGTCCCCTTGGTTGCTGTTACTTCGGATCTTTATCCATGTGGTACTTTTTACCTTTTCCCGCATTTTACTGCTTTCCTAGCTGGAAGACCTCGATAGGAGGCAATGTTTTGTGTTTACCTCAAGATACATGTTTTGTGTTTTGTGTTCGTATCCCTGCAGGTAGCGCGGTTCCTTCATCAAGGACTGCCCTTTTTGCCCTTGAGCATCCCAAACCCTAAAACCCAAAGCAACACGTTAACTCCTTCTACTACAGGCGAGTAAGTCTCCAAAGGTCGAGCATCCGGTAGATTGCGTAGTAACGTTGTTCGCCCAAAACCCAATCCATAACCCCGTAGTTAGCCGAACTACGTTTTGCTCTGATTCTCAGGCCAGATGAGATACGTAGGCATAAGACGCGATGTCTTAGCGAGCACACATCCCCCCAACCCATAAGTCAGTCGAGCTACGAAGACTCTGATTCTCATATTCAGATGAGATACGTATGCAGTGGATGCGACATCCGCGCGAGTCATTTTCATTTAACCCTTTTTTTTGGCAAACAGCACAAGATAAACCCACACCCTTTAGACGAAAACTACAAAAGTGGATCCCGTAGAGTACTACGGATGCGTAGGGGTGCTAATACCTTCCCTTCGCATAACCGACTCCCGAACCCAAGATTTGGTTGCGAGACCCCGTCTTGTCCTTTCCTTTTTCAGGTTTACTTCGAGCGTTTCCTTTCCCTCCTTTGGGATGAATAACGAACGGTGGCGACTCTTCTGTCTTTTTCTTTCGCCGGTTGTTTTTTTTTCGCACTGTATTTTTCAGGTTGCGACAACTGGCGACTCTGCTGGGGACTAAGAAGTTGACCTCTTGCTGGTCCATCTTCCCTAAGCGAGTCCCTCCTAGCTTTTGTAGTTTGTTTATTGGGTGTTCATGCTTTTGTACGGTTATTTATTTACCTGCTTTACCTTATTGCGTTGTGTACATATCCTTGCTTTATCTGTTGGCTGGCTATGGCTGCTTGGTGATCTTTGTGAGATGAGTTCTATACCCGAACTCGAGTGCACTTAGGATAGGAGAATGGCATAGTCCTGTTGACTTGTTTGGAGTTATTCCTTAGCGAGTTGACTTGCAAGCCCATTCACTTGGTGGAGGTCATGTTGAGATCAATAATGTCACATAAGTAAGTTGTGGTTAGACATTACTTGTTCCAATATAGACCTTAGAAGCCGAGGACCTTAGTTTACCAAACCCATCTTGGCCTATTCGTAGGACGTAGTGCGAAAGTCGTTCAAGTGTAAGATTTGATACGATTGTTACGCGATACTACACTCATAAGAGTCTCTCTTGAGAATATTGTTGGAATACGAGTAGTCGTTCCTCTGATAATATCCGAAAGATGGGATTATGACTATGGGAACCTTTTGTAGAACATGTTTGGCAGGTTTAAACCTTAGTACACTCCTTTTGGGTGGTTCTTAACCTAAAATCCATGCTCGTGACTTGCAACAAACCCTTGATTCATGGTTAATCCGATCAGGTATCCTTAATATCAATGGAACTCGGGTGTTGATAAGATGTAAACCATAATCCACCAAAATGGGTGGTTGATATTAAGGATAACATGATCCATCCCATGACCTTTGTTTGGTCTGCTCTTAATTTCTCTCCAGACAGTGCAACCCGACAGATGCTCAAGCGGATCCATCAATTCTGATTGACATGCCTTTGCATTGCATAACATCATCTGCATATTTGCATCCAACATCTCATGCTTATTCATTTGCAGGGTATTCCTTTTCAAAACGGGGGTGCCTTAAAACTGAACAAGCAGTGCATCGCATACCATGCATATTAACCCTTGTCTGTTTTGCAGGTGTCACCGCAATGTCTAATGTTTGTTCCCTGTATCAGGCAGTTATTGGTCCCAAGTGAGTTCACAGATACCCAACAAAGGAAAACCGTCCACGACTAGCGATGGACCAAGTACAGAAAGAGCTGGCTGATATGCGTGAAAGGATGGATCAGTTCATGACATTGATGACTGGTATGGTAGAAGGCCAAGCGAAGCTGAGGGAATTGGTTGAGCAACCGAGGCCCAATCCAGATTTGGAGATACCAAATGCTGAGGGAAACCCTGGTAACCCTGGGAACGCTGATAACCCTGTGAACACTGGTAACGCGGGTAACGCAAATGCTGATGGAAACCCGGGTAATGTTGGCAACACAGGGAATGTTGGAAATGGTATTGGCGGAAGGTACAATGTGAATCAAGGAATTCGGATTAACGGGCACCCCGTTACTGAAGATTGTCAGTATGATCAATTTTCTTTGCACGACGAAGCCCTCGAGACCACTCGCCGTATGGATGAGCTTGCTGAGAAGCTCAAATCTTTGGAGTCTCAAAATTCCTTAGGTTTTGATGTCACAAATCTTGGGCTGGTTCAGGGAGTAAGGATTCCTCACAAGTTCAAACCCCCTACTTTTGAGAAATACAACGGGGCTTCTTGCCCACACACTCATCTCCAATCTTATCTGGGAAGGTTGGGAGCTCACACGGAAGATGAAAAGTTGTGGATGTACTATTTTGAAGACAGTCTAACTGGAGCTTCTCGTGAATGGTATTCTCATTTGTCTCGTACTACCATCAAGAGCTGGAAAGACTTGGCAGAGGCTTTTGTCAAGCAATATCAATACAACTTGGACATGGCTCCAAATTGGACCTTGTTGCAAGGTATGTCTCAGACTGCCAAGGAAACCTTTAGAGAGTATGCTCAGCGTTGGAGACAGATTGCTGCGTCCGTCCAACCCCCTATGTCTGAAAGGGAGATGGCGGACATGTTCATGAACACTCTTCAAGGCAATTATATTGAGAAATTGGCTGCTTGCCCATCAATCAGCTTTGCAGAGATAGTAATTGCTGGAGAAAGAATCGAGAGTCTGTTGAAGATGGGCCGAATTCAAGACAATAGTGGTCCCAAGAGACCGTTTGCTGGTAACGGTCAGCGAAGAAAAGAAGGCGAGGCAAGCGTTGTGTATGCCGGCAGAGGCAGGGGTAGAGGACGCCCTAATTCCAACACCTGTTCCTCAACCGCAATATCATCCGCAACAACAACCCAGGTACAACAATCAACAACAAGGAGGTAATCCGGGTCAGCAGAGACACTATCAACAACGTCCAAGGCAGGTGTTGGAATAGTGACTGCGGCCACTTGATCTTGATAAAAATTAGGGCAACTGTGACGTAGATAGCTGGATTCGCCCGTGTGTCCCGGGAGAAAAGCTCGACAATTGGTCGTCCGAAAAACCGTCCGGGTTACTCTGCTGAAAGAGTGATTTTTATTGTTTTCCTTTATTACATGCATAATAAAGTCTTACACTTTGCCCAAGGTGTAACGACTCATTTGTAGGGCCATCCATTTAGTTACGTTTCGCAATTATTTTTATCATTAATAAAGGACGGCTTTTGCAAACAATTTTGTGTTCTCTTTCTTTCAGTTTTTTTTACTTTTACAAAAAAAATGGCAATGTTTCTTTTTTCATTTTTCCTTTCTTTCAAAAAAAAAAAATCTCTCATTCTAAGGTAAAGCATGATCCTCCATCATGCAGAGCCGACCACCCGGATCTCACTGCGAACGACACTGCTATGGCCAAGTATGACTTCGACAATCCTATCTATCAAGCCGAAGAAGGGGCTGAGGAAGATTGTGAATTGCCTGAAGGGTTAGCCAGATTGTTGAAACAGGAGGACCGAGCTATTACACCTTATCAGGAGGTGGTTGAGACCATCAACGTTGGTACCGAAGACGACAAGAAAGAGATCAAGATCGGGGCCAGTCTACAGGCCGAGAGAAAAAAAACGTTGATCATGTACTTGACTGTGTTAGAAAGGTCAATAGGTTGTGTGCTCGGTCAGCATGACGAGTCAGGTCGAAAAGAGCATCTAATATACTACCTTAGCAAAAGTTTACTGACTGTGAACAAAGATACTCATTGCTCGAGAAAACTTGTCGCGCTTTGGCATGGGCTGCTCGCCGACTAAGACAGTATATGTTGACTCACACGACTCTATTGATATCAAAAATGGATCTAGTCAAGTATATTTTTGAAAAGCCATCACTTACCGGAAAGGTTACTAGGTGACAAATGATACTGACAGAGTATGACATCCAATACACTTCACAAAAAGCCATCAAGGGAAGTGTCTTGTCAGACTATCTTGCAGAGCAACCGATTGATGATTACCAACCTATGAGGTTTGACTTTCCTGATGAGGACATCATGTTTCTCAAATCGAAAGATTGAGAGGAACCACTCCCGGAGGAGGGGCCTGACCCTGAATCCAAATGGGTTATGATGTTTGATGGGGCGGTCCACGTCAATGGTCGCGGAGTTGGTATAGTGTTGATCACACTGGAAGGGGGTTCATATGCCATTTGGTGCCAGAATAACTTTTCCCTGCACCAACAATGAAGCCGAATACGAAGCTTGTATCCTAAGACTTGAGGAAGCCGTCAATATACAGATTAAAACCCTGGATGTATACGGGGATTCAGCTTTGGTCATCAATCAAACCAACGGGAAATGGTGTTATGCTGGAACTACGTACCCAGAATTGACGTATCTCGGTCAGAGACGAATGAAGAAAGCATTTGGTCAGAAAGTGCGCCCTCGGGGGTATCAAGTCGGTGAATTGGTACTCAAAATATTTCTTCCTCCCAACCCAGATCACAGGGGCAAATGGACACCGAACTATGAGGGTCCGTACGTGGTTAAAAGGAGTTTCTATGGCGGAGCTTTGATGCTAACAACCATGGATGGCGAAGGATTCCCGTCCCCTGTCAACTTAGATGCAGTTAAAAAAAATACTTTGCATAAAATAGACCCGCTGGACGATAAAAAGAATAGTCCAGGCAAAAAAAGGGCATCTCGACGAACCAAAAAAAAGAATAAAGAGGTTCGGGCAAAAATTAGGGATATATATATAAAAAAAAAAGTACACCCGGTGAGTCGAAAACCCAAAAGGGCGGCTCAGGCAAAAATGGGTATCCCGGTGGATTGAAAACCCGAAAAGGGGGCGATCCAGGCAAAAGTTAGGGAATAAGCGAATGACTGTGATCTGAGTTCATCAGTGTTATATCACCGTTTCATTCAATCCGGCAATCTTCGAAGGTTAAAGATCGACTAATCATCCACTTCAGAAAGCAAGATGAGCAGAGCGTCTTGAGGACATACGAGTCATAGCAGAGTCGAAACTCAGTGGGACCCCGTATCCCCATTGCCATTAGGATAGTTCTCTGTTTTATAGCGATCACCTCTTTTCAGGGATCAGCTTCCTGATGCCCTCGCCTATTCCTGGCACAAATTTTATCCCCAGTAAGAGTCGAATAATTCAGTTAAAGAGCCTCTTTATTTTTCATTTATCAGTTTGTTTGCAAAAATGTCCGAATTTTTGATAAAACATATTGCATATGAACATAATGGTGGCTTTTGCAGATGATTTTCCAAGGAAAACATTTAAAATTGCTTTGAATATGCTTAATCCCGGACGGTGAATTCAAACCGAGTAATTCCCCCGAGGCATACGTGTATTTTTGGTTGCATGTCACAGGAACCGGATGCCAAGTCATGAATCCTCATCCCCAAGCGGTTGACAAAGTCTCTCCTCAGCAGAGCATGTTCCCCAACAGAGTTGACAGTATCCAAACTGTCTATCCCCAGTAGAGTTGACAGTATCCAGACTATATATCCCCAGCGGAGTTGACGGTGTCAGACTGTATCTTCCTAGCAACAGCGGAGTGGTTGCATACCCAACGGACAAGAGGGTGGTGTTCCCAGTGTTCATCTCATCCCCAGCAGATTATTTCTAACAGATTTGTTCTAATCCCCAGCTAGAGGACGATTAGTAAGTTCATATCCCCAGCAAAGGTCGTTTCCTACGACATTTCCCCAGGAAGTGTTTTCCCCACAGACTCTCCTCACAGAGCCTCGTCGAACAAAATTTCCATAGTTGATACTCCCCCCGCAAGGTCAACTTTTCAAGCAGCCAATTTATTTTTGGTGGCTCATTGGTCCCGGCAGACGGATCATTCCCCACAGAGCATTCAAGGATTGATACAGCGATCTGTTCCCTACCGGAGTTTGCTTCCCCAAGCAGATTTCTTTTTACACCACGCATAACATTTGCATTTGCACGCATATCATATCAAGCATACACATAAGCTGATAAACAGGTTCTTCCAAGCAGACTGAAGAATTACTTTACAACCAAGGTCATGAGATCCAGCCAGAGGATCAAGCGTGGGTGATCCAGCCTGAGGGTCATTTTGAAGATTCAGCCTGAGAATCGTTTTCCCGTGATCCAGCATGAGGGTCACTTTTTGAAGATTCAGCCTGAGAATCGTTTTCCCGTGATCCAGCATGACGGTCATTTTTGAAGATTCAGCTTGAGAATCGTTTTCCCAAGAGTCAGCCTGAGGCTCAATTTGAAGATTCCCCAGTGAAGTCGCCTACAAGCTTTATTTCCCCAGCAAGTCTAATTGAGGAGTCGTTACAACATGTTCTAGCCCGAAGAATATGTACGAAGCCCAAAAGTGGAATATGCTCGAAGCTGCATATCTAATATGAAGGTTGGGTGTAGATTTCAAAAGAGGGTCAACCAGCGCATGCCTCAGATGCGGGATCCTAATGATGGGAATTTATCATCAAAACAATCCAGATCTAGCCAGAAGATCGAAATAGATTCGGCCAGAGAATCGAAACAAAGGAGATCTAGCCAGAAGATCGAAGAAGATCTAGCCAGAAGATCGAAGTCTGGTCTAGCCCGAAGACCGAAAATGGATTCAGCCAGAGAATCAAAGGAAATAGATTCAGCCAGAGAATCGAAACGAAGGAGATCTAGCCAGAAGATCGAAGAAGATCTAGCCAGAAGATCAAAATCGTATCCAGCCCGAGGATCAAAATTAATATCCAACCAGAGGACTAAATTGAGTATAGGTTCAGCCAGAGGATCGAAACTCCAGATTAAGCCAGAGGATCGGAAGAAAAATAAACAGCACGGTGTATTTCCGTGTTTTTGTGGTGTTCTCGGAGCGCAAATTTTCGGTCTATCTTTGGTATTCAATCACAGCTCACCCCGTTTGTCTGATAAGCTGTTCGCTTTCATCCTACTCGGGTTAGCTGATGATTGAATAGGGGCAGCTGTAACACCCCAAAATTTTCCCGCCTCATTCATGCATTCATTTAGCATTTCATATTGCATTTTATCATGTCAATCAGAATTAGATCTAAAAAAAATATATATATATATAATTTTTTACAAAAAAAAAATAATAATAATTTTTTTTTTAATTAATTAATTAATTATTTAAATAAATAATTAAATAAATAAAATATAATAAAAAAAATTTGGACTTGGGTCTCTCTCATTTGAGCCCACAAAACCATGAAATTCAGTCTATAAATACCAAGGCTTCACTTGAGAGAACACAGAACAAAGGGGGATTTTGAAGAGAAGCAAAATACTCTGAGGTTTCCTTGGAACAAAACCCTGAGGAAAAAGATAGTGAGAGAAGACCTAACGGAGTTCAGAGCAGCCTCCAAACCCCGAAGGGAACTCAACTACACAGAATCACCTCTGCCTCACATAAACCCTGAAGATTGTTTTGTAAACCTCACGGGTGCAACTCAATTTCAATCAAGCTCTCCAATCAGGTTTGCCATTATTCCCATTACCTTTGCCCATGGGTTTAATATGTATATGAATGTATAAACAATGCCTTGAATGTTTAACCGTTTAATTTTTGAGTGTATGCCACAGGGTTTGAGGTTTCTGAAACCATACTGTTATTCATGAAAAAAATGCTTATGATGTTTCACTAACCCTTTTGTTGAATTTTTGTGAGGGCTTACATGACTTTTGCAGGGATAACTTGCGTGGTTTCCCACTTTATTTGTGGGATAACCCCTGGAGGTTCATTCTGATTACCTGTACTGACTCACTTTTCTTTGATGGTACCAACTTGAGAGATCTCTGGGTTTCTTGTCCCCTTGGTTGCTGTTACTTCGGATCTTTATCCGTGTGGTACTTTGTACCTTTTCCCGCATTTTACTGCTTTCCTAGCTGGAAGACCTCGATAGGAGGCAATGTTTTGTGTTTACCTCAAGATACATGTTTTGTGTTTTGTGTTCGTATCCCTGCAGGTAGCGCGGTTCCTTCATCAAGGACTGCCCTTTTTGCCCTTGAGCATCCCAAACCCTAAAACCCAAAGCAACACGTTAACTCCTTCTACTACAGGCGAGTAAGTCTCCAAAGGTCGAGCATCCGGTAGATTGCGTAATAACGTTTGTTCGCCCAAAACCCAATCCATAACCCCGTAGTTAGCCGAACTACGTTTTGCTCTAATTCTCAGGCCAGATGAGATACGTAGGCATAAGACGCGATGTCTTACCGAGCACACATCCCCCCAACCCATAGGTCAGCCGAGCTACGAAGACTCTGATTCTCATATTCAGATGAGATACGTATGCAGTGGATGCGACATCCGCGCGAGTCATTTTCATTTAACCCTTTTTTTTGGCAAACAACACAAGATAAACCCACACCCTTTAGACGAAAACTACAAAAGTGGATCCCGTAGAGTACTACGAATGCGTAGGGGTGCTAATACCTTCCCTTCGCATAACCGACTCCCGAACCCAAGATTTGGTTGCGAGACCCCGTCTTGTCCTTTCCTTTTTCAGGTTTACTTCGAGCATTTCCTTTCCCTCCTTTGGGATGAATAACGCACGGTGGCGACTCTTCTTTCTTTTTCTTTCGCCGATTGTTTTTTTTTCGCACTGTATTTTTCAGGTTGCGACAGAGACAACTTGTTCTTATATCGCGAGACACCGCATTTAGGACACTTTTTTACGATGCATACTCATTTCGAAACAAAACGCAATCGTTTGGACATGCATGTATCTTATCATAGCTCATGCCAATAGAGCATAACATCTTTTTGGTCTCATATGTTCGATTGGGAAGAACATTATCCTCAGGAAGCATATCTTTCAAAAGTGCTAATAACTCTGTGAAACTTTTATCCGACCATCCATTGCCTGCCTTTAAGTTGTACAACTTTAATACCGCAGACAATCTTGTGAATTTAGTGCAACCATCATACAAAGGTTTCTCTGCATCACTTACCAACCTCTCAAACATTTTGGGGCAATCCTTAAGATCTCCTTCAAGTGCTTCTGCAATCTCTTCAACTCGATCACAATCGTATGTATCTGCGCCACTATAGTTTGAGGCATAGGTCGTACTATCCCCCGGTTCAACATTCTCGTTACTTTTCTCACCATGCAAATTCCAACATGTATAACTTCGATCAATTCCATGCCTCATTAGATGCGATGTCAACTGAACTGCGTCAACCCGTTTCCCATAACAACAACCCAAGCAAGGACATATCATTCTACTGGGGTCTTCGGCATGCGCAACGGCAAACTTAACGAACTCTGATACCCCATTCTCGTACTCTCTCGACAATCGATTGGAAGACATCCATGTATTATCCATTACTAATTAGAATAAACAAAAAACAATTTCAGAAGAGAAACCAAAAATGGGATGAGACAAAACAATTTCGCTTTATTGAGTTAGTCTCTGTGCAGGGCATTCATGTCTCCAACAACAACCCAAAACCAAAACAATTTTGGTTTATTGAGTTAGTTTCTCAACATTTTCAGATATCTCTGACTTCAATAGCATGAGAATGTATGAACCGTGCATTAAGCATTAGTGGTATGCACTAATTTGTAGCATAGTTATATATCATCATATAGTTTTTACAAAAGATAAACATTGACTAGAAAATATATATGTAGAATTGTATAATGGTCTAACTGAAAGCTAACAGAAGAATAGTCGACTCTAATTTACTCTATCAAATAACATCCATACCTAAACTTCTTAAGTTACTAGCTACGCTATGTATGCTAGAATAAATACACTCATAAGCTGCATAGTGTACCTTTGATTGGTAGAAGGTGTTTTAGATATTGCTGCCTCCTTTTTCTACATCGAGAAACAAATGGAACAGTTTGTGAAATTTAACCCATAATGCCTAGTCTCCATTGCTAGCATTGCAACACAATAATTATTGTTGAGAATACTCAATAAATGTATGAACCAAGAAAAATGAAACCAAAAATGAACAATAGCGAACGTCAGAAGAGAAACCAAGTAATATGAAGATTAGAAAAATACCTATGGTGTCAAAATCGAACAGCTAACAACGAATTAATAGAAGGAGGAAACGTCGTAGATCTAACAGAGGTGGAAGGAGAACGCCTTAGAAATAGCGAAAATCGTAGCAGTGAGAACCCTAACATGAAAAAGAACGAAAATAACAGAGAGTGAAATAACAAAACGCGCAGTATGTTATAATTTTAATGTTTACTAAAGGGGACCTTAGAGGGCGCTTGTGGAAAAAAAGCGCCCTCTAAAGGGGGCCTAAGAGGGCACTTATGAAAGCGCTCTCTAAGGCTTTCCAAAAGCGCTTTATAAACTGGAAATGCACATGGACTTATAGAGCGCTTTTTTAAAAGCGCCCTCTAAGGGTAACCTTAGAGGGCGCTTTCTAAAAAGCGCCCTGTATTGTTGTCCCTCTATCTCCTCCTTATTTTTTCGCTTCACCTTAGAGGGCGCGTTATTACAAAAGCGCCCTCTAAAGTGCGCTGTCTATTCCAGTTGTTCGCTCCTTATTTTTTCGCTTCACTTTAGAGTGCGCTTTTGTAATAAAGCGCCCTCTAAGGTGCGCTGTCTATTCCAGTTTTTGGCGTAGTGCATAGTCACAGGTTCCATTGATATACTTGAGAATTCTCTTAACTTGATTTAAGTGACTCACTTTGGGTTCTGCTTGGTATCTAGCACACACACCAACTGCATAGGAAATATCAGGTCTACTGGCAGTTAGATATAGTAGACTACCTATCATGCTTCTATACAAGCATTGATCAACACTGTGACCTCCTTCATCTTTCGTTAATTTTAAATGAGTAGGTGCAGGAGTTCTTTTGTGCCTAGCATTATCCATACCAAACTTCTTAACTATGTTTTTGGCATATTTGCTTTGGGAGAGAAACATAGAATCCTCCATTTGGTTAACTTGCATTCCAAGAAAATAAGTCAATTCCCCAACCAGACTCATTTCAAACTCAGATTGAATCTGGTGAACAAAATGTTTCACCATTTGCTCTGACATTCCACCAAAGACAATATCATCCACATAAATTTGGGCAATCATGATTTTGCCACCTTCATCCTTCACAAACAAGATCTTATCTATCCCTCCTTTTCTGTACCCATGAGAGGTCAAAAATTCAGTCAACCTTTCATACCAAGCTCTAGGAGCTTGCTTCAACCCATACAAGGCTTTCCTCAACTTGTACACACGTTTTGGCAGGTTAGGATCACATAACCCTTTAGGTTGTTCCACATAGACTTCTTCATTCAAGTAGCCATTTAAAAAGGCACTCTTCACATCCATTTGGAACAATTCGAACTTCAGAATGCAGGCCACACCTAACAACAATCTTATTGACTCAAGCCTTGCAACAGGTGCAAAAGTCTCATCAAAATCAACCCCTTCAACTTGAGTATACCCTTGTGCCACTAGTCTTGCTTTATTCCTAGTGATTACTCCTTTCTCATCAGACTTGTTCTTGTAAATCCACTTGGTACCAATGATGTTAGTCCCTTCAGGTCGTGGAACTAACTCCCATACTTCATTCCTTTTAAACTGCTCCAGTTCATCTTGCATAGCATTGATCCAATATTCATCAGTCAGGGCTTCTTTCACATTTTTTGGTTCAACCTTGGATACAAAACAGGAATTTGAGCTATTCTCCCTTGATCTGGTAGTCACACCACTATTCGGATCCCCTATGATAAGATCCTTAGGGTGGTCTTTCTGAATTCTGATAGAAGGCACCTGGTTGGATGCATCTACCTCACATTCAGGAGGAGTTTCCTGTACCTCTTCAGTCTTGACTGGTATGTCTGTTGAAGTATCAAGGATTGTTCCAACATCATCTATGACATTGGCTCCTTCCTCTTTATCATCCACAATAACATTTATGTATTCCATCAGGACATTGGTCCTGGAGTTGAACACTCTGTAGGCTCTGCTGTTAGTTGAGTATCCTAGGAATATACCCTCATCACTTTTGGGGTCCATTTTCCTTCTTTGTTCACGATCTGTAAGAATGTAACATTTGCTTCCAAAGATATGAAAGTACTTCACAGTGGGTTTCCTGCCTTTCCATATTTCATATAGAGTGGAAGAGGTTCCTTTTTTCAAGGTAACACTATTGTGAACATAGCAAGCTGTATTCATAGCTTCGGCCCAAAAATGCATAGGAAGCTTCTTTACATGAATCATAGCCCTGGCAGATTCTTGAATAGTTTTGTTTTTCCTTTCAACTATCCCATTTTGCTGAGGAGTTATAGGAGAGGAAAACTCATGACTTATCCCTTCAGACGAGCAGAACTCATCAAACTTGGAATTTTTAAACTCCGTCCCATGGTCACTCCTAATTCGGACAACACAATTATCCTTTTCCCTTTGAAGTCTGATGCCCAGGTCTTTGAAGACATCAAATGCATCTGATTTTTCTCTGATGAAGCTTATCCATGTGTATCTGGAATGGTCATCAACAACCACATATGCATATCTCTTTCCACCCAGACTTTCAACCTGCATAGGTCCCATTAAGTCCATGTGTAAAAGTTCCAGAGTTTTGGATGTTATAGGATGTCCCAGCTTAGGATGTGACATCTTGGTTTGCTTGCCAACCTGGCATTCTCCACAGACTCTTCCTTCATCAATAAGCAGCTTTGGGATTCCTCTAACTGCTTCCTTGGATATGATCTTTTTCATTCCCCTTAAATGAAGATGACCAAGACGTCTATGCCACAGCTTCACCTCCTGTTCTTCCTTGGCTGAGGAGCAAATTATGGAGTAGTTTGAGACTTTAGGTTCCCATAGATAGCAGTTATCTTTGGATCTGGATCCTCTCATAACTTCCTGATTATCTTCATTCGTCACAACACATAGCTCCTTAGTGAACTAAACATAGAACCCTTGATCACACAGCTGGCTTATGCTGATGAGATTAGTAGTTAGTCCTTTTACTAACAACACATTATTCAGTTCTGGAACTCCAGAACTGTCCAGCTTACCCACACCTTTGATTTTTCCTTTAGCACCATCACCAAAGGTCACATAACTGGTAGTGTGAGGTTGTATATCCACCAATAAATTCTCTATACCAGTCATATGTCTTGAGCAGCCACTATCAAAGTACCAGTCTTCTCTGGTAGATGCCCTTAGAGCTGTGTGAGCTAACCTAGAAACCCATTGTCGTTTCTTGATGGGGGCATTATGCTTATATGCCTTATGCTTAGGTCTGACATGAGGGGTTTGGTTAGGATAACCCTGCAACCTGTAGCAAAAGGTTTTTATATGACCAAATCTACCACAGTAGTGACATCTCCATCTCTGAAATTTCTTCTTCTGATGGTTACTCATCCTGGCTCCCTGATGTTGAGACATTGGTTGTGACTTCTACTTGAATTTCTGAACTTCAGCCTTTGAGCGTTTGAGTTCAGCAGAGGATTTCTTCACAAAGCCTAAACCCGACATGGTTCCTGACTTCTGTCCCACCTTTAGGATCTCTTCCAACATGTCAGTTCCTTTATTTAGCATTCTAATGGATTTTGTCATTTGATCTAGCTTGGAGGTCAACAAGGTTATCTCACCATTTAGGCCATCTATGACTGTCAGATGCTTCTTTTTCTCATCCTCCAACTCCTTGATGAGTTTCTTTTGCTTTTCTCCTTGTACACACACTTCTGCACTTTTGACACACAACTCTTTATATGAAGCAACAAGTTCATCAAAAGTCAGTTCATCTCCACTTGAGTCATCATCAGAGGCACAGACACTGGTTAGTGCAGTGACATGTTTAGCAGATTCTCCTTCACATTCACTCTCAAAATCTCCTTCAGACTGTAGCGGGGTATTCGTTACCATTAGAAATATTGACTAAATCCAAGGTAAAACATACAAGTCGAGTCGCCGCCGCACTTCTATTTATCCAAAGGAATGGTTAGAAAGCGAACAAAAACCTAATAGTTTTAACAAAAACTAGTAAAAGAAACAGAGATCTAGGTAAGGGGGTTGGTTATGCAATGGGAAGGTGTTAGGCACCCAAAACATCCTAGGTACTCCTAGGGAGCCCTTTTCACACTTGTTGTAAGGTTGTTGTCTTTGTGAAAAAATTTGTTTGTGCAAACATGATTGAAGAGATGAGAGGAGAATATACAAGTTTATTTACATTTTGTGTTTGGATGGATAAACCCATTGCCTACGTAGCATCTTAAAAAAGATTAGGATCAAAACCTCGTAGTTCGGGGTAAAAATCTCAAAACAAGTTGGTGAATTGATTAGTCCAAAAGCCTTAAGGTCTTTTGTAATCAAAGGGAGGAAACTCAACCAAACCACAAATCCACCATGTGAGGATAGCTTCAACATGCTAGTGAGGGGTTAACCCTATAATAAGCATGGAAGACTCATTGTCCATCACTAAGGATATAGGTGAGTATTACATCTACCACAAGGATAACTCAAACCTAATAGCTAAAGGTTATGAAGGATTTTAATTAAAAAAATGGCCATTGGAACCACAAAAAGACATTTGAATGGGTTATATTTACAAATTAGAAGTATATACAAAAATGGTCAAAGTTGACTTAAGGATTCAATTCAAAATAAGTGTTATGAAAAGAAAGTTTGAAAATCAAAAGCATAAGGTTTAGGTTTCTAATGTTTGAAAATAAAGGTTAAATGTTTGCACAAAGAGTTTTGGCTTGGGTTAGAGTGGAGAGAAGAAGAAGAATGGCTAGGTCCTAAGGAAAGCAAAAGATAAGGGAAAAAGAAAACAAAACCACAATGGAGTCCCGCTCTTGAGATCATATTGATGATCCAAGTAGCTCCCATCCTTTGGAATAAGCAATCACACAAAGCATAAGCAATCAAACAAGTCTCCTAAGAGATCCTCAATGTATCTTCTGTCTTTCACTTTGGATGAACATGGCAATGGCCCTCCAATTAAGCTCAAATGGGAACTCCTAGCACAAAAGCACACACATCAAAAGTTCCATGAAGTAAAACAAGAATGGACAAGAGTGAGTTTAGAGATTTGGTCCTTCTAATCCATCTTCATCATTAAGATCCATTTACTCCAATTTTGCATAAGGAATATCCTAGAATCTAAGTCCAATTCTCCATCCTTTGCATAGGGAAAGTCCTAGAAACTAAGTCTATTTCTTTGCATTTGGTCCACAACAATCAAAACAAAACACAAGCAAAATAGTATATACACAATTATGGGCTCAAGTGAGCAAAAGGCAAATGGAATTAACATAAACATGTGCTCAAGTGAGCAAAGAGAAAAGCAAATGTATAATATGTGCAAGAATAGTAAATTGCATAAAAGTAAAGAGCAAAAAGTAAATGTGAATTGTCAATAGTTAGTGTTAGTAGTTAGTGTGCCATAAGGAAAATTTAGCACTATGCTAAGCAATTGTAATTGGACTTATATAGAAGTCACAACTATCTGAGGCCGGTCAATAATAATGTAGGCAACAACACAAGTTAGAAGTCTTGATTAGTGAACCAAGTTCCAACAAGTTGCCATGCCAAAAAGAAAATGAGATTTGATCTTGTATTGGTTTAAGCCTTTTGCATGATTTAGAAAACAACCTATCCTTAATGCAAAGCCATTCACTTGATCAATTGATCAAGATGAATTAGATTTGAATCAAGGAAGACTAACTCTCCCTAATCAATGCTAACTTATCAACCTTCAACTCATTGATCAAAAAGGAAGAAGAAAGAAGAAGAAGAAGATGAAGAATGGATAAGGAAATGGAAAGATCAAAATGCATAAAATGAAATAAGATGTACCAATCCATATGTATTGACCAAATAAGATTAAAAGTCAAAGTCAAACAATGAGAAATCAGAAATGAGATGAAGATTGGAGATCAAACAATAAGCAAAATATTTTTGGCATTTTCAATATTAAAATAAACTTGAGTTAAAAATAATGGAAAGGTCAAACTTCAAAATCACTTTAAATCAACCTTGAAAGGTCCAAGTAATTTATCCCAAGTTCAACAAGGTCAAACTAAGTTTGACAAAAAATTTCAGCATTTTTAAAAGTCAGAAACTATTTTTAATCAATTAAAAATGAATAAAAACAACCTAATTAAACTAAAATCTCAAATAAATCTCAAATCAATTAAAAAATTGATGAGAATATTTTTCATAGATCCGTCATCATTCAAATAGGTTAGGAAAATATTTTTGTATTTTTTGAATATCAAAAACTATTTAAAATGAATTAAAAATAACCAGAAAAGAGAAAATTCACAAAAAATATCAAATGACAGAATAAAAAATATTAAAAATCAGAAATAGAAACTAGAATTTATTTGGAGACTAATGCAATTGGTCCCATAATTTTTGGATTAAAAATGAGAGAGATATTGATTTTTGAAATAAAAGGAAATAAACAAAATAAAATCAGAAATTGAAATAATATGAAAAATCAGGGATCGTTGGATGTGTTTCATAAATTGATGTGACACATCAAATGGTACAGAGGCGCGCGCTCACCATGAGTCCAGGTCAATGCGTAACACACAACATTAAAATAAGTCATAACAATCAAAGGCCAAGATCAAATTTGGAAAATGAATCCAAGGGTCCACAATGCATCTGGCAATGGGACGGCCACCGGAGCCACCTTCTTCTTCGGTGAGCTTGGATTTTCCGGCCAAAATTGCAGAGATCCAAAAGGCAACCAAAATGCACGATCCATACCTCTTTAGAAAGCTGGGATGATGTACATCATCCCTGTGCCACTCAATTCCACTCTAGATCTATATATTGAGAGAAATCAGAGATGGAAGTTCTGTGGTGTTCATCATGAACTCAATGGATTTCAAAAATTAAATGCATAATCATGATGCCTCTATTGAGAGGACTTCAGCCAACACAAGATCCAAGCAAATAGGTCAATGGATGATGAGATTCGAAGAAAATACCAGTTGAAGAGTAAGCTTGATTTCTGGAAACTTGAGCTCGATTCCTTGCTTTCTTTGCCAAAATAGAAGATCAATGAGTTGAAGGATGAAGGTTTAGAAGCTTTAGATCCAAGGATTCAACCAGATGTAGTTGAATTTTGGATCTGAAAAATTTGAAAGAAAGTGAGATAGCGTCTTTTTTTGGTATTGGTTATGGTTTCAGTTGTGCAGCATTTCTGGCGCCATTAGGTTGAGGAAGAGTGAGGCTGAACAGCTCTATATATAGCTATTGGCAAAGGCAATGCATGAAAATTTCATGTGCATGGATGAAGAGGGCCTCCATGCATGCGCCTGTACAGGCGCATGGAGGGCCCAAATCTAATTGATTTGGCAAGCTTAACATCAGCATATTGGTTTTGGACGTGCAAATATGATGTAATTGGATTATGCATGAAGTTTGAATCAAGTTTCCATAAATGCACCAAAATATTCCCTTCTTCGAAAATGCCATTTTCCAAATCCAAACATGATCACGTGAGTAATGGTTGGAAAGGTCTTGATGTAAGGAACAATTGTTATGTTGGGCAAAAATCTATTTGAAGTGTGGAAATTTATGAAATTTGAGTTTAAAGTGCAAGGTGCATGACATGTGAAGGCAAGGTTTCTAAATTTGACCAATGTTCAAGCCCTTCTGTTTTGATGATGCCAGCCTCAAATGAAAAAACCTCCAACATAAATGTTGTATATCTTTTCAAGACAATCAAAATGGACTTAAATTTTGAATCATTTGGATTTTTGATGAAAGAGTTATGGGCACTTGAAGTTGGACTTTTTTGCCTTTTAATGCATTTGGCCCAAAAGGACCTATAATGTCTTGCATTATCACATGTATTTCCTTTGAGATTTTGAAATTCTGTTCAACATAACATTTGAATTAGACATCTTAATATTTCCAATTCATTTGTTCCAACCTCAAAATCATAAAAAATGAATGAGTTATGTCCTTGGGAAGTTGACCCAAAATTCGGGTTTCAGTCAAAATGACCTATAATGTATTGGAATGGGAGATGGCCTTCAAAGCTTCAAATAAATTTTTGATGAACATGAAAGTTGTTCATATTGTCCTTAATAACATTTTTTCTTTTGGAACCATCTCTATTTGACCAACACATAAAAAGTTAGGTCTCAGTGCATTTCAAAATAGTCAGATGAATTGACTGATCAACTTCTCAAGTCCATGACTCATACCTTGATGAATTGATGATTGAGGATACTCAAATAAGTTCAAATATGAATGAAATGATGAATTAAAGAACTTCCCTTGATTGTATTTGATCATGGGCTGAGGTTGCTTCAAGAGCAAGGCATTGTGGTGCACAAATGAATTAGGGTTTCCTTGGGCACAAACCTCAAACCCTTTGACTTGCTTTGATCAAAATGATGAATTGAGATGCTAGGGAGGCATATTTGATGGATGAGAGCTTTGGGAACCATTACCATGCTTGCTATCATCTTCTCTTGTTCATATCTCTGCACAAAGGATCTCGTAGAAGCTCTTGACTTGGTGATTGCTTAAGCTGCAAACAAAAGATGTTAGTGACATATTTTTGTGCTTTTTGGTTAGTAAACAAAAATGAGAAAAGCAATGATATACAATTCAAGCATGCTTGGTGATCTCAAACCACTCACCAAAGGTCCACCCAGAGGCAAAGGGAATCAAGATGCTAATGATCCTTGAGGCAATGCAAGTGCAATGTTATGGTGCCATGAGGGATCTTAGGGCCAAAATTGGGGTCTTACAGATGCCCCTATTTAAGGTCATTCTAGTCGGAGAAGTGAAGGTTAAAGTCTTCGTCTCGACGGGGTAGAATGGGCTTAAATAATAACAAAAAGACGAATTTTGGTCCCTAAGAGACCTCATGATGCAGATGTATGTATGCAAATGGTAATACTCTGTGGAGATATGTGTCCACAAAGAAGAAAAGAAATCCGGAGAAACCGACAATCCATATGAGTAAGTCATTCTATGGGACAGAGACTCTACCGGGGAATAAAGGGATGAAAATGCGTGAGCAGGTCACAACTTGAGACTTGCTGAGAGACACAGAGAGAATCCATGAAATAAATCAATGGAAGGACTCGAGCTGACTCGAAAGTGCATGTGTTGGGGGAATATGCCAACACAGCAAAATTATCCATAACGGATACTTCGGATAAGAATCCCGACTCAGGTGTGGATGTCCACAAAGGACTCAGCTGAGGAAGATTCCAACAGAAATCTCCTGGGGAAGCAACGGGATGAGGTATTACCGGTTACTGGGTAATAAGCTCAAGGAGGCGTGTGATCTGAACACCGGTATAAGGGTGAGAGAACAACATGCCCGGGAAGAATGAATATCTAAGACCGGTATAAGGGTGAGAGATATCAATCAACCAAATCATCTAAGGAAGACCTAAAAAGGTATATTTCAACTCAGGAAAATCTGACTCCACAGGGGACAAAAAGTCATAATAGGGAGCAGAAGGAAGGAAAACCAGGGATGCCGGTTACTGGGCATATAATAGGTGACCAACCAAAGCGTGAATTGGGGAATCTTCCCAAAACACTCATCATCCGAAAAGAGGGAAAAAAGCAAACTCGATTATGGGATGGACATTCGATTCCAAAACAGGGATACGAATCTTACTCAACTGGGGAAGAACAAAAGGCTTCGACCAAAGAGTGCATGAGATATATTATCTATTACCGTCAGAACGTAGATAATATACTCGCATGGAAGATTATCCACAACCGATTACTGGGTTAATAAAGGATAAATCGACCGACAAAGAAAGGCATCGGGATACCGAAACTAGGTATATAATGTTGACCAATCAAAGAGAGCAACAAACATTACCGGCAACCGGTACATGAAAGATGACTTGTTGCGGATAAACTGCCTAATCAGAGAAATTATCCAAGAAAAGGAGGGAATATCAATACCAAATATTGGATAATGATAACCGTCAAGGAGGGGATTACATCTACCGATACTGGGTAGAAAACCACGGAAGAGTAACCGTCATCAATTAGATGAACAAAAAGGTTACCTCTACAAAAGGGAGAAAATAGGGTTTGCAACTACCGGTATAAGGGTAGAAAACCACAGACTCCGCCGAGGATAAGATGAATGATTACTGATTATTGAGCAATTATTCATTTATACCATGGGGAAACACAGGAAACAGTCACAAGAGGCCAATTTAGGATCAAACCAAAGAGGCAAACTGAATCAAGACTCGTTCTAGTGAGGATATAACTCAATAGGGAAACCCATCCCAATATATGTGTTGGGAGGAAGCGAAAACAACCATCGTTCATGAGGATATAACTCGGTGGGGAATGCGGAAGGAAAGATAAACACTTTCTGCTTAATGAGCTGACTCTACATTGAGGGATTAGGCGCCGACATCTGCGTGGGGAATGCATTACCATACTAGCAGGGGATAACAAACAAAGATATATGGAAAAAGACCTTTGCCAGGTTCACTGGAGAATATCTGATCTGCCGGGGAATCAGGAGTACCCTAAAACAAAGACCTTTGCAGGGGAATGAGTCATCAGTCATTCCGGTTGGGGATAACAGTTATTGCACAGATAAAATCTGCCACATAAGCAACTCGACTGGGGAATCTAATCAAGGGATAAAGGGATTCTGGGGATCAACCACAAAGTACCGTACCCACCAAGGAGATCACATCTGTTGAGGAGGAAAGGTCGCTACTCCGCTGAAGGGGAGAGTGGTGAATATCTCATCAAGTATTCCACTTAGTAGGATAAACCACAAAAGGCTCCGGAGGAAGGAGATACAGTCATGCCAGGAATATGAACAAATGTCTTACCCTGTTGGAGATCATACCATACTTGGGAGAGCACTGAGGATCACCTAAGTATCCTTTTCGTCATTGTGAATGTTCACTTTGTTTAAAAACAAGTTATGAAAAATTTGTTTCTTCAAAACAATGATATTTTCTCAATTAAAGCATGCAAAACGTTTGTTGAATAGAAACAAATAAGAGTGCAAACAATTGGATAAAAGGTTCACATTTATTTGATGGAATGGTAGTCTGCAAATGGCAAGACTCCATAGATCTTTACAAATTTGAAATTGGTGATATATATTGGAAAAAGGGCTACATTGAACATAATGACCATTTCTCCACCAATTTTGAATTCGATGTATTCGAAGCTTCGGTTGATGATAAATGAGCAAGAATCTCTGACGGATGACAGTTGTAGAACAAAGTCTTGTCAAGATGCAGTTACTTGCCAAATCCCTAATTTTTGCCTAGATTTCCCCAGGATGAGGTACTCAATCTAGCGGGATATCAATATTCATTTTTTATGTCTCTAACTTTTGCCTGGACTGCCCTTTCGGGTTTTCAATCCACCGAGACACTCATTTTTTACTAAGCCGCCCTTTCGGGTTTTCAACTTAGCGAGCTATTCTGTTTTTATTTTAGGCGAAGTATTTCTTGACTGCATCTGAATTCACAGGACGAGTGAAATCCTCCCCATCCATAGTTGTAAGTATCAAAGCACCGCCTGAAAAGGCTCTCTTAACAACATATGAACCTTCATAGTTTGGAGTCCACTTGCCCTTGGAATCGGGCGCGAAAGACAAGACTTTCTTGAGCACAAGGTCACCTTCTCGGAACACACGAGGCTTGATCTTCTTATAAAAAGCTTTCTTCATCCTTTGTTGATATAACTGACCATGGTACATGGCAGTCAATCTCTTCTCTTCTATCAAATTCAGCTAGTCATAACGACTCTGAACCCATTCATCATCAGTCAACTTGGCCTCCATCAAGACTCTCATTGATGGGATCTCCACCTGTACTGGGAGTACAACCTCCATGCCAAAAACAAGAGAGAAAGGGGTTGCCCCTGTTGAAGTGCGGACAGACGTACGATATCCATGTAAAGCAAATGGCAACATCTCATGCCAATCCTTATACATGACAACCATCTTCTGGATAATCTTCTTGATATTCTTATTAGCAGCTTCAACAGCCCCATTCATTATGGGTCTATAAGGAGAAGAATTATGATGCGCGATCTTGAACTCACTACACAGCTCTTTCATCATTTTATTGTTCAAATTAGATCCATTATCAGTAATGATCTTATTTGGCACACCATAACGGCATATGAGTTGATTCTTGATAAACTTCACGACCACCTGCCTGGTCACATTTGCATACGATGCCGCTTCAACCCACTTGGTGAAGTAATCAATTGCTACGAGAATAAATCTGTGTCCGTTAGACGTTTTTGGCTCTATCATGCCAATCATGTCAATTCCCTACATGGAGAAAGGCCATGGTGATGAAATAACATTCAAAAGTGTCAGGGGAATATGAATCTTATCCGCATAAATCTGACACTTGTGGCATTTCTTCACATATTTGTCTCAGTCAGACTCCATTATCAGCCAATAGTAGCCTGCTCTCAACATTTTTCTAGCCATGGCATGTCCATTGGAATGAGTACCAAATGAACCTTCATGGACCTCAGTCATCAACAGGCCTGCTTCGTGTCTATCCACGCATCTGAGCAGAACCATGTCAAAATTTCTCTTATAACGCACATCGCCATTGAGGTAGAAACTGCCTGATAATCTCCTCAAAGTCTTTCTATCTTTCACAGATGCCCCAGGTGGGTAAACCTGGTTTTGAAGGAAGCACTTGATGTCATAATACCATGGCTTATCATCTTTCACTTCTTCTACTGCGAACACATGAGTTGGTTTGTCCAAGCGCATCACGGTGATATTGGGAACTTTATTCCAAAGTTTAACCACAATCATCGAAGCAAGCGTAGCAAGAGCGTCTGCCATCCGATTCTCATCTCGAGGAATGTGATGGAATTCAACCTCAGTAAAGAACGTCGAAATCCTCCTCGCGT
This sequence comes from Lathyrus oleraceus, assembly GCF_024323335.1. Taxonomy (NCBI): domain Eukaryota; kingdom Viridiplantae; phylum Streptophyta; class Magnoliopsida; order Fabales; family Fabaceae; genus Lathyrus; species Lathyrus oleraceus. The sequence goes on along the minus strand of NC_066582.1, from coordinate 358,605,347 downwards.
AATCCCTATATGGAATGAGACCAGGCTGATTCGTTTCCCATTCACCTTTGATCTGATTAACAACGAGGGCCGAATCACCATAAACATCAAGATGCTTGATCTTTAGATCAATGCATTCCTCCAATCCCATAATACATGCCTCATACTCAGTCATATTATTCGTGCATTTGAAAGTTAGACTTGCTGTAAAAGGAATATGTGTGCCCTGAGGAGTAATAATCACTGCCCCAATACCATTCCCATACTGATTTACAGCGCCATCAAACACCATACTCCATCTGGAACCAGGCTCTGGCCCTTCATCGAGTGTAGGCTCATCGCAATCTTTCATCTTCAAATACAGAATCTCCTCATCTAGGAAGTCATACTGAACTGACTGATAATCTTAGATTGGCTGATGTTCCAAGTGGTCAGCCAAGATACTACCTTTAATAGCCTTCTGAGCTCGATACTCAATATCATACTCAGATAACAACATCTGCCACCGGGCGATCCTCCCCGTTAAAGCAGGCTTGTCGAAGATATACTTGATTGGATCCATTTTGGATATCAACCAAGTCGTATGATTTATCATATACTGGCGTAAGCGCTTAGCAGCCCAAGCCAAAGCACAACATGTCTTCTCAAGCATTGAGTATCGAGACTCACAATCAGTGAACTTCTTACTCAAATAGTAAATGGCATACTCTTTCTTCCCTGATTCGTCCTGCTGACCTAGGACACAACCCATTGAGTCTTCAAGAACAGTCAGATACATGATCAATGGTCTTCCTTCTACAGGCGGAGACAGGATCGGAGGTTCAGACAGATACTCTTTAATATTGTCAAAAGCTTTCTGGCAATCCTCGGTCCAATCATGGAAATGATCTTTCCGGAGGAGCTTGAATATCGGCGCACATGTGGCAGTCATGTGGGATATGAATCTGGAAATATAATTCAAGCGGCCAAGAAAACCTCGGACTTGCTTCTCAGTTTTGGGCGCAGGCATTTCTTGTATTGCTTTGACCTTTGCAGGATCAACCTTAATACCTCTTTCACTAACAATAAAGCCCAATAACTTGCCGGAACGGACTCCAAATGTACACTTGTTGGGATTCAGACGGAGCTTATACTTCCTCAAACGCTGAAAAAGCTTCAACAAGTGCTCTACATGTTCAACTTCCATTCTTGATTTAGCGATCATATCATCGACGTATACCTCAATCTCCTTGTGCATCATATCATGAAACAAGGTGGTCATAGCTCGTTGATACGTGGCTCCGGCGTTCTTCAAACCGAAGGGCATCACTCGATAACAAAATGTTCCCCAAGGTGTGATGAGTGTTGTCTTCTCCATATCCTCGGGTGCCATCTTGATCTGGTTATATCCGGAAAATCCATCCATAAATGAGAAGACCTTGAATTTAGCTGTATTGTCTACCAACATATCAATATGTGGTAGAGGAAAATCATCTTTTGGACTAGCTTTATTCAAGTCTCTATAGTCCACACACATCCGGACTTTTCCGTCTTTCTTAGGCACGGGCACAATATTGGCCACCCATTGAGGATATGTAGAAGTCACCAGAAACCCCGCATCAATTTGCTTTCGAACCTCCTCTTTAATCTTCACTGCCATATCAGGATGAGTTCTTCTGAGCTTCTGCTTCACAGGCACGCACTCAGGCTTTAAAGGTAAGAAATGTTGCACAATATCAGTATCTAGACCTGGCATGTCTTCATATGACCATGCAAATACATCGACATATTCTCGTAGCAGTTCAATCAACCCCTTCTTAACAGACTCTTCCAAGAGTGCCCCAATCTTTACTTCTCGTATACAATCTTCAGACCCCAAGCTGACTGTTTCAAGATTCTCAAGGTGCGGCTCAATGATCTTCTCTTCATGCTCAAGTAGACGGGTAATCTCGTTAGGAATCTCTTCAACATCACCTTCTTCTGCCTCAAATACAGGGAATTCAAAATTGGGAGATGGTGTTGGGTCATTATGTTCAATGGGTTTGATCAACCTGCATAATGATTTTGGATATGAAAAGCTTTAGAATTCAAACAAGGCAAATCATTATGCAGATGAAAAGATTGATTTTTTTCTATTTTTTAAGGTTTTATGTGATCACCAATTTCATGCAAAAAGAAAAAAGGGAAAATAATTGGAAAAACAAACATTTAACATGAATTTATTGAATGAAAATATCATTGTATTTATGCGCCAACAATGTCATCACTCATCCTTTTGGCATGAGAGGAGGGTTTTTAAACACAATGAGCATTACTTCGACTTATGGATAACTGTTGGAATATCCACAGCGACCCAATTATTGCAGATTCCCCCAGGGATGACGAAGTTGCCAAAATCCTCTTCGTCTTCTTCCAAGATGGCAGCAGCTTCCTCGCCTTGACTGGTGTGGATGAATCCTCCACTCTTGAACAGCCCTTGCGCGTTGAAAACCCTAGATGAGTAACCTATGCCAGTCCGAGACCTGTTGTCTTCTAGCTCGATCATATTTCCTAAACCAGTGGTTGCACCACACTCAATGGCCAACTTTGCATCTTTATAGGAAGCAAACGAAGCAGTTCTCTTCTCAATAGGCTCATTAATAGATAACGCTTGGAAAGGAGTTCCAACTTCATCTTCAGCATCTATATATGAGAAGGAAGACAAATGGCTATCTAGGAGAGCCTTTTCTCCCCCTACCACCACCAGCTTCTTATTCTTCACAAATTTCAATTTCTGGTGTAGGGTGGATGTCACGACGCCTGCCTCGTGAATCCATGGTCTGCCTAAGAGACAGCTATACGATGGGTGAATATCCATAACCTGGAAAGTAATCTGGAAATCACTTGGTTCAATTTTGACAGGGAGATCAACTTCCCCAATCATAGTTTTGCGAGACCCATCGAAAGCCTTCACAACAATTCCACTCTGCCTCATGGGAGGCCCTTGATATGATAGTTTTGAGAGAATGGATTTTGGCAATACGTTCAATGATGACCCAGTGTCCACCAGCACATTGGACATGGCGTCGTCTTTGTAACCCATAGATATGTGTAAAGCCAAGTTGTGGTCTCTTCCCTCCTCGGGGAGATCAGAGTCACAGAAACTCAAGTTGTTACAAGCAGTAATGTTTGCAACAATGCTATCGAATTGTTCTATTGTGACATCATGATCTACATATGCCACATCCAAAACCTTCTGCAGAGCCTCTCGGTGTGGTTCTGAATTCAAAAGCAAGGATAACACCGATATTTTGGATGGCGTTTGTAGAAGCTGGTCTACAACATTGTACTCACTTCTCTTGATGAGTTTCAGCATCTCATCACAGTCTTCTTTCACATTGCCGCTTGGGCCAACAGAAGTAGGAGTTATCAATGTAGAGGAAGGCTTAACAACAAGTGTCGGATTCAGAGTGCTCACAGCATCCCCAATCGGGCGTTCAACAGAATCAACAGTAGTTTAGGGCTTTGGCGGTGCTGAAAACACACGACCGCTGCGGGTCAGACCACTAACATTCGCAATGTTAACAACAGAGGAAGATGGCAAGGACACCTCTTTCCCGCTTTCTACAGCGACAACATTGTAGCGATAGGGAATTGCTTTTTCGGAAGAGTACGGTACTGGTCCGACCGGCTTGATGGTCAATGCAGGAGAAACCTTCTGCTTGCTACTATCATACTTGATAATAATGGGCTCGGGGATCCGAAACACTGGAGAAATCACATTGACTTCGGGCTCATCTTCATCAACATTTCTGTTTTAAAGGATCTCAATAACTCCTTCATCCAGCATTTCTTTAACATCTTTGCGCACCTGGCGACAACCTCGTTGATTGACAAAACAGACTCGGCATCTATCATGGTCATGCTCATAATGACTATAATCACATAGAAAACGATGCATCTCGACCAGCGATTGTCGAATATGACTGACATATTTGACTTTGTATTTGCCAGGGCAGCCCTGGACCATGTTAACGGACTTCCCATGCTCGGGCAATGGGTTCTTCTTCACGTTAGGACCTAGGTCCTCGAAACACAGAATGCCATACCTCACAAGGTCTTGAACCTTGGTCTTCAAAGGGTAACAATTCTCCACGTCGTGGTCGGGAGCACCAGAATGGTATACACAGTGTAATTCAGGCTTATACCATCACTAGGGGCTAGCAGGTATAGCCGGTGGGTCTCGTGGAGTAATCAACTTCCTCTCTATCAAAGAGGGATATAACTCTGCATACGTCATAGGAATAGGATCGAAGGTGACCCTTTTCCTCTCGTAACTCATGCTGGTTTGATTACTGTTCCGAGGCTGGTAGGCCTGCTGTTGCGGACGGTGCTATTGATGCTGATATTGCGGATGTGGTTGCTGATTGATGTTATGGTGCTGGTACTGTTGATTGTCTCTGAAAACAGGTGCTATGTGAGCCACCTGGTGCTGGTTACCGGCAGGACGCACGGTCTTCCTCCTTACAGAGGGTCTTCTTGGTTTCATATGGGAGCTCACAGCATGTGCCTCTCCATCTTTCTTCTTCGTAAACGACCCATAACGTTTGGCAGAAGAGCCTTCTTCTTTGGTTAGACGTCCTTCTCTAACCCCTTCTTCTAGACGCATCCCCATATTCACCATCTCGGTGAAGTCAGAAGGAGCGCTAGCAATCATCTTCTCATAATAAAAAGAACTCAAGGTCTTCAAAAAGATCTTAGTGATCTCTTTCTCTTCTAGCGGAGGCACGATCTGTGCTGCTAACTCTCGCCACCTCTGGGCGTACTCTTTAAATGTTTCCTTATCCTTCTGGGACATGGCCCTTAATTGATCCCTATCGGGAGCCATATCCACATTGTACTTGTACTGCTTGACGAAGGCTTCTCCAAGATCATTGAAGGATCGGATGTTCGCACTGTCTAAACCCATATACCAACACAGAGCGGCACCTGACAGACTGTCCTGAAAGTAGTGTATGAGCAACTGGTCATTGTCGGTCTGAGTTAACATCTTCCTAGCATACATGACCAGGTGGCTGAGAGGACAAGTATTTCCCTTGTATTTTTCAAAGTCAGGGACCTTGAATTTCACAGGGATCTTCACATTTGGGACCAAGCAAAGTTCGGCAGCAGACTTGCCAAAAAGATCCTTTCCTCTAAGAGTTTTCAATTCCTTGCGAAGCTCAAGAAATTGATCGTTCATAGCATCCATCTTCTCATAGACATTTGGGCCTTCAGATGGCTCAGAATGATAGATGGTTTCGTCTACCCTGGGCAAAGTATGCACGACAGGAGGAGGAACAGCAAGGACCGGGCTAGATGCCGACATAGAAGCAAAGGTGGGAGCAGGACCCTCAGGCATGAAATTAGGAGGCATCCCCCACGGGAATCCGGCTGGCATGGCCGTTGGAACAAAGTGTGCACTGGCTGCAGGCACAGTTGAGGAGACAATCTCAGAGATGACTGTCCTCTGGGGAGGAGTTGAAGGTGTCGGAGAAGACTGGCTCTGAGCAGCCAAGAATGATTCCATCAAGGCACTTAATCTGGCCACTTCCTCTTTCAGCTCGCGGTTCTCTTGTTCTAGGTGATCCATCAGTCTTGAAATGTTGGCTCTGGTGTAGTACCGGTGAGTCAACTTGTCTTCAAAATAAATGAAGAACACAGAGTTAGACCACAGGACAAGAAGCCGAGAACAAAACCTGCTTATGCACATGATGCATGCAATGCTTGTGCGAATGATTTTTCTTTTATTTCAAAGGAACTCTAGGATTTTATTTGCAAATTTTTGGAAATATTAAACATTTATCACATGTGGAAATATCTCATCAAATAATGTCGGGGAAAAGAAGTACAATATTGGTAACCATATACAAGAGAAAAGGAAAATAATCATCCTATGGATCCTTAGAAGCAATCATCTAAAGCTTGGGACATAGGAAGATAAGATGCACGCAGCCTCTTCACCTCCCTCTCGTAGGCTGCCTCCATATCTGCCTTCTCCTTGGCGAGTCGGTCGTACTTCCTCTTCCAAAACTTGGAAGAATGAGGAAGTAGAGAAGTCCACGCATCATCAGGATCATCAATAACCTGATGTTCGAGGAACTCTATCAAAGCATCCTTCTCCTTGATCTGCTGAAGCAACTCCTCCCTTTCACGGATCCAAGCACGTGATCGCTCTTCATCTCTCAACTCCTCTACTCCTTGGTTATGGAGGGTTGAAGGCCCAGCCATAACCAAAGGTGTAGGTCTTGGATACTCGTAAGGCATGAGATACTCAGACGCTCTCTTCCTAACCCAAGCAATGTAAGGCTCCATAGTAACGCAATTCCTAGGACCCAACTCTTTCCTTCCTTTCCTATGAATCTTGCGCCAAGCGTGGACCATTCTGCCCTTCAAGCCTTGGGGATCTTTACCCTCCTGATAGAACACACCCTCTAACAGAAGGTTATTAGGTTTATCTTTTAGGGGGAACCCAAACTGACGACGTGCTAAAACAGGGTTGTAGTTAATCCCACGACATGTACCAAGAAGAGGTACATTGGAGAATTCACCACAGGAGTCGATAATCTGCACACCATCATACACACGGTTATACCAAGAGATATCATCATTAGTGAGAGACATAAGTCTCGTGGACCACCGTAGACATCCCTTGTTCTCCTTGAAGGCGACCGTCTGTGGTAAGTGAGAAATAAACCACTTATACAACAGAGGCAAACAACACACAATGGCACCACCACCCTTTGCATTCCTCATATGCAAAGAGAAATAGGTATCACCCAACAGAGTCGGAACGGGATTAAGAGTAGAGAAAATCCTAATAGCATTCACATCCACAAACTTGTCGATGTTGGGGAACAATACCAATCCATAAATGAGAAGTATAAATATGGCTTCAAAGGCATCCTCATTCATGGCCTTCCCATACATAATAGCTTGAGAAATGAGGAACTCAGAAGAAAGACCTTGAATTCCACCTTTGGTAGTCATATGAGCACCAACCAGAGATCCATCTATGTGTAACATGTCAGCTATCTCTTGAGAAGTAGGAATACTTTCCAAGCCACTGAATGGCAACTGGTCTAGAATAGGTATACCCACAAGGTAGGCATACTCCTCAAGCGTAGGCAAAAGCTAGAAATCCGGGAACGTGAAGCAATGGTACAAGGGATCATAAAACTGCACCAATACACTCATCAACCCTTCGTCCACCTGAGTAGTCAGAAGAGGAAGAAGCTTCCCAAAACGAGCCTTGAAACCCAAAGGATCTAATACATAGGATGTCAGATTCCCTAACTCTTTCAAATTTGGTTGTTTGAAGTTGTACTTCTTTATATTTCTTCTTTGTCTTTCCATGTCTGAAAATTTTGCAAATAAACCCCCTTAAGTTCCTTGACAATTTTCTTCAATATTGATGATATGGATGCAAATGGGTGCATGAATGCATGAATGCAACAAACACACTCAAGGATCAAGCAAAGCACACCAAACAAAGGTCATGGGATGGATCATGTTATCCTTAATATCAACCATCCATTTTGGTGGATTATGGTTTACACCTTATCAACACCCAAGTTCCATTGATATTAAGGATACCTGAACGGATCAACCATGAATCAAGGGTTTGTTGCAAGTCATGAGCATGGAGTTAGGTTAAGAACCACCCAAAAGGGAGTGTACTAGGGTTTAAACCTACCAAACATGTTCTACAAAAGGTTTCCATAGTCATCATCCCATCTTTTGGATATTATCGGAGAAACGACTACTCGTATTCCAAAAAATATTCTCAAGAGAGGCTCTTGTGAGTGTAGTATCACGTAACAATCGTATCAAATCTTACATTCGAACAACTTTCGCACTACATCCTAAGAATAGGCCAAGATGGGCTTGGTAAACTAAGGTCCTTGGCTTCTAAGGTCTATATTGGAAAAAGTAATGTCTAACCACAACTTACTTGTGTGACATTATTGATCCCTACATGACCTCCACCAAGTGAATGGACTTGCAAGTCAACTTGCTAAGGAATAACTCCACACAAGTCAACAAGACTACGCCATTCTCCTATCCTAAATGCACTCGAGTCCGGGTATAGAACTCATCTCACAAAGATCACCAAGCACACAAGTAATTAATATCAAGCAAATCAATCATTACATACAATACAGTAATCCCAAATTGCACAAAAATATGTCACAAGACAATACAATACAACAAGCATGAAAAGTTGGCAAAACCCACTAGGCAAAACTTGATCCCCAACAGAGTCCCTATTTTTCTGTAGCGGGGTATTCATTACCATTAGAGATATTGACTAAATCCAAGGTAAATTATACAAGTCGAGTCGCCACCGCACTTCTATTTATCCAAAGGAATGGTTAGAAAGCGAACAAAAATCTAACAGTTTTAACAAAAACTAGTAAAAGAAACAAAGATCTGGGTAAAGGGGTTGGTTATACAATGGGAAGGTGTTAGGCACCCAAAACATCCTAGGTACTCCTAGGGAGCCCTTTTCACACTTGTTGTAAGGTTGTTGTCTTTGTGAAAAAATTTGTTTGTGCAAACATGATTGAAGAGATGAGAGGAGAATATACAAGTTTATTTACATTTTGTGTTTGGATGGATAAACCCATTGCCTACGTACCATCTTAAAAAAGATTAGGATCAAAACCTCGTAGTTCGGGGTAAAAATCTCAAAACAAGTTGGTGAATTGATTGGTCCAAAAGCCTTAAGATCTTTTGTCATCAAAGGGAGAAAACTCAACCAAACCATAAATCTACCATGTGAGGATAGCTTCAACATGCTAGTGAGGGGTTAACCCTATAATAAGCATGGAAGACTCATTGTCCATCACTAAGGATATAGGTGAGTATTACATCTACCACAAGGATAACTCAAACCTAATAGCTAAAGGTTATGAAGGATTTTGATTAAGAAAGTGGACATTGGAACCACAAAAAGACATTTGAATGGGTTATATTTACTAATTAGAAGTATATACAAAAATGGTCAAAGTTGACTTAAGGATTCAATTCAAAATAAGTGTTATGAAAAGAAAGTTTGAAAATCAAAATCATAAGGCTTAGGTTTCTAATGTTTGAAAACAAAGGTTAAATGTTTGCACAAAGAGTTTTGGCTTGGGTTAGAGTGGAGAGAAGAAGAAGAATGGCTAGGTCCTAAGGAAAGCAAAAGATAAGGGAAAAAGAAAACAAAACCACAATGGAGTCCCTCTCTTGAGATCATATTGATGATCCAAGTAGCTCCCATCCTTTGGAATAAGCAATCACACAAAGCATAAGCATTCAAACAAGTCTCCTAAGAGATCCTTAATGTATCTTGTGTCTTTCACTTTGGATGAACATGGAAATGGCCCTCCAATTAAGCTCAAATGGGAACTCCTAGCACAAAAGCACACACATCAAAAGTTCCATGAAGTAAAACAAAAATGGACAAGAGTGAGTTTAGAGATTTGGTCCTTCTAATCCATCTTCATCACTAAGATCCATTTACTCCAATTTTGCATAAGGAAAGTCCTAGAATCTAAGTCCAATTCTCCATCCTTTACATAGGGAAAGTCCTAGAAACTAAGTCCATTTCTTTGCATTTGGTCCACAACAATCAAAACAAAACACAAGCAAAATAGTATATACATAATTATGGGCTCAAGTGAGAAAAAGGCAAATGGCATTAACATAAACATGTGCTCCAGTGAGCAAAGAGAAAAGCAAATGGATAATATGTGCAAGAATAGTAAATTGCATAAAAGTAAAGAGCAAAAAGTAAATGTTAATTGTCAATAGTTAGTGTTAGTAGTTAGTGTGCCATAAGGCAAATTTAGCGCTATGTTAAGCAATCGTAATTGGACTTATGTAGAAGTCACAACTATCTGAGGCCGGTCAATAATAATGTAGGCAACAACACAAGTTAGAAGTCTTGATTAGTGAACCAAGTTCCAACAACTTGCCATGCCAAAAAGAAAATGAGAATTGATCTTGTATTGGTTTAAGCCTTTTGCATGATTTAGAAAACAACCTATCCTTAATCCAAAGCCATTCACTTGATCAATTGATCAAGATGAATTAGATTTGAATCAAGGAAGATTAAGTCTCCCTAATCAATGCTAACTTATCAACCTTCAACTCATTGATCAAAAAGGAAGAAGAAAGAAGAAGAAGAAGATGAAGAATGGATAAGGAAATGGAAAGATCAAAATGCATAAAATGAAATAAGATGTGCCAATCCATATGTATTGACCAAATGACATTGAAAATCAAAGTTTTTGCGGGGTATTCGTTACCATTAGAGATATTGACTAAATCCAAGGTAAATCATACAAGTCGAGTCGCCACCGCACTTCTATTTATCCAAAGGAATGGTTAGAAAGCGAACAAAAACCTAAAAGTTTTATCGAATCAAAAACTAGTAAAAATGTCAGAGATCTGGGTAAGGGGGTTGGTTATGCAATGGGAAGGTATTAGGCACCCAAAGCATCCTAGGTACTCCTAGGGAGCCTTTTTCACATTTGTTGCAAAGGTTGTTGTTTTTTTTTTTGAAAATTTATTTGTGCAAACATGATTGAAGGGATGAGAAAAGCGTGTATGTTTATCTAATGTACTACTTACTAAAAGAAGGGTCAAAAGAAAATGACTCGCACGGACGTCGCATCCACTGCATACGTATCTCATCTGAATCTGAGAATCAGAGTCTTCGTAGCTCGGCTACCTATGGGTTAAAGAGGAGTGTGCTCGCTAAGACATCACGTCTTATGCCTACGTATTTAGTCTGGAATGAAAATCAGAGTAAAACGTAGTTCGACTAACTACGGGGTTTAGGGTTTTGATTTGGGGCGAACGACGTTACTACGCAATCTACCGGATGCTCGACCTTTGGAGACTTACTCGCCTGTAGTAGAAGGAGTAAACGTGTTCTTAGGAGAAGAAAAATCAATGGGTTTGTTCGCGTTTAGGAACGTGCATGCAAAAAGGAAGCCCTAGACGAAGGAACCTGCATAAAGTAAACACACAAAACGTTACCTCCTATCGAGGTCTTCCAGCTAAGAAAGCGGTAAAAATACGGAAAAATGTAAAAGTACCACACGGATAAAGATCCGAAGTAACAGTAATTAACGGAACAAGGAACCCAGAGATCTCTCAAGCTAGCACCATCAAAGAAAGTGAGTCAGTACAGGTAATCGGAATAAACCTCCAGGTGGTATCCCACAAATAAAGTGGAACACCAGGCAAACCATCTCTGCAAGAGTCATATGAGTCCTCACAAAACAAAACTCAACAAACAGGTTAGAGAAACAAGATAGGATAACCAAGAGTTGCCCTCAAATCAAAATGTAACCACATGAATCATGCCATTAAAATTCACAAAAAGTTCACAAAAAGCAACCAAGGGTAGGAGGCCTAAACCTCTTGTCAAACACATGCATCAAAAGGGTATCAAAATCACCCATAATACCTCATACGTTCAGAGCATTCAAATTAAAAGCATAAAGTAATGGGAATAAGGCAAACCTGACTGGAGAGATCAGTGAAATTGAATTGCCCGGTTGGGTTTGCAAAGCAATCTGAGGGTTTATATGAGAGGGAATTGGTTCTTTGCCGATGAGTTCCCTTCAGTCTCTGGAGGTTGCTCTGAACTCTGTTAGCTCTTCTCTCACTATCTTTTTCCCTGCCAGGGTAATAGGAATGGAATGAAATTTTGTTTCACTGAAACTCTGAATTTATAACCTGATTTTTGTGGACCTGTGGGCTCAAATGAGAGAGGCCCAAGTCCAAAAAATTTCTGTTATATTTTATTTATCTATTTATTTATTTATTTATTTTTTTTAAACACGTGGGCTTCGCCTAGCGAGCATGACAGTTCAAGAAATTCCTCTGAGCGTAGGTGATTCTGATGGCTTTTCTTGGGACTCGCTAGGCGACCCATTCTGCTCGCCTAGCGAGCATGACAACTCATGAACAAACTTTTGCTCCTTCAAGATTAACGTTTTGACTGACGAATAGACCCCATTTGAACTTGTTGGAAGTATCTCAAGCCATTCCCTTGTGTTGACTGATCATCTAAATAGAAACCGCAAAGTGTCTTGGATGATACTCAAGCTTCAAACAAAAGATGTTAGTGACACATTTATGTGCTTTTGGTTAGTAAACAAAAATAAGAGAAACAATGATATATAATTCAAGCATGCTTGGTGATCTCAAACCAATCACAAGGAGTCCCACCCAGAGGCAAAGGGAACCAAGATGCTAAGGATCCTTGAGGCAATGCAAATGCAATGTTATAATGCCATGAGGGATCTTAGGGTCAAAATTGGGGTCTTACAGATGCCCCTATTTAAGGTCATTCTAGCCGGAGAAGTGAAGGCTAAAATCTTCGTCTCGACGGGGTAGAATGGGCTTAAATAATAAAAAAGAGACGAATTTTGGTCCCTAAGAGACCTCATGATGCAAATGTAGGTATGAAAAATGGTAGCACTCTGTGGAGATATGTGTCCATAAAAGCAAAGAAATCAGAAGCCACTGATAATCCATATGAGCAATTCACTCCATGGGACGAAGACCCTGGGGACTCTCCTGGGGATAGTAAAGGGATAAAAATGCGCGAGCAGGTCACGACTCAAAGCGTAGGGAACAACATTCCAGAGGGAAAAGATCCAATGGAAAGACTCGAGCTGACTCGAAGATGCATGTATTGGGGAATATGCCAATACAGCAAAAAACTATCCACAGCGGATACTTTAGATAAAATCCGGATGAAAACATTCCACTAAGGGACTTTGCTAGGGATGTCCACAAGGAAACTCCTAGGGAAGCAGCGGGACGAGGTATTACCGGTTACTGGGTAATAAGCTCAAGGAGACATGTGATATGAACGCCAGGTATGAGGGTGAGAGATACAACATGCTCAGGAAGAGATGAATATCCAAGACCGGTATAAGGGTGAGAGATATCAAAACTTCAAAACGTCTGAGGAAAACCTAAAAGGTAAACTTCAACTCAGGGATTCTGACTCCACAGGGGACAAAAAGTCATAATAGGGAGCAGAGAGGAAGGAACACCAGGGATACCGGTTACTGGGCATATAATAGGTGACCAACCAAGGCGTGAATTGGGGAATATTCCCGAAACACTCATCATCCAAAAGAGGGCTAAAAGCAAACTCGATTACAGGATGGATATTCGACTCCCCAAGGGGATACAAATCTTACTCAACTGGGGAAGAACAAAACGCTTCAGACTCGAGAGTGCATGAGATATACTATCTATTACCGTCAGAACATAGATAATATACTCGCATGGACGGTTATCCACAACCGGTTACTGGATTAATAAAGAATAAATTGACAGAAAAGAAAAGGCATCGGGATACCAAAACTAGGTATATAATGATGACCAATTCAGGGGAGAAATAATCGTTACCAACAACAACAAGGTAGACGAGAGATGACCTGTTGGGGATAAATTGCGTAATCAGGGCAATTACTCAAGCAGATGAGGGGATATCATCACCGAATATTGGATGAAGATAACTGTCACCAATTAAAGATGAGCAAAAATAGTTACTCTACAAAAAGGGAAGAAATAGGGTTTACAACTACCGGTTTGAGGGTAGAGAAACACAGACTCCGCCGGGGATAATAATTACTAATTATTGAGTAATTATTCATTTACCACGGGGAAACAGGAAAAGAGTCTCAAGAGACCGATCTAGGATCAAACTAGATAGGCACACCAAATCAAGACTTGTCCCGGTGAGTATATAACTCAATGGGGAAAACCATCCCAATATATGTGTTGGGAAGGAACAAAAACAATCAACATCCACGAGGATATAACCCGGTGGGGAATATGGAAGGAAGGATAGACGCTTTCTGCCTATGGAGCTGACTCTATACGGAGAGATTAGACACACACATCTGCTCGGGGAAGTATATCACCAAATAGCAGGAGACAGCAAACAACGATATATGGCAAAGAATGCAACATGAATATCTAAATGTTATAATTATGCATGAATATGCGTGGTTTATGTATGATGTATGCTGACAGACAAACATATCTAACACAACCAGGTCCAGGAATCAACCACCCGGTACTACATCTCAAGAGAAAAAGCCAAGTTCACCGGGGAATATCCAATCTGCTGGGGATCAGAGATACCAGGAAGCAAAGAACTCTGCAAGGGATGAATCATCAATCATTCCAGCTGGGGACGAGAGTTATCACAGACAAGGTCCACCACACCAACAACTCTACTGGGGAATCTATCCGAGAGATAAAGGATTTATCGGGATCAACCACCAAATACCGCTCTTGCCCAAAGAGATCCAAGCTGCTGAGGAAGAAAGATTGCTACTCTGTTGAAGGGAAGAGAGGTGACTCTCAACAAGCAATCCACTTGGTAGGATAAACCACAAGGGGTTCCGGAGGGAGGAGATACAGTCATGCCAGGAATATGGACAAAAATCTTACCCTGTTGGGGATCGTACCACCCTTGGGAGAGCACTGAGGATCTCCTAAGTATCCTTTCGTCATTGTGAATGTGCACTTTGTTTAAAAACAAATTATATAAAAAATTTGATTGTTTAAAACGATGATATTTTCTTAATCAAAACATGCAAAACATTTGTTGAAAAGAAACAGATAAGAGTGCCAATAATTGGATAAAAGGCTCAAATTTATTTGATAGAATGGTAGTCTGCGAATGGCAAGACTCCATAGATCTTTACAAATTTGAAATTGGTGATATATATTGGAAAATGGCTACATTGAACATAATGACCATTTCTCCACCAATTCTGAATCCGATGTATCTGAAGCTTTGGCTGATAATGAGCAAGGATCTCTGACGGACGACAGTTGTAGAACAAAATCTTGTCAGGATACAGTTACTTGCCAAATCCCTAATTTTTGCCTAGATTGCCCCAGGATGAGGTACTTAATCTAGCGGGATACATATATCATTATTATATATTTTTGTGTCTCTAACTTTTGCCTGGATCGCCCTTTCGGGTTTTCAATCCACCGAGACGCTCGTTTTTGCCTAAGTTGCCCTTTTGAGGTTTTCAACTTAGCGAGCTATTCAGTTTTTATTTTTTTTAGGCGAAGTATTTCTTGACTGCATCTGAAATCACAGGACGAGTGAAATCCTCCCCATCCATAGTTGTAAGTATCAAAGCACCGCCTGAAAAGGCTCTCTTAACAACATACAGACCCTCATAGTTCGGAGTCCACTTGCCCCTGGAATCGGGCGCGAAAGACAAGACTTTCTTGAGCACAAGGTCACCTTCTCAGAACACACGAGGCTTGATCTTCTTATCAAAAGCTTTCTTCATCCTCTGCTGATATAACTGACCGTGGCACATGACAGTCAATCTCTTCTCTTCAATCAAATTCAGCTGGTCATAACGACTCTGAACCCATTTAGCATCAGTCAACTTGGCCTCCATCAAGACTCTCATTGATGGGATCTCCACCTCTACTTGGAGTATAACCTCCATGCCATAAACAAGAGAGAAAGGGGTTGCCCCTGTTGAAGTGCGGACAGATGTACGATAGCCATGCAAAGCGAATGGTAGCATCTCATGCCAATCTCTGTACGTAACAACCATTTTCTGGATAATTTTCTTGATATTCTTGTTAGCAGCTTCAACAGCCCCATTCATCTTGGGTCTGTACGGAGAGGAATTATGGTGTGCAATCTTGAACTCACTATACAGCTCTTTCATCATCTTGTTATTCAAGTTAGATCCATTATCAGTAATGATCTTATCTGGCACACCATATCGGCATATGAGTTGATTCTTGATAAACTTCACGACCACCTGCCTGGTCACATTTACATACGATGCCGCTTCAACCCACTTGGTGAAGTAATCAATTGCTACGAGAATAAGTTTGTGTCCATTGGACGCTTTCGGCTCTATCATGCCAATCATGTCAATTCCCCACATGGAGAAAGGCCATGGTGATGAGATCACATTCAAAAGTGTCGGGGGAATATGAATCTTATCAGCATAAATCTGACACTTGTGGCATTTCTTCACAAATTTACAGCAGTCAGACTCCATTGTCAGCCAATAGTAGCATGCTCTCAACATCTTTCTAGTCATGGCATGTCCATTGGAATGAGAACCAAATGAACCCTCATGGACCTTAGTCATCAACAGGTCTGCTTCGTGTCTATCCACACATCTGAGCAGAACCATGTCAAAATTCCTCTTATAAAGCACATCGCCATTGAGGTAGAAACTGCCAGATAATCTCCTCAAAGTCTTCTTATCTTTAACAGATGCCCCAGGCGGGTAAATCTGACTTTGAAGAAAACACTTGATATCATAATACCATGGCTTATCATATTTCACTTCTTCAACTGCAAATACATGAACTGGTCTATCCAAGCGCATCACAGTAATATTGGGGACTTCATTCCACAATTTAACCATAATCATTGAAGCAAGCGTAGCAAGAGCATCTGCCATCCGATTCTCATCTCGAGAAATATGATGGAAGTCAACCTCAGTAAAGAACGTTGAAATCCTCCTCGCATAATCTCTGTATGGAATGAGGCCAGGCTGATTCGTTTCCCACTCACCCTTAATTTGATTAACAACGAGGGCCGAATCACCATATACATCAAGATGCTTGATCCTTAGATCAATGCATTCCTCCAATCCCATAATACATGCCTCATACTCAGCCATATTATTCGTGCATTTGAAAGTTAGCCTTGCTGTAAAAGGAATATGTGTGCCCTGAGGCGTAATGATTATCGCCCCAATACCATTTCCATACTGATTTACAGCGCCATCAAACACCATACTCCATCTGAAACCAGGCTCTGGCCCTTCATCGAGTGTAGGCTCATCACAATCTTTCATTTTTAAATACAGAATCTCCTCATCTGGGAAGTCATACTGAACCGACTGATAGTCCTCTATTGGTTGATGTGCCAAGTGGTCAACCAAAATACTACCTTTAATAGCTTTCTGAGCTCGATACTCAATATCATACTCAGACAACAACATCTGCCAATGGGCAATCCTTCCAGTTAAAGCAAGCTTCTCAAATATATACTTGATTGGGTGCATTCTGGATATCAACCAAGTGATATGATTCAACATATACTGACGTAAGCGCTTAGCAGCCTTAGCCAAAGCACAACATGTCTTCTCAAGCATTGAATATCGAGACTCACAATCGGTGAACTTCTTACTCAAGTAGTAGATAGCATACTCGTTCTTCCCTGATTCATCTTGCTGGCCAAGGACACAACCCATAGAATCTTCAAGGACAGTCAGATACATGATCAATGGTTTCCCTTCCATGGGCGGAGACAGAATTGGAGGCTCAGACAGATACTATTTAATATTATCAAAAGCTTTCTGGAAATCCTCGGTCCAATCATGAGACTGATCTTTCCGGAGGAGCTTGAATATTGGCGCACATGTGGCAGTCATGTGGGATATGAATCTGGAAATGTAATTCAAGCGGCCAAGAAAACCTCGGACTTGCTTCTCAGTTTTGGGCGCAGGCATTTCTTGTATCGCCTTGACTTTTGCAGGATCAACCTTAATACCTCTTTCACTAACAATGAAGCCCAATAACTTGCCAGAACGGACTCCAAATGTACACTTGTTGGGATTCAGACGAAGCTTATATTTCCTCAAACGCTGAAAAAGCTTCAACAAGTGCTCTATATGTTCAACTTCCGTTCTCGACTTAGCAATCATATCGTCAACGTATACCTCGATCTCTTTGTGCATCATATCATGAAACAAGGTAGTCATAGCTCGTTGATACGTGGCTCCGACATTCTTCAAACTGAAGGGCATCACTCGATAACAGAATGTTCCCCAAGGTGTGATGAATGTTGTCTTCTCCATATCCTCGGGTGCCATTTTAATCTGATTATATCCGGAAAATCCATCCATAAATGAGAAGACTTTGAATTTAGCTGTATTATCTACAAACATATCAATATGTGGTAGAGGGAAATCATCTTTCGGACTAGCTTTATTCAAGTCTCTATAGTCCACACACATCCAGACTTTTCCATCTTTCTTAGGCACGGGCACAATATTGGCCACCCATTGAGGATATGTAGAAGTCACCAGAAACCCCGCATCAATTTGCTTCTGAACTTCCTCTTTGATCTTCACTGCCATATCAGGATGAGTTCTTCTGAGTTTCTGCTTCACATGCACGCACTCAGGCTTTAAAGGTAGGAAATGTTGCACAATATCAGTATCTAGACCAGGCATGTCTTCATATGACCAGACAAAGACGTCAACATATTCTCATAGCAATTTGATCAACCCCTTCTTAACAGACTCTTCCAGGAGTGCCCCAATCTTTACCTCTCGCACACAATCCTCAGACCCCAAGTTGACTGTTTCCAGATTCTCAAGATGAGGCTGAATGATCTTCTCTTCATGCTCAAGTAAACGGGTGATCTCATTAGGAATCTCTTCAACATCATCTTCCTCTGCCTCAAATACAAGGAATTCAAAATTGGGAGATGGCGTTGGGTCATTATGTTCAATGGGTTTGATCAACCTGCATAATGATTTTGAATATGAAAAGCTCTTAGAATTCAAACAAGGCAAATCGTTATGCATATGGAAAGATTGATTTTATTCTTATTTTTAGGGTTTTATGTGATCACCAATTTCATGCAAAAAGCAAAAAGGGAGAATAAATGGAAAAACAAACATTTAACATGAATTTATTGAATGAAAATATCATTGTACTTATGCGCCAACAATGTCATCACTCCTCCTTTTGGCATGGGACAAGGGTTTTCAAACAAAGTGATTATTACGTTGACTTATGGACAATTGTTGGAATATCCACAGCGACCCAATTGTTTCAGACCCCTCCAGGGATGATGAAGTTGCCAGAATCCTTTGTATCTTCTTCTAAAACGGCAGCAGCCTCCTCACCTAGACCAGTGTGGATGAAACCTCCACTCTTGAATAACCCTTGCTTGTTGAAAGTACCAGAAGAAAAGCCTATGCCAGCCCGGGATTCGTTGTCTTCTAACTCAATCATTTTTCCTAGACCAGCAATTGCACCACGCTCAATGGCCAACTTTGCATCTTTGTAGGAAGCAAATGAAGGAGCTCTTTTCTCAATAGGCTCAGCAATAGATAACGCTTGGAAAGGAGTTCCAACTTCAACCTCGAAATCTATGTAAGAGAAGGAAGACAAATGGCTAACCAGGAGAGCCCTTTCTCCCCCTACCACCACCAGCTTCTTGTTTTTCACGAATTTCAATTTCTGATGTAGGGTGGACGTCACGGCGCCTGCCTCGTGAATCCATGGTCTGCCTTAGAGACAACTATACGATGGGTGAATGTCCATAACCTGGAAGGTAATCTAGAACTCACTTGGTCCGATCTTGATTGGGAGATCAACTTCCCCAATCATAGTTTTGCGAGACCCATCGAAAGCCTTCACAACTACTCCACTCTGCCTCATGGGAGGCCCTTAATATGATATCTTTGAGAGAGTGGACTTTGGCCATACATTCAATGATGACCCGGTGTCCACCAGCACATTGGACATGGCGTCGTCTTTGCAATTCATAGATATGTGTAAAGCCAAGTTGTGGTCTCTTCCCTCCTCAGGGAAATCAGAGTCACAAAAGCTCAGGTTGTTACAAGCAGTAATGTTTGCAACAATGCGATATCGAATTGCTCCAAAGTGACATTGTGATCCACATATGCCACATCCAACACCTCCTGCAGAGCCTCTCGGTGTGGTTCTGAATTTAAGAGTAAGGATAACACAAATATTTTGGAAGGCGTTTGTAGATGTTGGTCTACAACATTGTACTCGCTCCTTTTGATGAGTCTCAGCATCTCATCACAGTCTTCTTTCACATTGCCACTCAGGCCAACAGAAGTAGGAGTTTTCAGTACGGAGGAGGGCTTAACAGCAAGTGCCGGATTCAGAGAATTCACAGTGTTCCCGATCGGGCGTTCAACAAAATCAGCATTAATTTGAGGCTTCGACGGTGCTGAAAATACACGGCCACTACGGGTCAAACCGCTAACATCGGTAATATTCACAACCGAAGAAGAGGGCAAGGACACCTCTTTCCCATTCTCTACTGCTACGGTATTGTAGCGATAGAGAACTGCCTTTTCAAAAGAGTAAGGCACAGGACCAGCAGGCTTAATGATCAGAGCGGGAGAAGCCTTCTGCTTGCTACCATTGTACTTGATGATAACAAGCTCGGGGATCCGAAATACTGGAGAAATTACATTGACCTCATCAGCATCTTCGTCAACATTTCTGTTTTGAAGGATCTCAATGACTCCTTCGTCCAGCATTTCTTGAACATCCTTGCGCACCTGGCAACAACCCAATCGGTTAACAGAGCAGACTCGGAACCTATCATGGTCATGCTCATAATGACTATAATCACATAAAAAACGATGCATCTCGACCAGAGATTTTCGAATATGACTGACATATTTGACCTTGTATTTTCCAGGGCGACCCTGGACCATGTTGACAGATTTCCCATGCTCGGGCAATGGGTTCTTCTTTACATTAGGACCTACGTCCTCAAAACATAGAATTCCACACCTCACAAGGTCTTGAACCTTGGTCTTCAAAGGGTAACAATTCTCCGCGTCATGGTCGGGAGCACCAAAATGGTAAACACAGTGCAATTCGAGCTTATACCACCACTGGGGGTTAGCAGGTATAGCCGGTGGGTCTCTCGGAGTAATCAGCTTCCTCTCTATCAAAGAGGGATATAACTATGCGTACGTCATCAGAATAGGATCAAAAGTGACCTTTTTCCTCTCGTAACTTGTGTTGGTCTGATTACTATTGCGAGGCTGGTAGGCCTGCTGTTGTGGACGGAGCTGTTGTGGCTGATATTGCTAAGGTGGTTGTTGATTGTTGCTATGTTGCTGATAGTGTTGATTATCTCTAAAGACAGGTGCTATATGAGCCACCTGGTGATGGTTACTGTCGGGACGCACAATCTTCCTCCTCACAGAGGGTCTTCTTGGTTTCTCATGGAAGGTCACAACATGTGCCTCTCCATCTTTCTTCTTTGCAAACGCCCCATAACATTTGGTAGAAGAGCCTTCTTCTCTGGTCAGCCGTCCTTCACGGACCCCTTCTTCTAGACGCATCCCCATATTCACCATCTCGGTGAAGTCAGAAGGAGCGCTAGCAATCATCCGCTCATAATAAAAAGAACTCAAGGTCTTCAAAAAGATCTTAGTCATCTCTTTCTCTTCTAGCGGAGGCACGATCTGTTCTGCCACCTCTCGCCACCTCTGGGCGTACTCCTTAAATGTTTCTTTATCCTTCTGGGACATGGCTCTCAATTGATCTCTATCGGGAGCCATATCCATGTTGTACTTGTATTGCTTGACGAAGGCTTCGCCGAGATCACTGAAGGATCGGATGTTCACGCTGTCTAAACCCATGTACCAACATAGAGCGGCACCGGACAGACTATCCTGAAAGTAGTGGATGAGTAGTTGGTCATTATCGGTTTGAGTCGACATCTTCCTGGCATACATGACCAGGTGGCTGAGAGGACAAGTATTTCCTTTGTACTTTTCAAAATCAGGGACCTTGAATTTCACAGGGATCTTCACATTTGGAACCAAGCAGAGTTCGGCAACAGACTTGCCGAAAAGATCCTTTTCTCTGAGAGTTTTCAATTCCTTGCGAAGCTCAAGAAATTGATCGTTCATAGCATCCATCTTCTCATAAACATCTGAACCCTCAGACGGCTCAGAATGATAGATGGTGTCGTCTACCCTGGGCAAAGTATGCACGACAGGAGGAGGAACAACAAGGACCGGGCTAGATGCCGGCAGAGAAGCAAAGGTGGGAATAGGACCCTCAGGCATGAAATTGGGAGGCATCCCCCACGGGAACCCGGTTGGCATAGCTGTCGGAAGAAAGTGTGTACTGGCAGCGAGCACTGTAGAGGAGACAATCTCGGAGATAACTGTCCTCGGGGGAGGAGTTGAAGGTGTCGGAGAAGACTTGCTCTGGGCAGCCGTGAATGACTCCATTAGGGCAGTCAATCTGGCCACTTCCTCTTTCAACTCGCGGTTCTCTTGCTCTAAGTGATCCATCAGTCTTGAAATGTTGGCTCTAGTGTAGTACCGGTGAGTCAGCTTGTCTTCAAAATAAATGAAGGACACATAGTTAGACCACAGGGCAAGGGACCGGAAACAAAACCTGCTTATGCATATGATGTATTCAATGCTTGTGCATATGATTTGTTTTTTATTTCAAAGGAACTTTAGAGTTTTATTTGCAAATTTTGGAAATATTAAGCATTTTATCACATATGGAAATATCTCATCAAATAATATCAGGGAAAAGAAGTGCAGCATCGTCAATCATATACAAGAGAAGAGGAAAATAATCATCCTATGGATCCCTAGAAACAATCATCTAAAGCTCGGGACACAAGAAGATAAGATGCGCGAAGCCTCTTCACCTCTCTCTCGTAGGCTGCCTCCATATCGGCCTTCTCTTTGGCGAGTCGATCATACCTCCTCTTCCAGAACTTAGAAGATTGAGGAAGTAGAGAAGTCCATACATCATCAGGGTCATCAATAACCTGATGCTCAAGAAACTCAAACAACGCATCCTTCTCCTTAATCTGCTGAAGCAACTCTTCACGTTCACGGATCCAGGCACGTGAACGGTCTTCATCTCTCAACTCCTCTACTCCTTGATTAGGGAGGGTTGAAGACCCAACCATAATCATAGGTGTAGGTCCCGGATACTCGTAAGGCATGAGATACTCACACGCCCTCTTCCTAACCCAAACAGTGTAAGGCTCCAAAGCGATGCAATTCTTAGGACACAACTCTTTCCTTCATTTCTTATGAATCTTGCGCCAAGCGCGGACCATCCTAGCTTTCAAGCCTTGGGGATCTTTACCATTCTGAAAGAATACACCCTCTAACAGAATGTTATTGGGTTTATCCTTTAGGGGGAACCTAAGTTGCCGACGTGCCAAAACAGGATTGTAGTTAATCCCCCCACATGTACCAAGAGGTACATTGGGGAATTCGCCACAAGAGTCAATAATTTGCACACCATCATACACACGGTTATACCAAGAGATATCATCATTAGTGAGAGACATAAGTCTCGTGGACCACCGTAGACATTCCTTGTTCTCCTTGAAAGCGACCGTCTGAGGCAAGTGAGAAATAAACCACTTATACAACAGAGGCAAACAACACACAATGGCGCCACCACCCTTTGCATTCCTCATATGCAAAGAGAAATAGGTATCGCCCAACAGAGTCGGAACGGGATTAAGAGTAGAGAAAATCCAAATAGCGTTCACAACCACAAACTTGTCGATGTTGGGGAACAATACCAATCCATAGATGAGAAGTACAAATATGGCTTCAAAGGCATCCTCACTTATGGCCTTCCCATATATAGTAGCTTGAGCAATGAGGAACTCATAAGGGAGACCTTGAATTCCACCTTTGGTAGTCATATGAGCACCAACCAGAGATTCATCTATGTGTAACATGTTAGCTATCTCTTGAGAAGTAGGAACCCTTTCCAAGCCACTGAACGGCAACTGATCCAGAACAGGTATACCCACAAGATAAGCATACTCCTCAAGTGTAGGCAAAAGCTGAAAATCCGGAAACGTGAAGCAACGGTACAAAGGATTGTAAAACTGCACCAATACACTCATCAATCCTTCATCCACCTGAGTGGTCAGAAGAGGAAGAAGCTTCCCGAAACGATCCTTGAAACCCAAGGGATCTAATACATAAGATGTCAAATTCCTTAACTCTTTCAAGTATGGTTTTCTGAAACTGTACTTCTTTGTATTCCTTCTTTGTCTTTCCATGTCTGAAAATTTTGCAAATAAACCCCTTAAGTTCCTTGAAAATTTTCTTATTTATTGATGATATGGATGCAAATGGGTGCATGAATGCATGAATGCAACAATCACACTCAAGGATCAAGCAAAGCACACCAAACAAAGGTCATGGGATGGATCATGTTATCCTTAATATCAACCATCCATTTTGGTGGATTATGGTTTACACCTTATCAACATCCAAATTCCATTGATATTAAGGATACCTGAACGGATCAACCATGAATTAAGGGTTTGTTGCAAGTCACGAGCATGGAGTTAGGTTAAGAACCACCCAAAAGGGAGTGTACTAGGGTTTAAACCTGCCAAACATGTTCTACAAAATGTTCCCATAGTCATCATCCCATCTTTTGGATATTATCAGAGAAACGACTACTCGTATTCCAAAAATATTCTCAAGAGAGACTCTTATGAGTGTAGTATCGCGTAACAATCGTATAAAATCTTTCACTTGAACGACTTTCGCACTACATCCTACGAATAGGCCAAGATGGGTTTGGTAAACTAAGGTCCTTGGCTTCTAAGGTCTATTATGGAAAAAGTAATGTCTAACCACAACTACTTGTGTGACATTATTCATCCCAACATGACCTCCACCAAGTGAATGGGCTTGCAAGTCAACTTGCTAAGGAATAACTCCACACAAGTCAACAAGACTATGCCATTCTCCTATCCTAAGTGCACTCGAGTTCGGGTATAGAACTCATCTCACAAAGATCACCAAGCATACAGTAATCCCAAATTGCAAAAAAATATGTCACAAAAAAATATACAATACAATACAACAGATATGAAAAGTAGGCAAACCCACTAGGATTTCATCACTTCCCCAGCAGAGTCGCCACTTTTCTGTAGCGGGGTATTCGTTACCATTAGAGATATTGACTAAATCCAAGGTAAATCATACAAGTCGAGTCGCCACCGCACTTCTATTTATCCAAAGGAATGGTTAGAAAGCGAACAAAAACCTAAAAGTTTTATCGAATAAAAAACTAGTAAAAATGTCAGAGATCTGGGTAAGGGGGTTGGTTATGCAATGGGAAGGTATTAGGCACCCAAAGCATCCTAGGTACTCCTTGGGAGCCCTTTTCACATTTGTTGCAAAGGTTGTTGTTTTTTTTTTGAAAATTTATTTGTGCAAACATGATTGAAGGGATGTGAAAAGCGTGTATGTTTATCTAATGTACTACTTACTAAAAGGAGGGTCAAAAGAAAATGACTCGCACGGACGTCGCATCCACTGCATACGTATCTCATCTGAATTTGAGAATCAGAGTCTTCGTAGCTCGGCTACCTATGGGTTAAAGAGGAGTGTGCTCGCTAAGACATCGCGTCTTATGCCTACGTATCTCATCTGGGATGAAAACCAGAGCAAAACGTAGTTCGACTAACTACGGGGTTAAGGGTTTTGATTTGGGGCGAACGACGTTACTACGCAATCTACCGGATGCTCGACCTTTGGAGACTTACTCGCCTGTAGTAGAAGGAGTAAACGTGTTCTTAGGAGAAGAAAAATCAATAGGTTTGTTCGCGTTTAGGAACGCGCATGCAAAAAGGAAGCCCTAGGCGAAGGAACCTGCGTAAAATAAACATACAAAACATTGCCTCCTATTGAGGTCTTCCAGCTAAGAAAACGGTAAAAATACAGAAAAATGTAAAAGTACCACGCGGATAAAGATCCGAAGTAACAGTAATTAACGGAACAAGGAACCCAGAGATCTCTCAAGCTAGCACCATCAAAGAAAGTAAGTCAGTACAGGTAATCGGAATAAACCTCCAGGTGGTATCCTACAAATAAAGTGGAACACCAGGCAAACCATCTCTGCAAGAGTCATATGAGCCCTCACAAAACAAAACTCAACAAACGGGTTAGAGAAACAAGATAGGGTAACCAAGAGTTGCCCCCAAATCAAAATGTAACCACATGAATCATGCCATTAAAATTCACAAAAAGCTCACAAAAAGTAACCAAGGGTAGGAGGCCTAAACCTCTTGTCAAACACATGCATCAAAAGGGTATCAAATTCACCCATAATACCTCATACATTCAGAGCATTCAAATTAAAAGCATAAAGTAATGGGAATAAGGCAAACCTGACTGGAGAGATCAGTGAAATTGAATTGCCCGGTTGGGTTTGCAAAGCAATCTAAGGGTTTATATGAGAGGGAATTGGTTCTTTGCCGATGAGTTCCCTTCAGTCTCTGGAGGTTGCTCTGAACTCTGTTAGCTCTTCTCTCACTATCTTTTTCCCTGCCAGGGTAATAGGAATGGAATGAAATTTTGTTTCACTGAAACTCTAAATTTATAACCTGATTTTTGTGGACCTGTGGGCTCAAATGAGAGAGGCCCAAGTCCAAAATTTTTCTGTTATATTTTATTTATCTATTTATTTATTTATTTATTTTTAAACACGTGGGCTTCGCCTAGCGAGCATGACAGTTCAAGAAATTCCTCTGAGCGTAGGTGATTCTGATGGCTTTTCTTGGGACTCGCTAGGCGACCCATTCTGCTCGCCTAGCGAGCATGACAACTCATGAACAAACTTTTGCTCCTTCAAGATTAACGTTTTGACTGACGAATAGACCCCATTTGAACCTGTTGGAAGTATCTCAAGCCATTCCCTTGTGTTGACTGATCATCTAAATAGAACCCACAAAGTGTCTTAGATGATACTCAAGCTTCAAACAAAAGATGTTAGTGACACATTTTTGTGCTTTTGGTTAGTAAACAAAAATAAGAGAAACAATGATGTATAATTCAAGCATGCTTGGTGATCTCAAACCAATCACAAGGAGTCCCACCCAGAGGCAAAGGGAACCAAGATGCTAAGGATCCTTAAGGCAATGCAAATACAATGTTATAATGCCATGAGGGATCCTAGGATCAAAATTGGGGTCTTACAAAAGTCAAACAATGAGAAATCAGAAATGAGATGAAGATTGGAGATCAAACAATAAGCAAAATATTTTTGGCATTTTCAATATTAAAATAAACTTGAATTAAAAATAATGGAAAGGTCAAACTTCAAAATCACTTCAAATCAACCTTGAAAGGTCCAAGTAATTTATCCCAAGTTCAACAAGGTCAAACTAAGTTTGACAAAAAATTTCAGCATTTTTAAAAGTCAGAAACTATTTTTAATCAATTCAAAATGAATAAAAACAACCTAATTGAACTAAAATCTCAAATAAATCTCAAATCAATTAAAAAATTGATGAGAATATTTTTCATAGATCCATCATCATTCAAATAGGTTAGGAAAATATTTTTGTATTTTTTGAATATCAAAAACTATTTAAAATGAATTAAAAATAACCAAAAAAGACAAAATTCACAAAAAATATCTAATGACAAAATAAAAAATATTAAAAATCACAAATAGAAACTAGAATTTATTTGGAGACTAATGCAATTGATCCCATAATTTTTGGATTAAAAATGAGAGAGATATTGATTTTTGAAATAAAAGGAAATAAACAAAATAAAATCAAAAATTGAAATAATATGAAAAATTAGGGATCGTTGGATGTGTTTCATTAATTGACGTGGCACATCAAATGGTACAGAGGCGCGCGCTCACCATGAGTCCAGGTCAATGCGTAACACACAACATTAAAATAAGTCATAACAATCAAAGGCCAAGATCAAATTTGGAAAATGAATCCAAGGGTCCACAATGCATCTGGCAATGGGACGGCCACCGGAGCCACCTTCTTCTCCGGTGAGCTTGGATTTTCCGGCCAAAATTGTAGAGATCCAAAAGGCAACCAAAATGCACGATCGATACTCTTTAGAAAGCTGGGATGATGTACATCATCCTTGTGCCACTCAATTTCACTCTAGATCTCTATATTGAGAGGAATCAGAGATGGAAGTTCTGTGGTGTTCATCATGAACTCAATGGATTTCAAAAATTAAATGCATAATCATGATGCCTCTATTGAGAGGACTTCAGCCAACACAAGATCCAAGCAAATAGGTCAATGGATGATGAGATTCGAAGAAAATACCAGTTGAAGAGTAAGCTTGATTTCTGGAAACTTGAGCTCGATTCCTTGCTTTCTTTGCCAAAACAGAAGATCAATGAGTTGAAGGATGAAGGTTTAGAAGCTTTAGATCCAAGGATTCAACCAGATGTAGTTGAATTTTGGATCTGAAAAATTTGAAAGAAAGTGAGATAGCTTCTTTGGTATTAGTTATGGTTTCTGTTGTGCAGCATTTCTGGCGCCATTAGGTTGAGGAAGAGTGAGGCTGAACAACTCTATATAGCAATTGGCAAAGGCAATGCATGAAAATTTCATGTGCATGGATGAAGAGGGCCTCCATGCATGCGCCTGTAAAGGCGCATGGAGGGCCCAAATCTAATTGATTTGGCAAGCTTAACATCAGCATATTGGTTGTGGACGTGCAGATATGATGTAATTGGATTATGCATGAAATTTGAATCAAGTTTCCATAAATGCACCAAAATATTCCCTTATTCGAAAATGCCATTTTCCAAATCCAAACATGATCATGTGAGTAATGGTTGGAAAGGTCTTGATGTAAGGAACAATTGTTATGTTGGGCAAAAATCTATTTGAAGTGTGGAAATATATGAAATTTGAGTTTAAAGTGCAAGGTGCATGACATGTGAAGGCAAGGTTTCTAAATTTGGCCAATGTTCAAGCCCTTCTGTTTTGATGATGCCAGCCTTAAATGAAAAAACCTCCAACATAAAAGTTGTATATCTTTTCAAGACAATAAAAATGGATATAAATTTTGAATCATTTGGAATTTTGATGAAAGAGTTATGGGCACTTGAAGTTGGACTTTTTTGCCTTTTAATGCATTTGGCCCAAAAGGACCTATAATGTCTTGCATTATCACATGTATTTCCTTTGAGATTTTGAAATTGTGTTCAACATAACATTTGAAGTAGACATCTTAATATTTCCAATGCATTTGATCCCACCTCTAAATCATAAAAAATGAATGAGTTATGTCCTTGGGAAGTTGACCCATAATTAGGGTTTCAGTCAAAATGACCTATAATGTATTGGAATGGGAGATGGCCTTCCAAGCTTCAAATAAATTTTTGATGAACATGAAAGTTGTTCATATTGTCCTTAAGAACATTTTTTCTTTTGGAATCATCTCTAATTGACCAACACATAAAAAGTTAGGTCTCAGTGCATTTCAAAATAGTTAGATGAATTGATTGATCAACTTCTCAAGTCCATGACTCATACCTTGATGAATTGATGATTGAGGATACTCAAATAAGTTCAAATATGCATGAAATGATGAATTAAATAACTTCCCTTGATTGTATTTGATCATGGGCTGAGGTTGCTTCAAGAGCAAGCCATTATGGTGCACAAATGAATTAGGGTTTCCTTGGGCACAAACCTCAAACCCTTTGACTTGCTTTGATCAAAATGATGAATTGAGATGCTAGGGAGGAATATTTTATGGATGAGAGCTTTGGGAACCATTACCATGCTTGCTATCATCTTCTCTTGGTCATATCTCTGCACAAAGGATCTCCTAGAAGCTCTTGACTCGGTGATTGCTTAAGCTGCAAACAAAAGATGTTAGTGACATATTTTTGTGCTTTTTGGTTAGTAAACAAAAATGAGAAAAGCAATGATATACAATTCAAGCATGTTTGGTGATCTCAAACCACTCACCAAAGGTCCACCCAAAGGCAAAGGGAACCAAGATGCTAATGATCCTTGAGGCAATGCAAGTGCAATATTATGGTGCCATGAGGGATCTTAGGGACAAAATTGGGGTCTTACAGATGCCCCTATTTAAGGTCATTCTAGCCGGAGAAGTGAAGGTTAAAGTCTTCGTCTCGACGGGGTAGAATGGGCTTAAATAATAACAAAGAGACGAATTTTGGTCCCTAAGAGACCTCATGATGCAGATGTATGTATGCAAATGGTAATACTCTGTGGGGATATGTGTCCACAAAGAAGAAAAGAAATCCGGAGAAACCGACAATCCATATGAGTAAGTCATTCTATGGGACAAAAACTCTACCGGGGAATAAAGGGATGAAAATGCGTGAGCAGGTCACAACTTGAGACTTGATGAGAGATACAGAGAGAATCCATGAAATAAATCAATGGAAGGACTCGAGCTGACTCGAAAGTGCATGTGTTGGGGGAATATGCCAACACAGCAAAATTATCCACAACGGATACTTCGGATAAGAATCCGGACTCAGGTGGGGATGTCCACAAAGGACTCAGCTGAGGAAGATTCCAACAGAAATCTCATGGGGAAGCAACGGGATGAGGTATTACCGGTTACTGGGTAATAAGCTCAAGGAGGCGTGTGATCTGAACACCGGTATAAGGGTGCGAGAACAACATGCCCGGGAAGAATGAATATCTAAGACCGATATTAGGGTGAGAGATATCAATCAACCAAATCATCTAAGGAAGACCTAAAAAGGTATATTTCAACTCAGGAAAATCTGACTCCACAGGGGACAAAAAGTCATAATAGGGAGCAGAAGGAAGGAACACCAGGGATGCCGGTTACTGGGCATATAATAGGTGACCAACCAAAGCGTGAATTGGGGAATCTTCCCAAAACACTCATCATCCGAAAAGAGGGCAAAAAGCAAACTCGATTATGGGATGGACATTCGATTCCAAAACAGGGATACGAATCTTACTCAACTGGGGAAGAACAAAAGGCTTCGACCAAAGAGTGCATGAGATATATTATCTATTACCGTCAGAACATAGATAATATACTCGCATGGAAGATTATCCACAATCGGTTACTGGGTTAATAAAGGATAAATCGACCGACAAAGAAAGGCATCGGGATACCGAAACTAGGTATATAATGATGACCAATCAAAGAGAGCAACAAACATTACCGGCAACCGGTACATGAAAGATGACTTGTTGGGGATAAACTGCCTAATCAGAGCAATTATTCAAGAAAAGGAGGGAATATCAATACCGAATATTGGATAATGATAACCGTCAAGGAGGGGATTACATCTACCGGATACTGGGTAGAAAACCACGGAAGAGTAACCGTCATCAATTAGATGAACAAAAAGGTTACCTCTGCAAATGGGAGAAAATAGGGTTTACAACTACCGGTATAAGGGTAGAAAACCACAGACTCCGCCGAGGATAAGATGAATGATTACTGATTACTGAGCAATTATTCGTTTATACCATGGGGAAACACAGGAAACAGTCACAAGAGGCCAATTTAGGATGAATGCTGACAAACAGACATTTCTAACACAAACGGTTCCAAAGAATAAGCACACAAACATCTGGTACTACATCTCAAGAGAGAAAGCCAGGTTCACCGGAGAATATCCGATCTGCCGGGGAATCAGGGGTACCGTGAAACAAAAACCTTTGCAGGGGAATGAGTCATCAGTCATTCGGGCTAGTGATAAGAGTTATTGCACAGATAAAATCTGCCACATAAGCAACTCGACTGGGGAATCTATCCAAGGGATAAAGGAATTCTGGGGATCAACCACAAAGTACCGTACCCACCAAGGAGATCACATCTGCTGAGGAGGAAAGGTCGCTACTCCGCTGAAGGGGAGAGTTGTGAATATCTCATCAAGCATTCCACTCAGTAGGATAAACCACAAAAGGCTCCGGAGGAAGGAGATACAGTCATGCTAGGAATATGAACAAATGTCTTACCCTGTTGGAGATCATACCATCCTTGGGAGAGCACTGAGGATCACCTAAGTATCCTTTTCGTCATTGTGAATGTTCACTTTGTTTAAAAACAAGTTATGAAAAATTTGTTTCTTCAAAACAATGATATTTTCTCAATTAAAGCATTCAAAACGTTTGTTGAATAGAAACAAATAAGAGTGCAAACAATTGGATAAAAGGTTCAAATTTATTTGATGGAATGGTAGTCTGCAAATGGCAAGACTCCATAGATCTTTACAAATTTGAAATTGGTGATATATATTGAAAAAAAGGCTACATTGAACATAATGACCATTTCTCCACCAATTCTGAATTCGATGTATTCGAAGCTTCGGTTGATGACGAATGAGCAAGAATCTCTGACGGATGACAGTTGTAAAACAAAGTCTTGTCAGGATGCAGTTACTTGCCAAATCCCTAAATTTTGCCTAGATTGCCCCAGGATGAGGTACTCAATCTAGCGGGATATCAATATTCATTTTTTATGTCTCTAACTTTTGCCTGGACAGCCCTTTCGGGTTTTCAATCCACCGAGGCGCTCATTTTTGCCTAAGCCGCCCTTTCGGGTTTTCAACTTAGCGAGATATTCTAGTTTTATTTTAGGCGAAGTATTTCTTGACTGCATCTGAATTCACAGGACGAGTGAAATCCTCCCCATCCATAGTTGTAAGTATCAAAGCACCGCCTGAAAAGGCTCTCTTAACAACATATGGACCTTCATAGTTTGGAGTCCACTTGCCCCTGGAATCGGGCACGAAAGACAAGAATTTCTTGAGCACAAGGTCACCTTCTCGGAACAGACGAGGCTTGACCTTCTTATCAAAAGCTTTCTTAATCCTTTGTTGATATAACTGACCATGGTACATGACAGTCAATCTCTTCTCTTCTATCAAATTCAGCTGGTCATAACAACTCTGAACCCATTCAGCATCAGTCAACTTGGCCTCCATCAAGACTCTCATTGATGGGATCTCCACCTCTACTGGGAGTACAGCCTTCATGCCATAAACAAGAGAGAAAGGAGTTGCCCCTGTTGAAGTGCGGACAAACGTACGATATCCATGTAAAGCAAATGGCAACATCTCATGCCAATCCTTATACGTGACAACCATCTTCTGGATAATCTTCTTGATATTCTTATTAGCAGCTTCAACAGCCCCATTCATCTTGGGTCTATAAGGAGAAGAATTATGATGCGCGATCTTGAACTCACTACACAGCTCTTTCATCATTTTGTTGTTCAAATTAGATCCATTATCAGTAATGATCTTATTTGGCACACCATAACGGCATATGAGTTGATTCTTGATAAACTTCACGACCACCTGCCTGGTCACATTTGCATACGATGCCGCTTCGACCCACTTGGTGAAGTAATCAATTGCTATGAGAATAAATCTGTGTCTGTTAGACGTTTTTGGCTCTATCATGCCAATCATGTCAATTCCCTACATGGAGAAAGGCCATGGTGATGAAATAACATTCAAAAGTGTCAGGGGAATATGAATCTTATCCACATAAATCTGACACTTGTGGCATTTCTTCACATATTTGCAGCAGTCAGACTCTATTGTCAGCCAATAGTAGCCTGCTCTCAACATTTTTCTAGCCATGGCATGTCCATTGGAATGAGTACCAAATGAACCTTCATGGACCTCAGTCATCAACAAGCCTGCTTTGTGTCTATCCACGCATCTGAGCAGAACCATGTCAAAATTTCTCTTATAACGCACATCGCCATTGAGGTAGAAACTGCCTGACAATCTCCTCAAAGTCTTTCTATCTTTCACAGATGCCCCAGGTGGGTAAACCTGGTTTTGAAGGAAGCACTTGATGTCATAATACCATGGCTTATCATCTTTCACTTCTTCTACTACGAACACATGAGCTGGTCTGTCCAAGCGCATCACGGTGATTTTGGGAACCTCATTCCAAAGTTTAACCACAATCATCGAAGCAAGCGTAGCAAGAGCGTCTGCCATCCGATTCTCATCTCGAGGAATGTGATGGAAGTCAACCTCAGTAAAGAACGTCGAAATCCTCCTCGTATAATCCCTATATGGAATGAGACCAGGCTGATTCATTTCCCATTCACCTTTAATCTGATTAACAACGAGGGCCGAATCACCATAAACATCAAGATGCTTGATCCTTAGATCAATGCATTCCTCCAATCCCATAATACAGGCCTCATACTCAGCCATATTATTCGTGCATTTGAAAGTTAGCCTTGCTGTAAAAGGAATATGTGTGCCCTGAGGAGTAATAATCACTGCCCCAATACCATTCCCATACTGATTTACAACGCCATCAAACACCAGACTCCATCCGGAACCAGGCTCTGGCCCTTCATCGAGTGTAGGCTCATCGCAATCTTTCATCTTCAAATACAAAATGTCCTCATCTAGGAAGTCATACTGAACTGACTGATAATCTTAGATTGGCTGATGTTCCAAGTGGTCAGCCAAGATACTACCTTTAATAGCCTTCTGAGCTCGATACTCAATATCATACTCAGATAACAACATCTGCCACCGGGCGATCCTCCCCGTTAAAGCAGGCTTGTCGAAGATATACTTGATTGGATCCATTTTGGATATCAACCAAGTCGTATGATTTATCATATACTGGCGTAAGCGCTTAGCAGCCCAAGCCAAAGCACAACATGTAATCTCAAGCATCGAGTATCGAGACTCACAATCAGTGAACTTCTTACTCAAATAGTAAATGGCATACTCTTTCTTCTCTGATTCGTCCTGCTGACCAAGGACACAACCCATTGAGTCTTCAAGAACAGTCAGATACATGACCAATGGTCTTCCTTCTACAGGCGGAGACAGGATCAGAGGTTCAGACAGATACTTTTTATTATTGTCAAAAGCTTTCTGGAAATCCTCGGTCCAATCATGGGACTGATCTTTCCGGAGGAGCTTGAATATCGGCGCACATGTGGTAGTCATGTGGGATATGAATCTGGAAATATAATTCAAGCGGCCAAGAAAACCTCGGACTTGCTTCTTAGTTTTGGGCGCAGGCATTTCTTGTATTGCTTTGACCTTTGCAGGATCAACCTTAATACCTTTTTCACTAACAATAAAGCCCAATAACTTGCCGGAACGGACTCCAAATGTACACTTGTTGGGATTCAGACGGAGCTTATACTTTCTCAAACGCTGAAAAAGCTTCAACAAGTGCTCTACATGTTCAACTTCCGTTCTTGATTTAGCGATCATATCATCGACGTATACCTCAATCTCCTTGTGCATCATATCATGAAACAAGGTGGTCATAGCTCGTTGATACGTGGCTCCGGCGTTCTTCAAACCGAAGGGCATCACTCGATAACAGAAAGTTCCCCAAAGTGTGATGAATGTTGTCTTCTCCACATCCTCGGGTGCCATCTTGATCTGGTTATATCCAGAAAATCCATCCATAAATGAGAAGACCTTGAATTTAGCTGTATTATCTACCAACATATCAATATGTGGTAGAGGAAAATCATCTTTTGGACTAGCTTTATTCAAGTCTCTATAGTCCACACACATCCGGACTTTTCCGTCTTTCTTAGGCACATGCACAATATTGGCCACCCATTGAGGATATGTAGAAGTCACCAGAAACCCCGCATCAATTTGCTTCCAAACCTCCTCTTTAATCTTCACTGCCATATCAGGATGAGTTCTTCTGAACTTCGGCTTCACAGGCACGCACTCAGGATTTAAAGGTAAGAAATGTTGCACAATATCAATATCTAGACCTGGCATGTCTTCATATGACCATGCAAAGACATCGACATATTATCGTAGCAGTTCAATCAACCCCTTCTTAACAGACTCTTCTAGGAGTGCATCAATCTTCACTTCTCGTATACAATATTCAGACCCCAAGCTGACTGTTTCCAGATTCTCAAGGTGCGGCTGAATGATCTTCTCTTGATGCTCAAGTAGACGGGTAATCTCGTCAGGAATCTCTTCAACATCACCTTCTTCTGCCTCAAATACAGGGAATTCAAAATTGGGAGATGGTGTTGGGTCATTATGTTCAATGGGTTTGATCAACCTGCATAATGATTTTGGGTATGAAAAGCTTTAGAATTCAAACTAGGCAAATCATTATGCAGATGAAAAGATTGATTTTATTCTATTTTTTAAGGTTTTATGTGATCACCAATTTCATGCAAAAAGAAAAAAGGGAAAATAATTGGAAAAACAAACATTTAACATGAATTTATTGAATGAAAATATCATTGTATTTATGCGCCAACAATGTCATCACTCCTCCTTTTGGCATGAGAGGAGGGTTTTTAAACACAATGAGCATTACTTCGACTTATGGATAACTGTTGGAATATCCACAGCGACCCAATTATTGCATATTCCCCCAGGGATGACGAAGTTGCCAAAATCCTCTTCGTCTTCTTCCAAGATGGCAGCAGCTTCCTCGCCTTGACTGGTGTGGATGAATCCTCCACTCTTGAACAACCCTTGCGCGTTGAAAACCCCAGATGAGTAACCTATGCCAGCCCGAGACCTGTTGTCTTCTAGCTCGATCATTTTTCCTAAACCAGCGGTTGCACCACACTCAATGGCCAACTTTGCATCTTTATAGGAAGCAAACGAAGGAGTTCTCTTCTCAATAGGCTCAACAATAGATAAAGCTTGGAAAGGAGTTCCAACTTCATCTTCAGCATCTATATATGAGAAGGAAGACAAATGGCTAACCAGGAGAGCCTTTTCTCCCCTACCACCACCAGCTTCTTATTCTTCACAAATTTCAATTTCTAGTGTAGGGTGGATGTCACGGCGCCTGCCTCGTGAATCCATGGTCTGCCTAAGAGACAACTATACGATGGGTGAATATCTATAACCTGGAAAGTAATCTGGAAATCACTTGGTCCGATTTTGACAGGGAGATCAACTTCCCCAATCACAGTTTTGCGAGACCCATCGAAAGCCTTCACAACAATTCCACTCTGCCTCATGGGAGGCCCTTGATATGATAGTTTTGAGAGAATGGATTTTGGCAATACGTTCAATGATGACCCAGTGTCCACCAGCACATTGGACATGGCGTCGTCTTTGCAACCCATAGATATGTGTAAAGCCAAGTTGTGGTCTCTTCCCTCCTCGGGGAGATCAGAGTCACAGAAACTCAAGTTGTTACAAGCAGTAATGTTTGCAACAATGTTATCGAATTGTTCTATTGTGACATCATGATCTACATATGCCACATCCAAAACCTTCTGCAGAGCCTCTCGGTGTGGTTCTGAATTCAAAAGCAAGGATAGCACCGATATTTTGGATGGCGTTTGTAGAAGCTGGTATACAATATTGTACTCACTTCTCTTGATGAGTTTCAGCATCTCATCACAGTCTTCTTTCACATTGCCGCTTGGCCCAACAGAAGTAGGAGTTATCAATGTAGAGGAAGACTTAACAACAAGTGCCGGATTCGGAGTGCTCACAGCATCCCCAATCGGGCGTTCAACAGAATCAGCAGTAGTTTGGGGCTTTGGCGGTGCTGAAAACACACGACCACTGCGGGTCAGACCGCTAACATCCGCAATCTTAACAACAGAGGAAGATGGCAAGGACACCTCTTTCCCGCTTTCTACAGCGACAATGTTGTAGCGATAGGGAATTGCTTTTTTGGAAGAGTACGGTACTGGTCCGACCGACTTGATGGTCAATGCAGGAGAAACCTTCTGCTTGCTACTATCATACTTGATAATAACGGGCTCGGGGATCCGCAACACTGGAGAAATCACATTGACTTCGGGCTCATCTTCATCAACATTTCTATTTTGAAGGATCTCAATAACTCCTTCATCCAGCATTTCTTGAACATCTTTGCGCACCTGGCGACAACCTCGTTGATTGACAGAACAGACTCGGCATCTATCGTGGTCATGCTCATAATGACTATAATCACATAGCAAACGATGCATCTCGACCAGCAATTGTCGAATATGACTGACATATTTGACTTTGTATTTGCTAGGGCAGCCCTGGACCATGTTAACGGACTTCCCATGCTCGGACAATGGGTTCTTCTTCACGTTAGGACCTACGTCCTCGAAACACAGAATTCCACACCTCACAAGGTCTTGAACCTTGGTCTTCAAAGGGTAACAATTCTCTACGTCGTGGCCGGGAGCACCAAAATGGTAAACACAGTGTAATTCAGGCTTATACCACCACTAGGGGTTAGCAGCTATAGTCGGTGGGTCTCGTGGAGTAATCAACTTCCTCTCTATCAAAGAGGGATATAACTCTGCATACGTTATAGGAATAGGATCGAAGGTGACCCTTTTCCTCTCGTAACTTGTGCTGGTTTGATTACCATTTCGAGGCTGGTAGGCCTGCTGTTGCGGACGATGCTGTTGATGCTGATATTGCGGATGTGGTTGCTGATTGGTGTTATGTTGCTGGTACTGTTGATTATCTCTGAAAACAGGTGCTATGTGAGCCACCTAGTGCTGGTTACCGGCGGGACGCACGGTCTTCCTCCTCAAAGAGGGTCTTCTTGGTTTCATATGGGAGGTCACAACATGTGCCTCTCCATCTTTCTTCTTTGCAAACGACCCATAACATTTGGCAGAAGAGCCTTCTTCTCTGGTTAGACGTCCTTCTCTAACCCCTTATTCTAGACGCATCCCCATATTCACCATCTCGGTGAAGTCAGAATGAGCGCTAGCAATCATCTGCTCATAATAAAAAGAACTCAAGGTCTTCAAAAAGATCTTAGTCATCTCTTTCTCTTCTAGCGGAGGCACGATCTGTGCTGCTAACTCTCGCCACCTCTTGGCGTACTCTTTAAATGTTTCCTTATCCTACTGGGACATGGCCCTCAATTGATCCCTATCGGGAGCCATATCCACACTGTACTTGTACTGCTTGACGAAGGCTTCACCAAGATTATTGAAGGATAAGATGTTCGCACTGTCTAAACCCGTATACCAACGCAGAGCGGCACCGGATAGACTGTCCTGAAAGTAGTGTATGAGCAACTGGTCATTGTCGGTCTGAGTTGATATCTTCCTGACATACATGACCAGGTGGCTGAGAGGACAAGTATTTCCCTTGTATTTTTCAAAGTCAGGGACCTTGAATTTCACAGGGATCTTCACATTGGGGACCAAGCAAAGTTCGGCAGCAGACTTGCCGAAAAGATCCTTTCCTCTAAGAGTTTTCAATTCCTTGCAAAGCTCAAGAAATTGATCGTTCATAGCATCCATCTTCTCATAGACATCTGGGCCTTCAGATGGCTCAGAATGATAGATGGTGTCGTCTACCCTTGGCAAAGTATGCACGACAGGAAGAGGAACAGCAAGGACCGGGCTAGATGCCGGCATAGAAGCAAAGGTGGGAGCAGGACCCTCGGGCATGAAATTAGGAGGCATCCCCCATGGGAATCCGGATGGCATGGCCGTTGGAACAAAGTGTGCACTGGCTGCAGGCACAGTTGAGGAGACAATCTCAGAGATGACTGTCCTCTGGGGAGGAGTTGAAGGTGTCGGAGAAGACTGGTTCTGAGCAGCCAAGAATGATTCCATCAAGGCACTTAATCTGGCCACTTCCTCTTTCAGCTCGCGGTTCTCTTGTTCTAGGTGATCCATCAGTCTTGAAATGTTGGCTCTGGTGTAGTACCGGTGAGTCAGCTTGTCTTCAAAATAAATGAAGAACACAGAGTTAGACCACAGGACAAGAAGCCGGGAACAAAACCTGCTTATGCACATGATGCATGCAAGGCTTGTGCGTATGATTTTTCTTTTATTTCAAAGGAACTCTAGGATTTTATTTGCAAATTTTTGGAAATATTAAACATTTATCACATGTGGAAATATCTCATCAAATAATGTTGGGGAAAAGAAGTACAGTATTGGTAACCATATACAAGAGAAAAGGAAAATAATCATCCTATGGATCCCTAGAAGCAATCATCTAAAGCTCGGGACACAGGAAGATAAGATGCACGCAGCCTCTTCACCTCCCTCTCGTAGGCTGCCTCCATATCTGCCTTCTTCTTGGCGAGTCGGTCGTACTTCCTCTTCCAAAACTTGGAAGACTGAGGAAGTAGAGAAGTCCATGCATCATCAGGATCATCAATAACCTGATGTTCAAGGAACTCTATCAAAGCATCCTTCTCCTTGATCTGCTGAAGCAACTCCTCCCTTTCACGGATCTAAGCACGTGATCAGTCTTCATCTCTCAACTCCTCTACTCCTTAGTTATGGAGGGTTGAAGGCCCAGCCATAACCAAAGGTGTAGGTCTTGGATACTCGTAAGGCATGAGATACTCAGAGACTCTCTTCCTAACCCAAGTAGTGTAAGGCTCCATAGCAACGCAATTCTTAGGACCCAACTCTTTCCTTCCTTTCCTATGAATCTTGCGCCAAGCGCGAACCATTCTGCCCTTCAAGCCTTGGGGATCTTTACCCTCCTAAAAGAACACACCCTCTAACAGAAGGTTATTAGGTTTATCTTTTAAGGGGAACCCAAGCTGACGACGTGCTAAAACAGGGTTGTAGTTAATCTCTCCACATGTACCAAGAAGAGGTACATTGGAGAATTCACCACAGGAGTCGATAATTTGCACACCATCATACACACGGTTATACCAAGAGATATCATCATTAGTGAGAGACATAAGTCTCGTGGACCACCGTAGACATCCCTTGTTCTCCTTGAAGGAGATCGTCTGTTGTATGTGAGAAATAAACCACTTATACAACAGAGGCAAACAACACATAATGGCACCACCACCCTTTGCATTCCTCATATGCAAAGAGAAATAGGTATCACCCAACAGAGTCGGGACGGGATTAAGAGTAGAGAAAATCCTAATAGCATTCACATCCACAAACTTGTCGATGTTGGGGAACAATACCAATCCTTAAATGAGAAGTACAAATATGGCTTTAAAGGCATCCTCACTCATGGCCTTCCCATACATAATAGCTTGAGAAATGAGGAACTCGGAAGGAAGACCTTGAATTCAACCTTTGGTAGTCATATGAGCACCAACCAGAGATCCATCTATGTGTAACATGTCAGCTATCTCTTGAGAAGTAGGAATACTTTCCAAGCCACTGAATGGCAACTGGTCTAGAATAGGTATACCCACAAGGTAGGCATACTCCTCAAGCGTAGGCAAAAGTTGGAAATCCGGGAACGTGAAGCAACGGTACAAGGGATCATAAAACTGCACCAATACACTCATCAACCCTTCGTCCACCTGAGTAGTCAGAAGAGAAAGAAGCTTCCCAAAACGAGCCTTGAAACCCAAAGGATCTAATACATAGGATGTCAGATTCCTTAACTCTTTCAAATCTGGTTGTTTGAAGCTGTACTTCTTTGTATTTCTTCTTTGTCTTTCCATGTCTGAAAATTTTGCAAATAAACCCCCTTAAGTGCCTTGACAATTTTCTTCATTATTGATGATATGGATGCAAATGGGTGCATGAATTCATGAATGCAACAAACACACTCAAGGATCAAGCAAAGCACACCAAACAAAGGTCATGGGATGGATCATATTATCCTTAATATCAATCATCCATTTTGGTGGATTATGGT
Organism: Lathyrus oleraceus; assembly: GCF_024323335.1. Classification (NCBI taxonomy): domain Eukaryota; kingdom Viridiplantae; phylum Streptophyta; class Magnoliopsida; order Fabales; family Fabaceae; genus Lathyrus; species Lathyrus oleraceus. Next base: position 358,564,169 of record NC_066582.1, on the reverse strand, counting down.
TTACACCTTATCAACACCCAAGTTCCATTGATATTAAGGATACATGAACGGATCAACCATGAATCAAGGGTTTGTTGCAAGTCACGAGCATGGAGTCTCGGTTAAGAACCACCTAAAGGGAGTGTACTAGGGTTTAAACCTGGCAAACATGTTCTATAACAGGTTCCCATAGTCATCATCCCATCTTTCGGATATTATCGGAGAAACGACTACTCGTATTCCAAAAAATATTCTCAAGAGAGACTCTTGTGAGTGTAGTATCGCGTAACAATCATATCAAATCTTACATTCGAACGACTTTCGCACTACATCCTAAGAATAGGCCAAGATGGGCTTGGTAAACTAAGGTCCTTGGCTTCTAAGGTCTATATTGGAAAAAGTAATGTCTAACTACAACTTACTTGTGTGACATTATTGATCCCAACATGACCTCCACCAAGTGAATGGACTTGCAAGTCAACTTGCTAAGGAATAACTCCACACAAGTCAACAAGACTACGCCATTCTCCTATCCTAAGTGCACTCGAGTCCGGGTATAGAACTCATCTCACAAAGATCACCAAGCATACAAGTAATTAATATCAAGCAAATCAATCATTACATACAATAGAGTAATCCCAAATTGCACAAAAATATGTCACAAGACAATACAATACAACAAACATGAAAAGTTGGCAAAACCCTCTAGGCAAAACTTGATCCCCAGCAGAGTCGCCACTTTTCTGTAGTGGGGTATTCGTTACCATTAGAGATATTGACTAAATCCAAGGTAAATCATACAAGTCGAGTCTCCACCGCACTTCTATTTATCCAAAGGAATGGTTAGAAAACGAACAAAAACCTAATAATTTTAACAAAAACTAGTAAAAGAAACAGAGATCTGGGTAAGGGGGTTGGTTATACAATGGGAAGGTGTTAGGCACCCAAAACATCCTAGGTACTCCTAGGGAGCCCTTTTCACACTTGTTGTAAGGTTGTTGTCTTTGTGAAAAAAATTATTTATGCAAACATGATTGAAGAGATGAGAGGAGCATATACAAGTTTATTTACATTTTATGTTTGGATGGATAAACCCATTGCCTACGTACCATCTTAAAAAAGATTAGGATCAAAACCTCGTAGTTCGGGGTAAAAATCTCAAAACAAGTTGGTGAATTGATTGGTCCAAAAGCCTTAAGGTATTTTGTTATCAAAGGGAGAAAACTCAACCAAACCACAAATCCACCATGTGAGGATAGCTTCAACATGCTAGTGAGGGGTTAACCCTATAATAAGCATGGAAGACTCATTGTCCATCACTAAGAAAATAGGTGAGTATTACATCTACCACAAAGATAACTCAAACCTAATAGCTAAAGGTTATGAAGGATTTTGATTAAGAAAGTGGCCATTGGAACCAGAAAAAGACATTTAAATGGGTTATATTTACCAATTAGAAGTATATACAAAAATGGTCAAAGTTGACTTAAGGACTCAATTCAAAATAAGTGTTATGAAAAGAAAGTTTGAAAATCAAAAGCATAAGGCTTAGGTTTCTAATGTTTGAAAACAAGGGTTAAATGTTTGCACAAAGAGTTTTGGCTTGGGTTAGAGTGGAGAGAAGAAGAAGAATGGCTAGGTCCTAAGAAAAGCAAAAGATAAGGGAAAAAGAAAACAAAACCACAATGGAGTCCCTCTCTTGAGATCATATTGATGATCCAAGTAGCTCCCATCCTTTGGAATAAGCAATCACACAAAGCATAAGCAATCAAACAAGTCTCCTAAGAGATCCTCAATGTATCTTGTGTCTTTCACTTTGGATGAACATGGCAATGGCCCTCCAATTAAGCTCAAATGGGAACTCCTAGCACAAAAGCACACACATCAAAAGTTCCATGAAGTAAAACAAGAATGGACAAGAGTGAGTTTAGAGATTTGGTCCTTCTAATCCATCTTCATCATTAAGATCCATTTACTCCAATTTTGCGTAAGAAAAGTCCTAGAATCTAAGTCCAATTCTCCATCCTTTGCATAGGGAAAGTCCTAGAAACTAAGTCCATTTCTTTGCATTTGGTCCACAACAATCAAAATAAAACACAAGCAAAATAGTATATACACAATTATGGGCTCAAGTGAGCAAAAGGAAAATGGCATTAACATAAACATGTGCTCAAGTGAGCAAAGAGAAAAGCAAATGGATAATATGTGCAAGAATAGTAAATTTCATAAAAGTAAAGAGCAAAAAGTAAATGTTAATTGTCAATTGTTAGTGTTAGTAGTTAGTGTGCCATAAGGCAAATTTAGTGTTATGTTAAGCAATCGTAATTGGACTTATGTAGAAGTCACAACTATCTGAGGCCGGTCAATAATAATGTAGGCAACAACAAAAGTTAGAAGTCTTGATTAGTGAACCAAGTTCCAACAACTTGCCATGCCAAAAAGAAAATGAGAGTTGATCTTGTATTGGTTTAAGCCTTTTGCATGATTTAGAAAACAACCTATCCTTAATGCAAAGCCATTCACTTGATCAATTGATCAAGATGAATTAGATTTGAATCAAGGAAGATTAAGTCTCCCTAATCAATGATAACTTATCAACCTTCAACTCATTGATCAAAAAGGAAGAAGAAAGAAGAAGAAGAAGATGAAGAATGGATAAGGAAATGGAAAGATCAAAATGCATAAAATGAAATAAGATGTACCAATCCATATGTATTGACCAAATGACATTGAAATTCAAAGTCAAACAATGAGAAATCAGAAATGAGATGAAGATTGGAGATCAAACAATAAGCAAAATATTTTTGGCACTTTCAATATTAAAATAAACTTGAATTAAAAATAATGGAAATGTCAAACTTCAAAATCACTTCAAATAAACCTTGAAAGGTCCAAGTAATTTATCCCAAGTTCAACAAGGTCAAACTAAGTTTGACTAAAAATTTAAGCATTTTTAAAAGTCAGAAACTATTTTTAATCAATTAAAAATGAATAAAAACAACCTAATTGAACTAAAATCTCAAATAAATCTCAAATCAATTAAAAAATTGATGAGAATATTTTTCATAGATCCATCATCATTCAAATAGGTTAGGAAAATATTTTTGTATTTCTTGAATATCAAAAACTATTTAAAATGAATTAAAAAAAACCAGAAAAGAGAAAATTCACAAAAAATATCAAATGAAAAAATAAAAAATATTAAAAATCAGAAATAGAAACTAATGCAACTGGTCCCATAATTTTTTTTATTAAAAATGAGAGAGATATTGATTTTTGAAATAAAAGGAAATAAACAAAAGAAAATCAGAAATTGAAATAATATGAAAAATTAGGGATCGTTGGATGTGTTTCGTTAATTGACGTGGCACATCAAATGGTACAGAGGCGCGCGCTCACCATGAGTCTAGATCAATGTGTAACACACAACATTAAAATAAGTCATAACAATCAAAGGCCAATATCAAATCTGGAAAATGAATCCAAGGGTCTACAATGCATCTGGCAATGGGACGGCCACCGGAGCCACCTTCTTCTCCGGTGAGCTTGGATTTTCCGGCCAAAATTGCAGAGATCCAAAAGGCAACACAAAATGCACGATCCATACCTCTTTAGAAAGCTGGGATGATGTACATCATCCTTGTGCCACTCAATTCCACTCTAGATCTCTATATTGAGAGAAATCAGAGATGGAAGTTCTGTGGTGTTCATCATGAACTCAATGGATTTCAAAAATTAAATGCATAATCATGATGCCTCTATTGAGAGGACTTCAACCAACACAAGATCCAAGCAAATAGGTCAATGGATGATGAGATTCAAAGAAAATACCAGTTGAAGAGTAAGCTTGATTTCTAGAAACTTGAGCTCGATTCCTTGCTTTCTTTGCCAAAACAGAAGATCAATGAGTTGAAGGCTGAAGGTTTAGAAGCTTTAGATCCAAGGATTCAACCAGATGTAGTTGAATTTTGGATCTGAAAAATTTGAAAGAAAGTGAGATAGCTTCTTTGGTATTGGTTATGGTTTCAGTTGTGCAGCATTTCTGGCGCCATTAGGTTGAGGAAGAGTGAGGCTGAACAACTTTATATATAGCAATTGGCAAAGGCAATGCATGAAAATTTCACGTGCATGGATGAAGAGGGCCTCCATGCATGGGCCTGTACAGGCGCATGGAGGGCCCAAATCTAATTGATTTGGTAAGCTTAACATCAACATATTGGTTTTGGACGTGCAGATATGATGTAATTGGATTATGCATGAAGTTTGAATCAAGTTTCCATAAATGCACCAAAATATTCCCTTATTCGAAAATGCCATTTGCCAAATCCAAACATGATCATGTGAGTAATGGTTGGAAAGGTCTTGATGTAAGGAACAATTGTTATGTTGGGAAAAAATCTATTTGAAGTGTGGAAATTTATGAAATTTGAGTTTAAAGTGCAAGGTGCATGACATGTGAAGGCAAGGTTTCTAAATTTGGCCAAGGTTCAAGCCCTTCTGTTTGGATGATGCCGGCCTCAAATGAAAAAACCTCCAACACCGAAGTTGTATATATTTTCAAGACAATCAAAATGGACTTAAATGTTGCATCATTTGGAATTTTGATGAAAGAGTTATGGGCACTTGAAGTTGGACTTTTTTTGCCTTTTAATGCATTTGGCCTAAAAGGACCTATAATGTCTTGGATTATCACATGTATTTCCTTTGAGATTTTGAAATTTTGTTCAACATAACATTTTAAGTAGTCATCTTAGGCTTTCCAATTCATTTGATACCACCTCAAAATCGTAAAACATGAATGAGTTATGTCCTTGGGAAGTTGACCTAAAATTAGGGTTTCGGTCAAAATGACCTATAATGTATTGGAATGGGAGATGGCCTTCCAAGCTTCAAATAAAATTTTGATGAACATGAAAGTTGTTAGTATTGTCCTTAAGAACATTTTTTCTTTTGGAACCATCTCCATTTGACCAACACATAAAATGTTAGGTCTCAGTGCATTTCAAAATAGTCAGATGAATTGACTGATCAACTTCTCAAGTCCATGACTCATACCTTGATGAATTGATGATTGAGGATACTCAAATAAGTTCAAATATGCATGAAATGATGAATTAAATAACTTACCTTGATTGTATTTGATCATGGGCTGAGGTTGCTTCAAGAGCAAGGCATTATGGTGCACATGTGAATTAGGGTTTCCTTGGGCACAAACCTCAAACCCTTTGACTTGCTTTGATCAAAATGATGAATTGAGATGCTAGGGAGGCATATTTGATGGATGATATATTTGGGAACCATTACCATGCTTTCCATCATCTTCTCTTGGTCATATCTCTGCACAAAGGATCTCCTAGAAGCTCTTGACTTGGTGATTGCTTAAGTTGCAAACAAAAGATGTTAGTGACATATTTTTGTGCTTTTTGGTTAGTAAACAAAAATGAGAAAAGCAATGATATACAATTCAAGTATGCTTGGTGATCTCAAACCACTCACCAAAGGTCCACCCAAAGGCAAAGGGAACCAAGATGCTAATGATCCTTGAGGCAATGCAAGTGCAATGTTATGGTGCCATGAGGGATCTTATGGACAAAATTGGGGTCTTACACAGACCAGGTGACAGATAGCCCCTTCTTTTGCATCTTGAGGTATGTAGGACATTCAACTCTAACGTGTCCAAAACCTTCACATCCATGGCACCGGATTCCCTTGCCTTGGTTGAACTTTTCTTCAGATGTTGATCTTTTCTTGATGTCAGACGAAATGTTCTTGACATTAGGTCTACCTTTTTGATCAATCTTCTTTATGAACTTGTTGAACTGTCTCCCAAGCATGGCTATGGCTTTTGATATGCTTTCATCACCTCCAGTACTTCCTTCTTCTGAATCCTCTTCAGTATTTGATACAAAAGCTATGCTTTTATTCTTCTTTTCAACATTCTCACACAAGCCCATTTCAAAAGTTTGGAGAGAACCAATGAGCTCATCAACCTTCATATTGCAGATATCTTGAGCCTCTTCTATTGTGGTGACCTTCATGGCAAATCTCTTTGGCAATGATCTGAGAATCTTTCTTACAAGTTTTTCTTCAGCCATTTTCTCTCCTAAGCCACCAGAAGTCTTGGCAATTTCAAGAATATTCATGTGGAAGTCATGAATAGTCTCATCCTTTTTCATCCTCATATTTTCAAACTTGGTGGTCAGCATCTGAAGTTTAGACATCCTCACCTTGAAGGTACCTTCATGAGTTGTTTTGAGAGTATCCCAAACTTCTTTAGCCAGTTCACAGTGATGCACCAGTCTGAAAATGTTCTTATTCATTCCATTGAATAGTGCATTCAAGGCCTTAGAGTTTCCAAGGGCTATTGCCTCTTGCTCCTTGTCCAACTCTTCTTCAGGAATTTGCAAAATGATTCCATCTTTGCCTGTCTTCGATGGATGTTCCCATCCTTTGTTGACAGCTCTCCAGACCTTGCTATCTAGAGACCTCAAGAAGGCTATCATACGAGGTTTCCAGACATCATAGTTAGAACCATCCAGCATGGGTGGTCTATTTGAGTATCCTACATCCTTGTCCATGGTACTAGAAAGTAACGTCCCTAGATCTCACCCAGAAATTAACAAGCAGGGTGCCTGCTCTGATGCCAATTGAAATTCTAGTTAACAAACTATCGATGTCACACAGGATGTTATGACATCCGATTCTGCACAGACAGGAATGTATACAGCAGGAAATTGTAAGTGCAGTAAATAACACAAGTAATTGTTTACCCAGATCGGTGACAAACACACCTACGTCTGGGGGCTACCAGGTGTCGCTTCCCAGATTTCCCGAATCCAAGTACAAACGCGAAAAAGAGTGGCGAGGAAAAAAGAGTAGAGTCGCCAGCTATGTACTCTTATCCCAAGAGGAGGAAACGGTAGTACTGCATAACCAAAAGGGAACGGATAAAACAAAGTCTCGAACCAAAGAAAACCGAGTAAGGGGGCCGGTTACGTGAAGGGAAGGTTATCGCACCCCTTCACGTCTGTGGTACTCTACATGATCCACGCTTGCTATTTATGTCTAAAGTGTGTGTATAAAAATTCCTATATGTGATGCGAAAGAGAGAAAATTAAAGTAGGGAAAAGGAAGAGTTATTGCTCGCACAGGCCCTACCCTGCTGCATACGTATCTCAAGAAGGATTGAGAATCAGAGCACCGTAGCTCAGCTAACCTATTTTTGTTTGTTTTGTGTTTTTTAGATGAGCGACGTTACTACGCAATCTACCGGATGCTCGACCTTTGGAGACTTACTCATCTGTAGTAGAAGGAGTTAACGTGTTCTTAAGAAAAGAAAATCAAAGAGTTTGTTTGTGTTTTAGGAATGCTCATGCAAAAAGGAAGTCCTAGACGAAGGAACCGTGCTACCTTAATTGACATGCAAACGAGAGACTGTACAAAGCCTAGCAGTCCTATGGGGAGACGATCACACCACACAAAAAAACATATAGCATAAAGTAAACACACCAACAAGGGGGCTCAAACATGCATGGGTAGGGCTTTAGTCAAGAGGGGTCATATCAACCTCGACAAACAAGCCATGGAAAGGTAATCAAATGGGCTCTTAACCACTGACATTGAACGTCAGGGTGAGCAGATCAAAAGGGTAATGAGGATAAGACCTCATAGCTCTTAACCCTGGACAGGGTGAGCTCATGACAAAGCGTGGGGGTTCAGAAAGATGAAACCCTCTCCACTGACTGACCGGACAAAAGATCTTGGGCTTTTGTTCTGAAGCATCGACACGTAGTGCGAGCATAAAGAACGACACACTGAATAACGGGGGATTGACTACTAATCCCTTTTATCCGTTGATTGCCTCTTCATGGAGGTCTTTAGCACTGGTGCCTCCTCTTGGAGGTCTTTGGGCACAAAAGTAAACACACAAAAACATTGCCTCCTATCGAGATCTTCCAGCTAAGAAAGCGGTAAAATGCTAGAAAGATGTAAAAGGGATCAAGATATCTACCACACGGATAAAGATCCAAAGTAACAGCAACTAAAGAAACAAGAAACCCAGAGATCTCTCAAGCTAGCACCATCAAAGAAAGCAAGTCAGCAAAGCAGTCAGAATAAATCTCCAAATGGTTTCCCGCAAATAAAGTGGAATACCGAGCAAGCTATCTCTTCAAGAGTCATGTGAGACCTCACAAAAACTCAATAAACAAGTTAGAATAACAAGATGGGATGCAATCAAGAGTTGCACCAAACAGAAGAATCATAGCAACCACACGAGTCATGCTATTAGAGTTCACAAAAAGCTCACAAAAAACAACCAAGGATAGGAGGCCTAAACCTCTTGTCAAACAAATGCATCAAAAGGATATTAAAGCTCAAAGTCAGGGGGCAAGGCTCCACACATCAATACATTACAGACACACTAAAACATGTGCAAAAGGATTAGTTTCAACACTCAAAGGAAATGGCACAAGTGCCTCATGCTAAGCAAGCATCAAAATAGGGACTAAAATGCAAACAACAACTTCAAAAATCCAAATCAAACTGAAAATGCATCCTAAATTCATGGGAATTTAACACAAGGTTCCACTGAACATATATAAACATCATGCAAAAAATCAGGAGCATCTAGATTCATTTGATATGAAAACAAAAATCGAGAAATTGAGAATGCAAAAACACGTCCAAAAACGCAACATTTTGATTCATGTGTCAAACTTTAGCAAAATGACATAGAAATTAATCAAACCAGTTACCACATCTTAGTATCATGTATGAGGATGGTGTGTGCAAAAGCTTGGGTCAGAATGATTAAAATATGGGATTTCATGAAGGGTTGAATGCAAATGGTCGAAAATGCACATAAATGAATCAGAAATTCATATTAAATTCCACGTGTCCTGAAATAATTAGGCATTGGTACCAAAAAATCAAGGCCTCATCAGAGATCATTCAAAAAGAATTTCGGATTTTTTTGAATATTTTTGCTATTTTTAAAAAATAAAATAAAACGGGATGAAATATGTACATGACATGTGACAATATGCAACAATATCAATTGGTCCATAAGTCACTTAAGTGACTAAATAAAATAAATCAAAAATAAAAAATCAGAAAAAAGCATGGGCCCTTGGATCAAAAGACCAAGTCAACAAGATCTAACGGCCACAGGATCGTCTTCTTCCTCAAGACACTCCGGCCGTGAACAGTAACGTCGGCAGGATTCCGGCCACCACCGGCGGCTGCCGCCGCCACGCGCGGCCCAGAAATTCACGAAAATGGGGCTACCCCCCCTAAATCATATGTTAGGAACTCAAAAATCACATTAGTTTTTCATGAATCCTCACCAATTTCTCAAATCACAAATAAAAAGGTTGAACATCAAAACTTTAAATCAAGATTTCTCACTCAATATTGCATCATTTTAAAAAGTAAACACATCTACATCATCACCATAGCATGTAGTTTCATTTATGCATAAAAAATGAGCAAAATAAGAGGGTCGAAATTTGAGTTACCGGAAAGGGCGCCTTCCGAGACTTCAGTATGATGACGAGATAAACTCCAGAATACCTCCCTTGACCTTCTATGAATGTTTGATACCGTTGATTGTGCTTTAAACGGTCCAGATCTTGAGAATGGTTCAAATGAAGGGTGGTTTGTGATCCTTAGAGTGTGTAGATCAAGAATATGCTATTGGTTTTCATTTTCCATGAATGTATGGAGGGATTTGATGAGAATCAAGTGTGAGATGATTTTTGGAAAGGCAGATTTTTGGAGTGTATGGAGGCTGCACGAATTAGGGTTTTGCTCCATTGAATTTTAGAGTTTATACTCTGATTTTTATAGCTTGGTGGGCTCAAAATGAAGGAAATCCGAGTCCATGATTTTTTGTCATTTTTGTGCAAGTGAGACTTCCACACATGTGGGAATGCATGGGCTCAAATCCCAAGGTGGATTTGGCCCAAAAAAACAATGCTGAAAAAATTCCCAATGATTGGCACATGAGAATATTCCATGATGTCATTATGAGTCCTTTTCACTTTACATGGAAGAAAGCTTGAAAAATGACTTGCACCATTGATGAATCATGCAACAGTATAGGTCACTTTGCATGCCATTTTGAAGTACTTCTCAAAATAAAACCATAGCAAAAAGATCCACACCAATTGGGCTTGTCAACCTCAAGTTATGCCTCTTTGAAGCCTTCATGCACGCTTCACCATCCAAGAACCATAACTCTTCAACCATTCATCATTGGCCTTGAAATAGAACTTTTTGGAAAGGGGAGACAAAGATCTACAACTTTCATGTTTGAGAAAAATTCATTTGGAGCTTCCTTGGTGATGAAAAATGTTAAATGATCTTGATATATTAGCAAGCTCGCTAGGCGAGTGAGGTAGCGAACGGGCTCGCCAGGCGAGCACTCAGCGAGGTTCCAGCGAACACTCCCAGACCTGGATAAAAGCATAGCTAGCAGTTGCTCGCTAGGCGAGCAGGTAGCGAACAGGTAGCAAACAATTCCAGTAGCAACATCATCAAGGCTCGTTGGAGCGAAGGAGGAAGCGTGGGCTTCTCCTAGCGAAGGATTGCTCGCCTAGCGAGCATGACAGCTCTTTCTGGGAAGTTTGGTGGCTCTGGTGGCTTATTTTAGGGCTCGTTAGGCAAACCATTCTGCTCGCCTAGCGAGCATGACAGCTCGGGAACATCTTTCCAAATTTGGTAACCTGTGCACTGGACCTTTGTTCCTTCAAGATTAATGTTTTGAATGAAGAATGAACTCCATTTGAACATGTTGGAAGTATCTCAAGTCATTCCCTAGCCATTTGACCCTTAGTTGACCAACAGTTGACCTTTAACTTCATAGTTGAATTTTGAACTATATTGAGCCCATTAAGCTTGATCCTTTAAAGAAAACCTCTGGAAATGAAACCCTAGCTCCCAAGAGCTCTACACAATATCCATAAGACCTTCAAACCAAGAGTGCATCTCAATCCTTGAGGATCCCTAATTTGACTGCTTCAGTAGATCATAGTTGACCAGAGGTCAAACCCTAATTCAGATGAACTTTGCTGATAAGAAATGAAAATTTGAGGAAAGAAAGATCATGAGGATGGTGATACACCCTTGATACCCAGATGAATACAAACTTCCTTGAGTGTTGAGAAAAACCCTAGTTGATGCACGATTTCCCTTGTGTTGACTGATCATTCAGATAGAGTCCACAAAGTGACTTGGATGATATCCAAGCTTCTTGGAAGACAAACTCTTGGAGCTAATTCTGATTGACATGATGAAATGCAATATGAAATGTTAAATGACCTAAAATGAATGCATGAATGAGGAGGGCAAATTTGAGGTGCTACAGCTGCCCCTATTTAATCAACTGTGAACCTGAACGGATGAAAGCAGTGGCTATCAGACTTTCAAGGTGAATATGGATTGAATACCAAAAGAACCGGAGAATTTGCACTCTGTAGGTGACGAATCAAAGAAAGCGAGGCCATTTATCGATGGCGGCTTCAAAACAAATTTGATATTTACCGATATCAAGGAAAGCGAGGCCATTTACCGATGGCGGCGTCAAAACAGATTTGATATTTACCGATATCAAGGAAAGCGCTACAAGACTAGACTTTACCGATGACTGGGAAGGAACTCGATGTTTACCGGAATCGAACAATGATGTTTATAAGTGAAACAAGACCAGACATTTACCGATGACTGGGAAGGAACTCGATGTTTACCGACATCGAACAATGATGTTTACAGTGAAACAAGACCAGACATTTACCGATGACTGGGAAGGAACTCGATGTTTACCGACATCGAACAAAGATGTTTATAGGTGAAATGAGACCAGATATTTACCGATGACTGGGAAGGAACTCGATGTTTACCGACATCGAACAAAGATGTTTACAAACACCAAGGAAAGAATACATTTATGAAACGAAACCATTTACGGATGGCAAAAATGAAATACTCGATATTTACGGATAGCGAAAACACACAGTTGTTTAAACGACAAAACCATTTACCGATGGTTAACAAGCGGCTGATGTTTACCGACATCGAACAATGATGTTTAGCGATACCAAAAAAAAGAAAGGACACACACGGGTGTTGACAGAACGATTTTTTGTAGACACCATGAGAGACATGCCATTTATTGATGGCCAACGATTGGAATTCGACATTTATCGACATCGAAAGATGATGTTCGCCGACATCAAAGAAAAGCACAAACATTTACGGGGATCAACACAACACTTACCGGTATCGCAAGGATAATATTTACATATGTCAAAATAAGGCAGACACTTACTGGTGACTAAATCGAAAGAGAATCAAGCTTTCCTTTCACGGACTAGTGAGAAAATAAATCTCACTGGAGTTATCGATTCTGAATGTTGCCAAGAGCAACTGCTGCAAATGTGCTACACTGATGTTGAAAAATGATCCGTCTCTTCCGGAGATATGATCCAATCTGGTTTAATACATGTATGCATATGTTTGAGTTTTCCATGGCGTAATGCTCCATACTGAATGGAAATGCTACGCGATTTGAGAATGCGAATGCAAATGATGATTACTACATGCAAGATGCAAAGGGAGGAAAACTCCTACTGGGAAAGCAAATGATCACTTTACTGAGGACACAATTTCTGATTCAATCTTCCAACTCTGTGGGGACATACGACAATTCTGCTGAGGATAACATTCTCGGAACGGTAGAGAAACCAAATCAACTGGGGAGTCACTTGTTGGGAAAACACCAACCTCTCGACCATGATGGGGAAACAAATTCTGAACTCGACTTAGACGACCCAACTTCTTACACGACTGGACAGTGTTGAAACAACAGGGTCTTCCTTCGAACAAACTTTGGCTCATCTGCTTTAGCCATCAATCAAAGATAGTAACCTGCAAAACGGCAAGACATACATGCCCTAGGGGATCGTATGGACAAAATATACTCAAGTGTACTCAACATTCAAAATGATTTTCAGATGTTTTATCTTTCCGCACGTCATTGTCTAGCCTTCATGTTTTTAGATGGAATGTTTATCAAAACTTCGGACGTTTTTTGCAAACAAAACAGTAGAATAAAAAAAACAAGAGAGCAATTTGACTGAATAACGACTTTTATTGATTGAAAATGGCCTATAAAGGCAAACAAATCAGGAAGCAATCCCTAGGAAGAGGTAATTGTGCCAAAAGAGAAAATAAACTATCCTATTGGCAATGTGAACACGGCATTCCACTATTTTCCAATTCTGTTATGACTCATAGATCTTCAATTTCCCCCCAAATTCTTTGCTTTTTGAGAAGAGTGATTGGACCGATCATATCCTTCAAGATGGTAGACACTGAAACGCGATGAAGTACAGATAACTCAGACTGTAGTCTTCGCTTTAATCCCTCTTTTGCCTGGACCGCCTTTTCAAGTTATCAATCCACCGGGATACCCATTTTTGCCTAAGCCGCCTTTGCAGGTTTTCGACTTACCGGGTGTACATATTATTTTTATTCTTTCTCCCTAACTTTTGCCCGAAGCTTTTTCTTTTCTTTTTCTCTTGGTTCGCCGGGATGCCCTTTTTTGCCTGGACTTTTTTTCTTTGTCCAGCGGGTCAGTTTATGCGAAGTATTTTTTGAATAAATCTGAATTCACAGGAGACGGAAAATCTTCACCATCCATAGTTGTAAGCATCAAGGCTCCACCAGAAAAGACCTTTTTAACAACATATGGACCTTCATAATTCGGAGTCCACTTGCCCCTGTTATCTGTACCGGGAGGAAGGATCCTCTTCAAAACTAAGTCACCTATCTGATAGCTTCGAGGACGCACTTTTTGATCAAAGGCCTTCTTCATCCTTCTCTGATATAGTTATACATGGCACACAGCTGCTAATCGCTTTTCCTCAATTAAATTTAACTCATCAAACCTTGCTTGAACCCACTCAGCCTTGTCAAGTTTTACATCCATCTATAACACCTCAAAATTTGCCCTCCTCTTCTTGAGACTAGTTTGGGGCATTGCATTTCATGTTTTAGGGCATTAGGCATTGCATTTTGCATCTCATATGAAAATGAGAAGGTCATCCTCCAAAGTCTTTTCAAAAGATGGGGGAGTTAGGTGATTCAAGCCTGAGGGTCTCTATGAATTGATCATCAACAATCTGAGGGTATGGGATCCAATTAGGGTTTCTTGATTCTTCAAAGGTCTTGAGCATCATATTATCTACAAAGATATATCACCATCATCATGGTTCTATCATCATTAAGGGTTTTAGAGTTCATCCTCAAGTTCCTCTGGATTAGGGTTGTGACCTCTAGTCAACCCTAATCAATGCAGTTCTTCCAACTAGGGTTTCTCAAAGAGATGAGGTATTTTCTTGGGATGAGGATCACATGATTATTATAAGGAGCTTACATGAGCTAGGGTTTCATTTTGAAGCAATTTCACCAAGTGGTAGAGGCTCAAGTTGATCAAGACATTTCAAGGTCATCTGAGGACCAAAAGTCAACTGTGCAGTCAACTGAGGGCTATGAGGTGGGGAAATGAGTTGAGACACCTCAATCATGTTCAAATGGGGTCTATTCATCATTCTAAACATCCATCTTGAAGATTCAAAGGTCATGGCAAAAGTTACTAAAAATGGAAAATGACCTATCATTCAAAGTTTCCAAATTTGGCAAGTTTTAGTCCACTTTCAACTTGACTTTTCAATATCAAAGAAGTTTCAAATGGATTTTTGGTGAACATGAAAGTTGTAGATCTTTGTCCCCCTTTCCAAAAAGTCCTAATTCATGTCCATATGATGAATGGTTGAGGAGTTATGGTCATCTGATCATAAAGTGTGCAAGGAAATTCAAAATGGCATAACTTTTGATATAATGCTTCAAATTGGTTCATTCTTTTTGCAAAGTGCTTCTCATGTTCAAGGCATCTCAAAATGACATCATTTGACTCAATTGTGCAAGCTAAGCCTCAAGGAATCATGGTCAAAAGTCACATTATTTCACATTTGTTTTAAGGATGATATCATGCTACAAATCAAGATTCACAAAGAACCAAGGCAAGGCTTCACTTCAGCCTTCTTCATAGACCATATTTGAGTAAAAATGAGGCGTGTATGTTCCTTGTTTCACACATGTTCAAAATGAAGCAAATCTTCACCATTCATTCTTGGCTTAAGATGCAAGCAAAACAACCTTCAAATCCTGACCCTTGGTTGCTCTTGAGTGGATTCAAACCCTAGCATAGGGCTGAGCACGTGCATTATGGCCATGGGAACTCAATTTGCATTTTTTGCAATTTGCATAACAACTCACTAGTCATGCTTAGTAAATGGCTAAAGTGATTATCAGTGTTATTAGCAAGAAGTATAAGTAGGGAAACCCTAATCACAAGCCTCATAACTGCCATTTCAGATCTAGAATTCAAGAAAACTCTCTCAAACTTTCTCTCTTCGAATTTGCTTTTTCTTCACACAAATCTCAAAGATTGTTGCAGATTCTTGATCCTCACACTTCACTGATCAAGAATCACCCATCATTTGGTGTTATTCCTCAAGAAATTAAGCAGTTCAAGTGCATTATCATAATGACCGGATTTGGAAATTTAGGCACATTCAAGAGGTTTCAGCCATTTCTTTTTGCATAAAGCTTCAAAGGAAGTTCAAAGGAGTTGATCCTGAGCAGCAGAGCTCATGAGATCGTGATTCCAGAGATCTCCAGTTTCAGGTGACTCCATTTTCACTCCCTTCTTTTGCTGTTTTTAGCTTATAGAATTGAAGATCTTGATGTGTAGGTCATGAATATGTGATTAGAATTGAGATTGAGTGAATATTAAGGATTTCATTGTGACTGGAAGTTTGGATCTGAAAACTTCTCCTCTTCGAATTGCAAAACCTAGGAAGAATCAGGAGAATCTAACATGATTTTTGGAATCAGCGTGGAAATCTGAGTGGAATGACACTGGTCTGATGAATTTCTGGAAAATTTTAGGGTGGCGCCACCGTGGGAGCCACCGGGAACTCACCGGGGAAGACGACCGGAGCAGAGCTCCGGCGTCTGTGTTATAACTAGGGTTTTGCTGAATGTGTGCCATGTGGTTCAACGCGTGGAAAATTGATTGGATGAGATTTGTTTGACTAAGGACACGCAGGCGTTGAATGCAGACTGGGGTGGGTGACTCAATTAGTGAAACGGTGCGTTTCACTAGTTTGAATATGGACCATTGATCTCAGATGCGCGCCAGATCCAGTGGTCCATGTTTTTTCCTGATTTAATTCAAATAATTCGTTTCCCTCCTTTTTCTATTTTATATTTCAATTATTTTGGTCATTTTGTTTAATTCATAAAAAATCCAAAAATTGTCCAATTGAGTCCCAATTTTTTTCAAAGTTTTGTATTTGTGTCTACTTTTTTATGGTGTTAAATTCAAGAATTTTTGATGTCTGGATCTTTATGTGGGAATTTCTGAATCAATATTGTGCCAAATTGACCTAGTGGATTCAATGTATTGTGAAATCCTCAATTTTAAACCTTTTGATCCACTCTTTTGCATACATGACATTCATACATGACATGAATTATTGGTCACTGGTTTGGATTTTTTTCTCTCATGTTATTATCATTTTTGACACATAGAGAAAAATGTGACAATTTGTGTCACATTTTTGACATTGAATTGGTGCATTTTTGTTCACATAGCATTTGCATCATTTTGGACTTGATATTTTGCATATTAAACATTCATGGCATAAGGAACTTATACGAAAAATCTCAAAGTCATTGCATGCATTTCTGATTTGATATGAATTTTCTAAGTTGGAAATTCATTTTGTGCATATTTTTGGTCATTACATTGCATAGGCAAGTTGAGATACTTGATCATTGATTTGATGTTGGTCTTTTTGAGGACATTGGAGGGAGTGTTTGAATGCGTGATGTGCAAAAGGATGGGTCCTGGATTGGTCATTTGGTTAGGTTTTGAATCTTGTCTTTGTACTAGGGTTTTGACCCAATTTTAGGGTTTGCTCTTGGTCCATTCTTTGACTTGGTTTGGGGTCTTCTTTGTAGTGTGGGCCTTTGCCTTTTTTGCATTGGTTTGATCCCTGATTTGTGAGTCTTGAGCCATTTGATTGGCGCATTCATTCAAGTCATACATTATTTGGTACTTAATTGAAGGTTGGGAACACAAGTGAATTCTCAAGGAGACTTATAAGGTATTGAGGGAGTGGAGGTTCTTATTGGTATGAGATGAATTCATGGGCTTATAAGTTGGATTCGTGACTCATTAGAGATGATTTTAGAAGCATGATCCTACTGACTTGTAAACTTTGGAATGGTTTGAGGCTTGTGGTGACTTGTTGAAGTGATTTAGGCCTATTTTGGAACTTTTGAAGTAATTGAATGGTATTTGAAGTATGGTGGATCTTTGGCCTTGGTGATTGATGTTTAGGGGTTCATATGGTTCTGTTTGGGGCTTGTGATCATTGGTTGGAGTTTATTTGGGGTTCTCACATCTTTTGGAGGCTCTAAGAAGTGTTTGAAGAGGTATGAAGCCATTGTGAGGAGTTTTGATGCATGGTGTTCATGGATGAGGTTTGATGACTTTAAGAGGTTGAAAAAGGGGTTTATAGGTCACATATGATGCTGTTTGGAGGATGGGATAGTTGGATCAAATTCACTTAGGAGATGATCATCATTTAGGAGTTTGAAGGACCCTACTTCTGACTTGGAGTGATTTTGATTCAATTCATCTCATGCCATTGTTTGTTTATGCTTTGTTGTGTTGATTGGATGTACATAAACTAACTTTGTCTCTTGTTTCAGGTTTGGATACTCATCATTGATGATTGGGTTTGTTCTCACCTTGTGAGATACAAAATGCATTGAGTTCTGACGTATTTTTGTTTTGTAGGGTTTTAATTGATATGGTGAGCTCATGAGCTCATTTAAGTGATAGGGCACTTATGCATTGAATTGTGTAACTGTTAGAGGGTTTCACTGCTTGTCTTCTGGTTTTATGACTGAAGTACTAACTGTTTAGTCTTTGTACAGGTACCTTAGTTTCTTACTTGCTTAGCTCTTGCTTGAGCATTGGATTATGGTTGACACACCACTCAGGTAGTTAGCTTCTTACTTCATGTAGTCTGGAGTCCTATCATCTTTTTGGCAGGCATTTTGCTGGCAAGTCCTCCTTCAGAGGCTCTGTTTGTGTTTGTTTAAAATTGTGCCCAAAGACCTCCAAGAAGAGGCATGTGTTATATTTGATAAGACCTCCAAGATAAGAGGCAATTGACGGAAGGTAGGGACCTGTAACCAATTCCCCGTTATTCAGTGTGTCGTTCTTTATGCTCGCACTACATGCTGATGCTTCTGAACATGTGCCCCAGATTTTTTGTCCAGAGTCTATCAAGTGGAAAAGGATCCCACTTTCTGGATCCCCACGCTTTCTGTGTCATGAGCTCACCCTGTCCAGGGTTAAGAGCATGAGGTCTCATCCTCATTTAAACTTTGATCAGCTTCACCCTGACGTTTAATGTTAGTGGTTAAGAGCTACAGATTACCCCTTACAGTTTGGCTTGTTTGTCGAGGTTGAGCACTCCCTCTTGACTAAAGCCCACCCATTGTTTGAGCCTCTTGTATGGATATAGTGTGTGATGTTTGTTTACTTGCGTTGGTGTGTTTATTTGCTTTCCTCTTCTCATCTCCATTTCTGTAGGAGTCGTACGATTAACTTCTGAGGAAGTTGAACGTATGTAGAGTTTAGACTTGAGTTGACTCGCTTCTAGGATGAGTTAAGTTCTTGTTAGAGACATCAACTTAGGGATATTGATTTCATGACAACTATTAGGCTCGAGTCTTAGTCTCCCTATTAGTTTGTTGTTTCCCCGGTCTCTGGTTAGGAGAGTTTTTTACCCCTGGTGAGGGGGACTATGTCGCCCTGATTCTCATACCAGATAAGATACGTAGGCAAAGGTTGAGGGCAATCTCTCCGGGCACCCTTTTCTTTATTTTCGTGTGTGTTTACCCTTTAGTTGTTTTCTTTTATATTTGTGTTGTTTCCTCTTTCCCTCTTCCATTGTTGAGTCTCTGTTTGTTCACCCTTTTTCTCAACTTGTGTTTACCGTTTCGTGTCTTTGTTTCTGGCATTTGTTTTCTTTGGTGTGAGTACCCGTTTGTTCAGCGCGTGTGTGTGTTGTATGTTCATACCTTAGGGGATTTCTTCTGTTATTATTCGGGGTTCACTAGCTGGGGTTCACTTGGTTACCTGTTATCCGTTCGGGGTTCACCAATATTGACTTAGGGGATTTCTTTTGTTATTACTTGGGGTTCATATTGGGGTTCATCTTCGGAGTTCATTTGCGATGATTGTTATTCACTTGGGGTTCATCTCGGGGCTCATTTATGACGATTGTTATTCACTTAGGGTTCATCTTTGGGGTTCATTTGTGGTGACTGGTCGTACATATCGGGAGTTTATTCTGGATATTTGGTTACTTTGTTGGGGTTCGTTCTGATAACCTTTTTCTTTGGTGTTCGCTAGTTAGCGTTTGTTATTGTTGGGAGTTGGGTGTAAGTCCATGTATTGGCATTCTGTTTCCTTTTGGGTGTTTCTTTTGACGTCTCAGCGTCCCTTTTTGGTGTCTTGTTTCAGCGTGCGTTAGCCGAGCTACGAGTGCTCTGATTCTCCTCTGGATAGAGAAGATACGTAGGCATAGGATGCGATGTCTTAGCGATCATTTCTCCTTTTCTCGAACTACGTTGACTCTGATGTTTGTTTCTGACAAACTACGTAGGCTCAGGATGCAACATCCTGCCGAGTCCACTTCCTCCGTCTTCTTTCTCTCCCCCACCTGTTTATCGTTCCAGTTTGTGCAGTTTCTTTGAGCAGTTTATTAGCAGCCCCTTTCCTTTTCTTTGAGCTATCTTTTGAGCGTGGATCCCGTCGAGTACGGCGGACGTGAGGGGGTGCTAATCCTTCTCCTTGCGTAACCGACTCCCGTACCTTGTAATCTTTGGTCGTAAGACCGTTCCTTTCCCTTTCTTAGGTTAGTCCTGCGCTCCCTTTCCGTCATAGGATGAATAGCGTCGGTGGCGGCTCTGTATTTTCCCCGCCGGTTGTTTTTCGCGTTGCGACAGTTGGCGACTCTGCTGGGGACGTTAGTTGACCCCTTGCTGGTCCATCTTCCCTAAGCGAGTCAATCCTAGCGCTCTCTAGCGTAGTTTTTAGGGTAGTTTGGGTTGCTTTCACTGCTTTATTTATTGCATTTGTGATTATTATACTGTGATTATATGTATATATGCATATATGTTTGCATGCATCATGTTATCACTATGCTGGATTCTGGACAGGTGTGGTTCCTCTGATTTGAGGTGGGTGTTCTGAGTGGGGCTAAAACCCAAACCCGAGTATACACCTAGGATTAGCGTGGTCTCATGTTTCCTCTCATGTTAGATCAACATGTTGTTACGACGTGACATACCACAGTCGGACGAGGTTCTTTTGAGAGAGCTCTTCCTTGTGGAGTTTCCACTATGGTTGGGTTATCTCTTTTGAGCTGTTGACTTCGGTGGCCGTTCTTTCCTGGATCTTTGGTTTAGATGATCTTATGAGAGCTGTACGGTACTCCTGAAAGGGCAAACCCGTTGAGTATCTCATCCGATTGTCAATACCGATTATCCGCCTTAGGATGACCTTATTAGAATTCACTTGTGAGGGGAGGGGTTTGGTTCCTACAGGTACAGGTTCTGTTGGTGACTCTTTGATGGTGAGTTTGGTTTGGTTCGTGATTTGGTTTCTATTTATAAGTTGGATTTATGGATATTTATTTCTAACACGTCGGAGTTCTGTCCGTGGTATTTATTAGCAGATTCCGTTTATTTCGGATCCCCCAGGTTAGATTTGGGGTTACTTGTTCAGATGATCTTGTTGCTATCCGTTCAGTCACTTTCCTGTGATGATGGTGATGTATCCTCCGGTTCCATTTATTTCGGAACCCCCGAGTTGGATTTGTGGTTACTTAGTCCCTTGGATGGTTGTGATCAGTTCTGAGACCGGAATCCAGTACAGTTGATGTTCAGATGTCTTGGAGGATGGCACTATGAATTGCATTCATGCATCTGCATCATTCCTATTTTGCATTTATCCGCATCTAACTTATGTTTATCCATATGCAGGGTACATTCTTGATTGAGATTCTGGTTGAGAGACATCCTTGTTCCAGGTATGAGGACCGACTTAAAAGATGATGTTGTCTACAGTTTCTTTGATCCAGAGATTAGCGTGTTGAAGGTTATGATATCATTGATTACGCCTGACCATGTGGGGATGTTCCGTGAGGCTTATTGCAGTATTACGAAGATGGTTTTCAGGCTCACAGATGGGGATATGAGCGCCATCCATACTCTTCTCCAGTTTTATGATCCGGGTTTGAGATGTTTTGTCTTCCTAGACTATTTGTTGGGACCTTTGATGGAGGATTATGCCGGTATTCTGGGCATTTGGGTCAGAAACCAGATTCCTTTTTATGTTACTAAGGAAGAACCTGATATTGTTGAGATTTCTCGTGCTCTTTATTTGAGCCCGGAAGTGACTAAGAAAGGTTTGAAGGAGAAAGGAAAGTTGTCCGGTTTCATATGAGTTTCTTGGAGGCCAAAGCCAAGGAACATGTTGTTTTGGGTAATTGGAAGACTGTTTGTGCTTTGCTTCCCGTAAGCATTTATGGAATTATTATGTTCCCTAATCAGAAGAATTTTGTGGATATTAATACCATCCGGGTGTTTGCTCAGAAGAATCCCATTCCTACCTTGATTGGGGATGTTTATTATTCGGTCCATAATCGGAACGAGAAGCGGCGTGGAGGATTGGTTAGATTTTGTGCTCAATTGTTATATAAGTGGTTCATGGGATATTTGCCTTCCAATGGTGCCTTTGTCTTTCTTGACCATACTGTAAATTGGGCAACCAAGTTGATGGGTTTGCGAGCCAAGGACATAGCTTGGACTCACATTGATGTGGCTGGACGAGATTTTATTTACAGCTACGGGAGTTTTCCCAATGTGCCCCTTATAGGAGTTCAAGGGTGTATTAATTATAACCCGACGCTTCTTAAGAGACAAATGGGATATGCTATGGAGGTTCCTCCCCTCGAGCGTGAGATTCAGGAGTCTTTCTACTTCCCGATTGAGGGTAATCAGTCATTGTTGGGGCAAGTGTCTGATGCATGATGCAACATTCAAAGGAAAGGCAAGATTCCTTTTGGTAGAGCTAATAACAGGTCTTTTCCTCCATTTGATGATTGGCTCAGAAAGAGGGTTGAGCTCACTCGTCTGCCATTTCCTATGGGTGATCTTTGGTATCCGTTGATTGAGGAGCCACGCTCTTCTGTCAGTATGGAAGAATTTCTTGAGATGAGGAGGGCAAGAGATCAACTGCAAGCAGAGAAGACTGAGATAGAAATGAGTGTTGTTGGAATTCAACTGGCTAATCAGGAAGTCAAGGGGAAAGCAAAAGACCAGGCTAAGAGACATGCTCAGGAGGTGAAGCGTTTTGAGAAAGACACCGCCTATTACTGTAAGATCAGCCAAGCTTTAGAGTCATCTACGAATGAGAACGACCTTACCAAAGAGCAGTTGGCTAGAGCTTTGAAGGTCATTGAAGATGAAAAGAAGAGACAAGTCCTTGTGAAGACTCAGAGGGAAGCTAGAGCCAAAGCCCTTACCACAGAGTGGGAAGCGAAGCTGAGGGTTAAGGAAGAAGAGAAAGCGAAGATTATGGCCGAGAGAGATCACTATCTTGCTGAGAGGGACCATTATTTTCGTCAGATGAAGATTCATCAGAAAGAGGTGGGAAGACTTCAGCAGGAGAACACTGAGCTCAGGTTCACTATGAAGTTTACCGGGATGGTTGATGATGCAGAGCCTTCTGTGGGACCTTCTTGAGATTAGACTTTTATTATAGTTGTTATCATATGTTGGGTTACCGTCAGGCATGTTGACGGAATTCACTTGCTCGTATTTCTTTCCGATTCTGGAGGATTGTAAAGTTGATTTGTATCAAATATGATATATGACTCTCGCACGTGTTGCACACTTTTGCTATACAGTGGTTATTATCATTCAGTGATTGATCTCAAAGCTTTATTTGCTTTTCCGTGTTACACTTACGTAATACACACATGGTCGGGTGATATCTTTGCTAAAGCACAACTTTCTGTTCCGTACGGCAAAGCCAGATGATTGATGTCAGAATGTTGCTGTCGGATTATTATCCGTCTCAATGAAGCCAGGATCGAAGGACAGAATGTTCCTCATACGGATAGAGATTGCATTCATGCATTAATCATAATAACTTGTCCTCTATTTTGCAGGTGTCGGTTTCTAACGTGTTTGATTGTTACAGGAATCATTGCTCGCGCACGCAGAGTCATCCCTCTGCACGTAGCTCGTCCGCACAGATACTTTACCAGACGCAACAAACCCAGACTGATGGATCCATCCAACGCTGATATTCTCGAGCTGAAAGAGAAGATGAGTGAGTTGATCAACGCCATGCAAGGGTTTGCCCTGGGGCAGAAAGCAATCGCCGAGAAGGTGGAGAAGCTTGAGCTGGCTTCGATTGCCAAAAATGGCAATAGTCAAGATGGTAACTCCAACAATGGTCCTGGTGGTTCTAGCGGTGGTGGCGATCCCAGAAAGAAGGCAACTAATGATGGTGTAGTCATCAACAATGGTGGTGGTCTTGGTTTTGCTGCAGGTAGTGGCCCAGGTCATGTTGGCAACACTCCGAAGGAAACTCAGTTTTCTCCTTTCTTTGGGGCTGTGGAGGATAAAGAAGAGGATCAGTTCTCTATGCTGAATGAGCAGTTCGGTCAGTATGGTGTTCAAACCGCCGAACAAAGAGATTCAGGTACTAGCAGAAAAGATTAGGGCTCTGGAAAGCCATACCACTCCTGGGACTATTAACATGACAAATATGGGGCTGGTTGAGGGGATTGTGATCCCACAGAAGTTCAAGGTGCCCACGTTTGATAAGTACAATGGAAGTTCTTGCCCGGAAACTCATATTCAGGCCTTTGTTCGAAAGATATCTTCCTACACCATGGATCAGAAGCTTTGGATGTACTTTTTCCAGGATAGCTTATCTGGCGGGTCTCTCGAGTGGTACACCAAGCTGAGATCATCAGATATAAAGAGCTGACAGGATTTGGGGGATGCTTTCTTCAAACAATACCAATTTAACGCTGACATGGCACCAAGCCGTACCCAGTTGCAAGGTCTGTCTCAAAAGCCGAACGAGGGGTTTAAAGAGTATGCACAAAGGTGGAGAGAGTTGGCTGCCAGGGTTCAACCCCCATTAGTGGATCAGGAGATGTCAGACTTGTTCATGGGTACTCTTTAGGGGACTTTTGCTGAGAGGATGGTGGGATATCCAGTTACTAGTTTTGCGGATATATTAGTGGCTGGTGAGAGCATTGAAAGCTGGTTGAAAATGGGAAAAATACAAGGAAATGCTCCGTCGTCTGGATTGAAGAAGCCCTTCGGAAATGGTCAGCGCAAGAAAGAGGGTGACTCGAGTGTTGTGTATGCCCAAAGAGGACACGGTAGGGATCATTACTACCAGTATACTGCTGCAGTAACAATTCCCGCTGGTAATCAACCCGCACAACAGCAACAGCAACAATAGCCACCTCAGCAGAGAACACAAAGGGCTGGGTACCAAGTTAGGGGAAGGATGGCAGATCGCCAGTTTGATAGGCCACCCATGACATATGCCCTTCTGTTGAAGAAGTTGAAGGATCTCGGGTTGGTACAGTTGAGGACTTTAGCTCCGTTAAGACCAGATCAGAGGCCTACAAGTTATGATGAGAACGTCAAGTGTGAGTTCCATTCTGGTGCTCCCGGGCACAATATTGAGGGTTGTAAAGCCTTTAAGCATGTTGTTCAAGACTTGGTGGATTCCAAAGCCATCAATTTTGCACCAATGCCGAATGTTAATGCTAATCCCATGCCGACGCATGGTCAGAAGATGGTGAGTGTAATTTCTGAGGATAAAAGTAAAATCGGAGTGACGGATGTGGATCAGTTGAGGACCCCAATGTCTGTGGTCAAGAGACATTTGTTAAAGAATGAAGTTTTTCCTGGTTGTGATAATTATTGTGCTGCTTGTACTGTAACTGCAAATGGGTGTGTAATGTTGAGGGAGACGGTTCATAAAATGATGGATGGGGGAAGTCTCCGATTCGAGAAAGTTGCTTTGGAGAATGAGGATATTTCAACGATAACCATTTATTTCGATCCTGTCCACTTGTCAGTACCGGCAGATGTGGCTCCAATAACCATCACGGTACCTGGACCTATTCCGTATGAAAGTGATGGTGTTGTGCCATGGGACTATGATGGTGATGTGTATTGCAATGGGAAAAAGAAGGAAGATCAGGCTGCAGTTGATACCACCGTTTCAAGGATGGACAATGTCGGGCTTAGTGGTTTCACTCGCAGCGGGAGGTTGTTTGCACCTAACACGTTGAGAGGTCGTGATGTAGAAAAAGAAAAGAGAGATAAGGCCGAGGCTTTAGACAGGGAAAAAGGAAAGCAGGTGGTGAATGAGGATACTCCTAGAGCGACACAGGCGCCTGTTGAGCCGGAAAGTGAGTTTGACGCTGAAGCCGAGGAGTTTTTGAGAATTATTAAGAAGTCTGAGTACAAACTTGTTGATCATTTGCAGCAGACTCCGTCCAAAATTTCGATCTTATCTTTGCTGTTGAGTTCAGAAGGTCATAGAGATGCTTTGTTGAAGATCTTGAAGAGGGCCTTCTTCCCGCAGGAGATTACAATCAATCAATTAGAGACAGTGGTATCGAGTGTTAATGCCAACCATGGGTTGGGTTTCACTGATCTCGATCTTACTATGGACGGGCGCTATCACAATAAGGAACTACGCATTTCGATGGAGTGTAAAGGAGTTGTGCTTTCACATGTTTTGATTGATACGGGCTCGTCACTCAATGTGTTGCCTAAGAAAGCCTTGGCTAAATTGGACTTCGAGGGATTGATTTTGAGGCCTACTGATCTGGTGGTTAGAGCGTTTGATGGCTCTAAAATGTCTGTGTTCGGGGAAGTTGAGCTCCCCGTAAAGATTGGTCCTCAGGTGTTCAAATCTGTGTTTTGTGTCTTGGACATTCATCCGGCGTACAGCTATTTGTTGGGCCGTCCATGGATACATGCTGCTGGGGCAGTAACATCGACTCTACATCAGAAGTTAAAGTATATCTTGGACGGGCAAGTTGTGACAGTTTGCGGTGAGGAGGATATTTTTGTCAGCCAATTGTCATCATTTAAGTATGTGGAAATGGACGGTGAAATATTCGAAACACAAAGCCAGGCGTTTGAAACCGTCAAGGTGGAGAATGTCGTTTTCGCCGAAAGAGAGAGGAAGCCGTCCATTGCTTCTTATAAACAGGCTGTGGAGGTGGTGAAAAGTGGAGAGGCCCCAGGTTGGGGAAGAGTGATAAATGTTGTGGTGAAGGAGGATAAGTTTGGGATTGGTTATCAGTCAGGCCAAGGCTCATCTAACAGCCACGTGTGAACCCATATTCAAGTTGTTGAGAAAAGATCAAACGGTCAGGTGGAATGATGATTGCCAAGCGGCATTTGAAAAAATAAAAGAATATTTTCAGGAGCCTCCGATTCTGATGCCTCCTGTGGAGGGGCGACCGTTAATCCTGTACTTGAAAGTCCTTAAGGGGTCTATGGGGTGTGTATTGGGGCAGCATGACGAGTCTGGTCGAAAAGAGCATATATTTACTACCTTAGCAAAACGTTTACCGACTATGAAACAAGATATTCACTGCTCGAGAAAACTTGTTGCGCTTTGGCATGGGCTGCTCGCCGACTGAGACAGTATATGCTGGTTCATACCACTTTGTTGATTTCCAAGATGGATCCGATCAAGTCTATATTTGAGAAGCCAGCATTGACCGAACGGGTTGCGAGATGGCAAATGATTTTGACTGAATACGATATCCAGTACATTTCTCAAAAAGCAATAAAGGGGAGTGTATTGTCCGATTACCTCGCCCAGCAACCCATTGAGGATTATCAACCGATGAAATTTGAGTTCCCCGATGAGGACATCATGTTTCTCAAATCAAAAGATTGTGAGGAACCTATCCCGGAGGAGGGGCCTGACCCTGAGTCCGAATGGATTCTGATGTTTGATGGGGCCGTTAACGTGAATGGTAGCGGAGTTGGTGCTGTTTTGGTTACGCCGAAGGGATCCCATATTCCTTTTGATTCCCGACTAACATTTGAATGCACCGACAAAGTGGCTGAATACGAAGCTTGTATCTTGGGTGTCGAAGAGGCGATTGATTTGCGAATCAAGAACCTTGTTATTTATGGAGATTCAGCTTTGGTTGTGAACCAGATTAACGGGAAATGGGATACGCATCAATCCCACTTAATTCCATACCGAGATTATACGAGGAGATTATTGACGTTCTTCACCAAGGTGGAATTTTACCATCTGCCGAGGGAAGAAAATCCTTTAGCAGATGCCTTGGCTACTCTGGCCGCTTTGATTAAAGTGCAGTGGTGGAATCAAGTTCCTAGTGTTGAGGTGGGACGGCTGGATAGACCAGCTTATGTGTTTGTTGTCGAAGCAGTGCCTGATGATGAAAAGCCGTGGTATTATGACATCAAGCGTTATCTGGAGACCCAAGAGTATCCCGAGGGAGCGTATAAGAAGGACCGAAAGACTCTAAGGAGGTTGGCCACGGCGTTCTATCTGAATAAAGATGGGGTTTTGTACAAGAGGAATTTTGATTGGGTTTTGCTCAGATGTGTCGATGACAAAGAAGCAAGCCAATTGATGAAAGAGGTGCACGAGGGATCGTTTCGTACCCATGCCAGCGGGAATGCGATGGTGTAAAGGTTGCTAAGGGCTGGATATTACTGGATGACAATGGAGGCTCAGTGTTTCAACTTCGTGTGGAAATGTCATAAATGCCAGATTTATGCTGACAAGGTGCACGTGCCTCCAAATCCGTTGAGTTTGATGTCGTCTCCGTGCCCGTTTGCTATGTGGGGCATTGATATGATCAGAAATATCGAGCCTACGGCTTCGAATGGGCACCGGTTCATATTAGTGGCTATGAATTACTTCACCAAGTGGGTGGAGGCGGCGTCTTATGCAAATGTTACGAAACAGGTCGTGGCCAGGTTCCTGAAAAGAGACATCATTTGCAGATATGGTGTTCCCGAAAGAATCATCACTGATAATGGTTCTAATCTCAACAACAAGATGATGGTAGAACTGTGTTGGGAGTTCAAGATCGAGCGTCACAATTCTTCTCCTTATCGTCCAAAGATGAATGGGGCGGTCGAGGCGGCTAATAAGAATATTAAAAAAATTGTGCAAAAAATGGTCGTGACCTATAAGGATTGGCACGAGATGTTGCCGTTTGCATTGCATGGGTATCAAACCTCAGTGCGTACATCTACTAGGGCAACGCCTTTCTCTCTTGTGTATGGGATGGAAGCTGTTCTACCAGTTGAGGTCCAGATTTCGTCATTGAGAGTCCTGATGGATGTGAAATTGGAAGAGGCTGAATGGGTAAGGACTCGGTATGAAGACTTGAGCCTGATTGAGGAAAAGAGGCTGGCGGCAATTTGTCATGGGCAAGTGTACCAGCAGCGAATGAAGCGTGCTTTTGACCGAAGATTGCGACCTCGTGTGTACCATGTGGGAGATATGGTGTTGAAAAGGATCCTTCCTCCTAAGAACGATCGTCGGGGTAAGTGGACACCCAATTATGAAGGTCCATTCGTGGTCAAGAAGGTTTTCTCTGGCGGAGTCTTGTTATTGACGACCATGGATGGTGAGGATTTTCCATCCCCTGTGAATGCGGACGCAGTTAAAAAATACTTCTTATAAGAGACCCGCTGGACGGAAAGAATAAAATAGTCCAGGCAAAAATGGGCATCCCAGTGAACCAAAAAAAAATGAAAATGAAAAAGGTTCGGGCAAAAATTAGGGATAAAAAGAAAAAACTGTACACTCGGAAGGTCGAAAACCCCACAAGGGCGGCTTGGGCAAAAAAGGGTATCCCGGTGGACTAAAAACCCGAAAGGGCGGTCAAGGCAAAAGAGGGAGTGAAACGAACAACTGTGTCTAGCATGGTCGTTTGTACTTTGGATATGACACATGGATAATCTAAAAGCGGAGATCGGTCGGAAGCGTCTTATTTCGGAAGGCAGAAAGCACGGAGAGTCTTGAGGACATATGGGTTGTAACCGGGTTGGAACTTGATGAGATCACGGGTTCACATTGCCATTAGGATAGATTTTCCTTTTGTGCGCAATTACCTCTTTTCAGGGATTGCTTCCTGTGTACTGCTCAGTTACGAGCCACCTTTTTCAATCAATAAAATGCATATTCAGTCAAATAATTTTGTTTTTGCTTTCATTACCGCTTTGATTGCAAAAACATCCGTTTATTTTGATAAGAATCTTTGTATTTTGAGATGTAGGGGTCTCTTCCAATGCATGTTTAGAGGACTTATTACTTCACCAAGTGGGTCGAAGCAGCGTCTTATGCAAACGTGACGAAACAGGTCGTGGCCAGGTTCCTGAAAAGAGACATCATTTGCAGATATGGGGTTCCCGAAAGAATCATCACTGATAATGGTTCTAATCTCAACAACAAGATGATGGTAGAACTGTGCTGGGAGTTCAAGATCGAGCGTCACAATTCTTCTCCTTATCGTCCAAAGATGAATGGGGGGGTCGAGGCGGCTAATAAGAATATTAAAAAAATTGTGCAAAAAATGGTCGTGACCTATAAGGATTGGCACGAGATGTTGCCGTTTGCATTGCATGGGTATCAAACCTCAGTGCGTACATCTACTAGGGCAACGCCTTTCTCGCTTGTGTATGGGATGGAAGCTGTTCTACCAGTTGAGGTCCAGATTCCGTCATTGAGAGTCCTGATGGATGTGAAATTGGAAGAGGCTGAATGGGTAAGGACTCGGTATGAAGACTTGAGCCTGATTGAGGAAAAGAGGCTGGCGGCCATTTGTCATGGGCAAGTGTACCAGCAGCGAATGAAGCGTGCTTTTGACCGAAGATTGCGACCTCGTGTGTACCATGTGGGAGATATGGTGTTGAAAAGGATCCTTCCTCCTAAGAACGATCGTCGGGGTAAGTGGACACCCAATTATGAAGGTCCATTCGTGGTCAAGAAGGTTTTCTCTGGCGGAGTCTTGTTATTGACGACCATGGATGGTGAGGATTTTCCATCCCCTGTGAATGCGGACGCAGTTAAAAAATACTTCTTATAAGAGACCCGCTGGACGGAAAGAATAAAATAGTCCAGGCAAAAATGGGCATCCCAGTGAACCAAAAAAAAATGAAAATGAAAAAGGTTCGGGCAAAAATTAGGGATAAAAAGAAAAAACTGTACACTCGGAAGGTCGAAAACCCCACAAGGGCGGCTTGGGCAAAAAAGGGTATCCCGGTGGACTAAAAACCCGAAAGGGCGGTCAAGGCAAAAGAGGGAGTGAAACGAACAACTGTGTCTAGCATGGTCGTTTGTACTTTGGATATGACACATGGATAATCTAAAAGCGGAGATCGGTCGGAAGCGTCTTATTTCGGAAGGCAGAAAGCACGGAGAGTCTTGAGGACATATGGGTTGTAACCGGGTTGGAACTTGATGAGATCACGGGTTCACATTGCCATTAGGATAGATTTTCCTTTTGTGCGCAATTACCTCTTTTCAGGGATTGCTTCCTGTGTACTGCTCAGTTACGAGCCACCTTTTTCAATCAATAAAATGCATATTCAGTCAAATAATTTTGTTTTTGCTTTCATTACCGCTTTGATTGCAAAAACATCAGTTTATTTTGATAAGAATCTTTGTATTTTGAGATGTAGGGGTCTCTTCCAATGCATGTTTAGAGGACTTATTACTTCACCAAGTGGGTCGAAGCAGCGTCTTATGCAAACGTGACGAAACAGGTCGTGGCCAGGTTCCTGAAAAGAGACATCATTTGCAGATATGGGGTTCCCGAAAGAATCATCACTGATAATGGTTCTAATCTCAACAACAAGATGATGGTAGAACTGTGTCGGGAGTTCAAGATCGAGCATCACAAATCTTCTCCTTATCGTCCAAAGATGAGTGGGGCGGTCGAGGCGGCTAATAAGAAAATTAAGAAGATTGTGCAAAAAATGGTCGTGACCTATAAGGATTGGCACGAGATGTGTGCCGTTTGCATTGCATGGGTATCGAACCTCAGTGCGTACATCTACTGGGGCAACGCCTTTCTCGCTTGTGTATGGGATGGAAGCTGTTCTACCAGTTGAGGTCCAGATTCCGTCATTGAGAGTCCTGATGGTTGTGAAATTGGAAGAGGCTGAATGGGTAAGGACTCGGTATGAAGACTTGATCCTGATTGAGGAAAAGAGGCTGGCGGCAATTTGTCATGGGCAGTTGTACCAGCAGCGAATGAAGCATGCTGTTGACCGAAGATTGCGACCTCGTGTGTACCATGTGGGAGATATGTTGTTGAAAAGGATCCTTCCTCCTTAGGACGATCGTCGGGGCAAGTGGACACCCAATTATGAAGGTCTATTCGTGGTCAAGAAGGTTTTCTCTGGCGAAGTCTTGTTGTTGACGACCATGGATGGTGAGGATTTTCCATCCCCTGTGAATGCGGACGTGTAACACCCCAATTAAAATAAGATAATTATTTAATTTAAATTAAAATTTTTTTTATTAATTTAATTGAATAATTGGAATTTTGGATTATTATTACTATTATTTTGGAATAATAATTATTGGGATAATTATTTATTGGAAATATATAAGTTGGAATTAAGGAAAAAGTCCCATTTGGAGTAAAAAGGTTTTTACGTGAAAAACAGAGAAGCGATCGTGAAAGAGGAAAAGGGCAAAGGCAGAGCAAGAGGAAGAAGGTTGGAGAAGGGAAGAGCTTGAAGCTTGAGATTTGCCGGATTAACTCAGGTAAGGGGGGTTTATCATCGGTTAAAGGGTATTATATGATAATATGTACTGGGTAGTGATAACCATTGTTTTATCTCTGATTGGATTGTTGTATGATGAAATTGTGAGCCAGTGGATGAATGAAATTAGATGATAATTGAAAGGAATTCGTAGAAATTTAACATCTATGCACATAACAGCCAGTGGATGAATGAAATTGGACGATAATTGAAAAGGAATTCGTAGAAATTTAACATCTATGCACATAACAGCCAAATGACGTTCGCCATTATGCCTTCGGCGTTCGCCGTTTGGGTTTTTTTTTCAGAATAAGAGCGTTTAACGCTAATGGCGTTCGCCATTAGCCTAATGGCGTTCGCCATATCAGTTTGACAGACAGTTTTTCCAGAATGAGAGCGTGTAACGCTAATGGCGTTCGCCATTAGCCTAATGGCGTTCGCCATATCAGTTTGAAGGGCAGATTTCGCGTTTTAAACTCCCAGATGTGATATCGTGGTAATGTTGTTGTTGTTTTGTTGGGTCTTGAGTAGTATAGGCATTAGTAGAGTGTGCTAATACTGTTTTTGATTATGTGGCATGATATGATATGCTTATGTGATAATATACTGATGATGTGTGATGGTATGCATGATGCTGTGAATGTATCAGTTATGTGTGCACTTGTGAATAGACTGTTTTATGGCTTAGAGTGTGAGCATATGTCTATTCTTGAATTGTTGTTGATGATGTAGCATGGCTAGGTGATTAGCATGCATATTGTGGCCTTTATGGTGGTAGCTAATTCCCATTGTGAGGAATTAGTGAGTTAGTCATTATGGATTGTTGTCGATGTTTGCATGCTAGGTGAATTAGTGTGCATAGCATAGCCCTTGAGGGGTGGTAGCTAATTCCCGTGGTGAGGAATTAGTGAGTGAGTCACTAGGTCTCAAATGAGTGGGACTAGTTGGACTTGGTAGCCGTGCCTGGATTTGGACGGTGAGGTGAACTATATGTTCACAAATAGTCGGTACCGCATGCATGGAGTCTCATTGCATAATATGTGTATGGCGTATAATATGAATGGATGTATTCCAATATTATACGTGTGTTTGTATTGATATTGAGTATGAATATGAGTTGTATTGGTATTGAATATGATGTTTGAATTGATACTGCCGTTATTGAGTGTGTAGTCTGGTTAGAGTGATTTGATGCGTTAGTTACTTAACATTACATAATGTTGTATAATGCTTATTATATTGATTGAGGAACTCACCCTTACACCTATTTTTCAGGTAACGAGCAGTGAGTTGAATAGGAGCTAGTGCTTGGAGTCTAGTGTAGTCTCCTAGTGGGTCATGCTCTGATAGATGTAACATCGGGAAGGGATGTTTGAATATTTTATTGATTGGTTGTGAACCATTTTGCATGTAATATGTTACATGATGTGAATAATTGAATTGATTTTATCCGCTGCGTATTATGCAGATACTTTATAATTTGGATTAAATAAATGAGCATGACAGGATATTCTGATGATGGTTGTGAAATGATTGTGTGACACCCTTCGGGGCATAATTACTCTGATTGATATGTTGCTATTTTAATTGAAATATTTGGGGTATTTTAGAAGGGTGTTACATTAGTGGTATCAGAGCATCGTCGGTCGAGTCGAGTCATAATTATTCTGTTTCCCCTGTACGGGATAGGTGTTGTGTAACCCTATCAGTACTTATTATTTTAGTTTGTTTGGGTTTTCGGAATAGAGATGGCTGGAAGAGGTAGAGATGATGCTGCAATTGCTGAGGCTCTGGGTATGCTAGCTGGAGTACTTGGAGGAAATCCGAATGTTGTGGGAATGGGAGTTGCTCGTCAGTTGAGTAAGTTCCAGAAGAACAATCCTCCAATGTTCAAGGGAGCATACGATCCAGATGGCGCTCAGAAGTGGTTGAAGGAGATAGAGAGGATCTTCAGAGTAACTGAGTGTGCCGATAACCAGAAGGTCAGGTTCGGTACGCATATGCTGTCAGAGGAAGCTGATGATTGGTGGGTTGCTACCCGCACCGAGTTGGAAACTGCTGGGAATGCTGAAATCACTTGGGCTGTGTTCAGAGAGAGATTCCTGAGGAAGTATTTTCCAGAGGATGTTAGAGGAAAGAAAGAGATAGAATTCTTGGAATTGAAGCAGGGCAATCGGTCTGTTACTGAGTATGCTGCTAAGTTCACAGAGCTGTCGAAGTATTACACTCCCTATAACGAGGCTACTGGGGAATTTTCAAAGTGTGTGAAGTTTGAGAACGGGTTGCGTCCCGAGATCAAGCAGGCTATTGGGTATCAGCGGATGGGGCAGAGTTGTTTATGCTGTTAGCGACTTTGGAGGCTAAAGATAAGCTGGTGATTGGCGATCTAGCGGTGGTGTGTGATTTTCCTGATGTGTTTCCGGAAGAAGTGAATGAATTACCGCCAGAGCGTGAAGTTGAGTTCTCGATTGATTTGGTACCTGGTACTAGGCCGATATCGATGGCTCCGTACCGTATGTCTGCTATTGAGTTAGCTGAATTGAAGAGTCAGCTGGAAGATCTGTTGGATAAGAAATTTATTCGTCCGAGTGTGTCACCGTGGGGTGCACCAGTGTTATTGGTTAAGAAGAAAGAAGGTACTATGAGGTTGTGTGTGGACTACAGACAACTGAATAAAGTGACGATCAAGAATCGGTATCCTTTGCCGAGAATTGATGATTTGATGGATCAGTTGGTTGGTGCAAGTGTGTTCAGCAAGATAGATTTGAGATCTGGGTATCATCAGATACGTGTGAAGACTGAGGATATTCAGAAGACTGCTTTCAGAACAAGGTATGGACATTATGAGTATTCTGTAATGCCTTTTGGTGTGACTAATGCGCCTGGAGTATTTATGGAGTATATGAATAGGATTTTCCATCCGTGCCTAGATAAGTTTGTTGTGGTGTTTATTGATGACATTTTGGTATATTCGAAATCTGAAGAAGAGCATGCTGAGCATTTGAGAGTGGTTTTAGGAGTTCTGCGAGAAAAGAAGTTATTTGCTAAACTGTCAAAGTGTGAATTTTGGTTAGAAGAGGTTAGTTTTCTTGGTCATGTGATTTCAAGAGGCGGTGTTGCTGTTGATCCTTCTAAGATAGAAGCGGTATCTAAGTGGGAAGCTCCGAAGTCAGTTTTTGAGATAAGGAGTTTTCTTGGTTTGGCTGGTTATTATAGGAAGTTCATTGAGGGATTTTCTAAGTTGGCGTTACCGTTGACGATGTTGACTAGAAAGGGGCAAGCGTTTGTTTGGGACTCAAAATGTGACGAAGGTTTCCAAGAGTTGAAGAGAAGGTTGACTACTGCTCCTATTCTGATATTACCGAGTTCGTCGGAACCATTTGAGGTTTACTGTGATGCTTCATTGTTGGGTTTGGGTGGCGTGTTGATGCAGAATAAGCAGGTTATAGCTTATGCTTCGAGACAGCTGAGGGTTCATGAGAGGAACTATCCGACGCATGATTTAGAGTTGGCAGCTGTGGTATTTGTTCTGAAGTTATGGAGGCATTATTTGTATGGATCAAGATTTGAGGTTTTCAGTGACCATAAAAGTTTAAAGTATTTGTTTGATCAGAAAGAGCTGAATATGAGACAGAGGAGATGGTTAGAATTTCTGAAGGATTATGACTTTGGTTTGAACTACCATCCGGGTAAAGAAAACGTAGTGGCTGATGCGTTGAGTCGGAAATCATTGAATATGTCTATGTTAATGGTTAAGGAATTGGATTTAATTGAGCAGTTTAGAGACTTGAGTTTGGTGTGTGAGAGTACTCACAATAGTGTTAAATTGGGAATGTTGAAGTTAACGAGTGGTATTCTGGATGAGATTAGAAAGGGTCAGAAATCCGATGTGCTTTTGGTTGATAAGTTGACTCTAGTGAATCAAGGTCAAGGTGGTGAATTCAGAATTGATGAGAATGGTGTTTTGAAATTTAGTAATCGGGTGTGTATTCCGGATGTTATCGAATTTAAGAAGAGTATTCTTAAGGAAGGACATCGTAGTGGCCTGAGTATTCATCCTGGAGCTACGAAGATGTATCATGATTTGAAAAGGTTATTTTGGTGGTCGAGAATGAAAAGAGAAATCGCGAGTTTTGTTTATTCTTGTTTGACTTGTCAGAAGTCGAAGATTGAGCATCAGAAGCCGTCTGGGCTAATGCAACCGTTGGCTATTCCAGAGTGGAAGTGGGATAGTATCAGTATGGATTTTG
Organism: Lathyrus oleraceus; assembly: GCF_024323335.1. Taxonomy (NCBI): domain Eukaryota; kingdom Viridiplantae; phylum Streptophyta; class Magnoliopsida; order Fabales; family Fabaceae; genus Lathyrus; species Lathyrus oleraceus. The sequence continues at coordinate 358,527,891 of NC_066582.1, read as the reverse complement.
TTTCTGGTTGGCCGAGGACAAATAAGAATTTTGAGGCTATTTGGGTGATTGTTGATAGATTGACAAAATCGGCTCATTTCATTCCGATTAGAATGGATTATCCGTTAGAGAGATTAGCCGAGTTGTATATTGAGAAGATTGTAAGTTGCATGGTATTCCGTCGAGTATTGTTTCGGACAGAGATCCTAGATTTACATCGAAGTTTGGGAAGGTTTGCAGAAGGCTTTGGGAACTAAGCTGAGATTGAGTTCTGCATATCATCCGCAGACTGATGGTCAGACTGAGAGGACGATTCAGTCACTAGAGGATCTTTTGAGAGCTTGTGTTTTAGAAAAGAGAGGTGCGTGGGATTGTTATTTACCGTTGATTGAGTTTACCTACAACAATAGTTTTCATTCGAGTATTGGTATGGCACCGTTTGAAGCTTTGTATGGTAGGAGATGTCGGACACCTTTATGTTGGTATGAGTCCGGTGAGAGTGTTGTGGTTGGACCGGAGATTGTTCAACAAACTACAGACAAGATTAAGATGATTCAGGAGAAGATGAGAATTGCTCAGAGTCGACAGAAGAGTTATCATGATAAGAGGAGGAAGGCACTTGAGTTCCAAGAGGGAGATCATGTGTTTCTTCGTGTTACTCCGATAACTGGTGTTGGTCGAGCTTTGAAGTCAAAGAAGTTGACACCTCGATTTATTGGTCCCTATCAGATTTTAGAAAGGATAGGAGAGGTAGCCTATCGTATCGCTTTACCGCCGTCGCTTGCGAATTTGCATGATGTTTTTCATGTGTCTCAGTTGAGGAGATACATTCATGATCCGTCGCATGTAGTCCAAATAGATGATGTACAGGTGAGAGATAACCTGACTGTCGAAACATCACCTATGAGGATCGAGGATCGAGAGTTGAAGCAGTTGCGGGGTAAAGAGATTGCCTTGGTGAAGGTAGCTTGGGGAGGACCAGCAGGTGGCAATGTGACCTGGGAACTTGAGAGTCAGATGAAGGAGTCTTATCCGGAGTGTTCGCTTGAGGTATGTTTTCGAGGACGAAAACTCTTTTAGTGGGGGAGAGTTGTAACACCCCAATTAAAATAAGATAATTATTTAATTTAAATTAAAATTTTTTTTATTAATTTAATTGAATAATTGGAATTTTGGATTATTATTACTATTATTTTGGAATAATAATTATTGGGATAATTATTTATTGGAAATATATAAGTTGGAATTAAGGAAAAAGTCCCATTTGGAGTAAAAAGGTTTTTACGTGAAAAACAGAGAAGCGATCGTGAAAGAGGAAAAGGGCAAAGGCAGAGCAAGAGGAAGAAGGTTGGAGAAGGGAAGAGCTTGAAGCTTGAGATTTGCCGGATTAACTCAGGTAAGGGGGGTTTATCATCGGTTAAAGGGTATTATATGATAATATGTACTGGGTAGTGATAACCATTGTTTTATCTCTGATTGGATTGTTGTATGATGAAATTGTGAGCCAGTGGATGAATGAAATTAGATGATAATTGAAAGGAATTCGTAGAAATTTAACATCTATGCACATAACAGCCAGTGGATGAATGAAATTGGACGATAATTGAAAAGGAATTCGTAGAAATTTAACATCTATGCACATAACAGCCAAATGACGTTCGCCATTATGCCTTCGGCGTTCGCCGTTTGGGTTTTTTTTTCAGAATAAGAGCGTTTAACGCTAATGGCGTTCGCCATTAGCCTAATGGCGTTCGCCATATCAGTTTGACAGACAGTTTTTCCAGAATGAGAGCGTGTAACGCTAATGGCGTTCGCCATTAGCCTAATGGCGTTCGCCATATCAGTTTGAAGGGCAGATTTCGCGTTTTAAACTCCCAGATGTGATATCGTGGTAATGTTGTTGTTGTTTTGTTGGGTCTTGAGTAGTATAGGCATTAGTAGAGTGTGCTAATACTGTTTTTGATTATGTGGCATGATATGATATGCTTATGTGATAATATACTGATGATGTGTGATGGTATGCATGATGCTGTGAATGTATCAGTTATGTGTGCACTTGTGAATAGACTGTTTTATGGCTTAGAGTGTGAGCATATGTCTATTCTTGAATTGTTGTTGATGATGTAGCATGGCTAGGTGATTAGCATGCATATTGTGGCCTTTATGGTGGTAGCTAATTCCCATTGTGAGGAATTAGTGAGTTAGTCATTATGGATTGTTGTCGATGTTTGCATGCTAGGTGAATTAGTGTGCATAGCATAGCCCTTGAGGGGTGGTAGCTAATTCCCGTGGTGAGGAATTAGTGAGTGAGTCACTAGGTCTCAAATGAGTGGGACTAGTTGGACTTGGTAGCCGTGCCTGGATTTGGACGGTGAGGTGAACTATATGTTCACAAATAGTCGGTACCGCATGCATGGAGTCTCATTGCATAATATGTGTATGGCGTATAATATGAATGGATGTATTCCAATATTATACGTGTGTTTGTATTGATATTGAGTATGAATATGAGTTGTATTGGTATTGAATATGATGTTTGAATTGATACTGCCGTTATTGAGTGTGTAGTCTGGTTAGAGTGATTTGATGCGTTAGTTACTTAACATTACATAATGTTGTATAATGCTTATTATATTGATTGAGGAACTCACCCTTACACCTATTTTTCAGGTAACGAGCAGTGAGTTGAATAGGAGCTAGTGCTTGGAGTCTAGTGTAGTCTCCTAATGGGTCATGCTCTGATAGATGTAACATCGGGAAGGGATGTTTGAATATTTTATTGATTGGTTGTGAACCATTTTGCATGTAATATGTTACATGATGTGAATAATTGAATTGATTTTATCCGCTGCGTATTATGCAGATACTTTATAATTTGGATTAAATAAATGAGCATGACAGGATATTCTGATGATGGTTGTGAAATGATTGTGTGACACCCTTCGGGGCATAATTACTCTGATTGATATGTTGCTATTTTAATTGAAATATTTGGGGTATTTTAGAAGGGTGTTACAGGACGCAGTTAAAAAACTACTTCTTATAAGAGACCCGCTGGACGGAAAGAATAAAATAGTCCAGGCAAAAACGGGCATCCCGGCTAACAATAAAAAATGAAAATGAAAAAGGTTCGGGCAAAAATTAGGGATAAAAAGAAAAAACTGTACACCCGGCAGGTCGAAAACCCCACAAGGGCGGCTTGGGCAAAAAAGGGTATCGCGGTGGACTGAAAACCCGAAAGGGTGGTCCAGGCAAAAGAGGGAGTGAAACGAACAACTGCGTCTAGCATGGTCGTTTGTACTATGGATATGACACATGGATAATCTAAAAGCGGAGATCGGTCGGAAGCGTCTTGTTTCGGAAGGCAGAAAGCGCGGAGAGTCTTGAGGACATATGGGTTGTAACCGGGTTGGAACTTGATGAGATCACGGGTTCACATTGCCATTAGGATAGATTTTCTTTTTCTGCGCATTTACCTTTTTTCAGGGATTGCTTCCTGTGTACTGCTCAGTTACGAGCCACCTTTTTCAATCAATAAAATGCATATTCAATCAAATAATTTTGTTTTTGCTTTCATTACCGCTTTGGTTGCAAAAACATCCGTTTATTTTGATAAGAATCTTTGCATTTTGAGATGTAGGGGTCTCTTCCAATGCATGTTTAGAGGATTGAAACTTGAAATCTTATTCGGAAGGTTGAGTGACCTGGGTGTTGAAATTTTTCTGCGCCTGAGGCACGTTTTATCTGACGATCTCTTTTGCAGGTGCTGTTGGTTATTTTCACTCACTTGCAGGTTGTGGTGCAAAGCGTTTCTTTTTGACAAAAGATTCCTTTGAGGTCCAATCAGGGACGAGGAATTCAAGAATGGTGTAGAGACGGCGAAAGAATTGTGACGATCCTAGAGTGTTAATCAAGAAGACTCTTCAAAGTCTGAAGACTGGAGAGTTGGCACGAATCTAAGGAGGTCGATTTTCTTGAAGTAGGGAGAAGTCGAGAGTACAAGGTGATGAATCGGAAAAGACCGGATGAGTCTGGGAGCTCTCAAAAGTGGAAAATTGACACTGCGGTTAGATGGTGAATACCAGTGTTCGACGAGTCGACGGGTGTTCCGTGTCAAATATTCAGTATCTCCCCAGCGGGTACGAGGTCGGTGTTTCCTTAGCAGCCGGGCCTGAAGGTTGTTGTTCCCCCGGTAGGGGTGTGTGTTGGTAGATTTTCTTCCCCCAAGCAGATCGAGTTCAGTGGAGGTCATCCCCAGTGAGGGTTACTCTTTCCTCGGCATCAGTGTTATCCCAAGTAGGGTTGGAGATTGGAGCGATATCGAGTTCCTCAACAGAGTTGCTCGTGCCGTCCCTTGAGGGGGATACTTTTATGCATTCATCATTTAGAGAAGCATAGCATATTGCATAACTAATTGCGTAGCATTTCCATGGTTATGGAGCATTACGCTGTAAAACTCATGCATCGACATTGCAAGCATAAGCTAGTCTCGAGCCGTGGTTACCGTTTGAGAGTTGGTTTAGCTGGTTGGTCAAGATGTTACTCTGAGGAGTTTGGCATCGTGATTTTGAATTAACAGTATTCCCCAGTAGAGCGATATTGGAGGAAGAGTTTCCGTCGTTCGGAGATGGAAATGAAGATTGGAGCACGTTACGCGATCAACGCGGAGATTGGGGTCCACCAGGAGAAAAGGAAGTGCTGGGCATTTTCTGAAAAACGGGGTTCAACTGGAGATGGAGATTGGAATTGAAGATTGTATCCGGGATGAGGTCCTCAGGATTGTCTTCTGATCATGTGTCACCTTAGACTTTGGCGAGGCCAAGAGAAGTCGTTATGGGTGTCTTCAAGGGAAGAAATGCACATGTTACCTTCCTTTTGTGAAGGTGTACCCTCTGGTATGTCGCCATCAGAGTGGTGTTTGGTGTTATTTCCGACGTTGCCAACTGAATTATCATAAGAGAATGGAGAACGGGGTTCAAATGGAGAAAAGGAGACACAGGGTGTCTTCTGGAGAATGGGGTTCACAACGACGATCGAGAGTTATCGTCAGGCGACTGGGGTTCAAATGGAGAACGGGGTTCATTGTTTGGCAGCAAGAGTGACATGAAGTTGTCGGGGTTAAAATGCGGTGATCAGGGATCATCCGCGCGAAAGAAAAAATATTTGTGTAGGGGTCCAAGAAAAAAATCAAAGAAGTTTTTGGGGGTTCAAGAAAAGCAAAAAAAATAATAACAAAAAGAAAATTTCCAGTGGAGCGTAAATTGTTCGTTTGTTCTTGGTATTCAACCACTCTTCACCCTGATCATCTGAAAGCCGAGGCTGTTCATATCGACAGGTTCATAATGGATTGAATAGGGGCAGTTGTAACACCTAAAAATTTGCCCTCCTCTTCTTGAGACTAGTTTGGGGCATTGCATTTCATGTTTTAGGGAATTAGGCATTGCATTTTGCATCTCATATGAAAATGAGAAGGTCATCCTCCAAAGTCTTTTCAAAAGATGGGAGAGTTAGGTGATTCAAGCCTGAGGGTCTCTATGAATTGATCATCAACCATCTGAGGGTATGGGCTCCAATTAGGGTTTCTTGATTCTTCAAAGGTCTTGAGCATCATCTTATCTGCAAGGATATATCACCATCATCATGGTTCTATCATCATTAAGGGTTTTAGAGTTCATCCTCAAGTTCCTCTGGATTAGGGTTGTGACCTCTGGTCAACCCTAATCAATGCAGTTCTTCCAACTAGGGTTTCTCAAAGAGATGAGGTATTTTCTTGGGATGAGGATCACATGATTATTATAAGGAGCTTACATGAGCTAGGGTTTCATTTAGAAGCAATTTCACCAAGTGGTAGAGGCTCAAGTTGATCAAGACATTTCAAGGTCATCTGAGGACCAAAAGTCAACTGTGTAGTCAACTGAGGGCTATGAGGTGGGGAAATGAGTTGAGACACCTCAATCATGTTCAAATGGGGTCTATTCATCATTCTAAACATCCATCTTGAAGATTCAAAGGTCATGGCAAAAGTTACTAAAAATGGAAAATGACCTATAATTAAAAGTTTCCAAATTTGGCAAGTTTTGGTCCACTTTCAACTTGACTTTTCAATATCAAATAAGTTTCAAATGTATTTTTGTTGAACATGAAAGTTGTAGATCATTGTCTCCTCTTTCCAAAAAGTCCTAATTCATGTCAATATGATGAATGGTTGAGGAGTTATGATCATTTGATCATAAAGTGTGCATGGAAATTCAAAATGGCATAACTTTTGATATAATGCTTCAAATTGGTTCATTCTTTTTGCAAAGTGCTTCTCATGTTCAAGGCATCTCAAAATTACATCATTTGACTCAATTGTGCAAGCTAAGTCTCAAGGAGTCATGGTCAAAAGTCACATTATTTCACATTTGTTTTAAGGATGATATCATGCTATAAATCAAGATTCATAAAGAACCAAGGCAAGGCTTCACTTCAGCCTTCTTCATAGACCATATTTGAGTAAAAATGAGCCCTTGTCATGCATGAAAGAGGCGTGTATGTTCCTTGTTTCACACATGTTCAAAATGAAGCAAATCTTCACCATTCATTCTTGGCTTAAGATGCAAGCAAAACAACCTTCAAATCCTGACCCTTGGTTGCTCTTGAGTGGATTCAAACCCTAACATAGGGATGAGCACGTGCATTATGGCCATGGGAACTCAATTTTCATTTTTTGCAATTTGCATAACAACTCACTAATCATGCTTAGTAAATTGCTAAATTGATTATCAGTGTTATTAGAAAGAAGTATAAGTAGGGAAACCCTAATCACAAGCCTCATAACTCCATTTCAGATCTAGAATTCAAGAAAACTCTCTCAAACTTTCTCTCTTCGAATTTGCTTTTTCTTCATACAAATCTCAAAGATTGTTGCAGATTCTTGATCCTCACACTTCACTGATCAAGAATCACCCATCATTTGGTGTTATTCCTCAAGAAATCAAGCAGTTCAAGTGCATTATCATGATGATCGGATTTGGAAATTGAGGCACATTCAAGAGGTTTCAGCCATTTCTTTTTGCATAAAGCTTCAAAGGAAGTTCAAAGGAGTTGATCCTGAGTAGTAGAGCTCGTGAGATCGTGATTCCAGAGATCTCCAGTTTCAGGTGAATCCATTTTCACTCTCTTCTTTTGCTGTTTTTAGCTTATAGAATTGAAGATCTTGCTGTGTAGGTCATGAATATGTGATTAGAATTGAGATTGAGTGAATATTAAGGATTTCATTGTGACTGGAAGTTTGGATCTGAAAACTTCTCCTCTTCGAATTGCAAAACCTAGGAAGAATCAGGAGAATCTAATATGATTTTTGGAATCAGCGTGGAAATCTGAGTGGAATGACACTGGTCTGATGAATTTCTGGAAAATTTTAGGGTGGCGCCACCGTGGGAGCCACCGGGAACTCACTGAGGAAGACGACCGGAGCGGAGCTCCGGCGTCTGTGTTATAACTAGGGTTTTGCTGAGTGTGTGCCATGTGGTTCAACGCGTGGAAGATTGATTGGATGATATTTATTTGACTAAGGACACGCAGGTGTTGAATGCTGACTGGGGTGGGTGACTCAATTAGTGAAATGGTGCGTTTCACTAGTTTGAATATGGACCATTGATCTCAAATGCGCGCCAGATCCAGTGGTCCATGTTTTTTCCTGATTTAATTAAAATAATTCGTTTCCCTCCTTTTTCTATTTTATATTTCAATTATTTTGGTCATTTTGTTTAATTCATAAAAAATCCAAAAATTGTCCAATTGAGTCCCAATTTTTTTTCATAGTTTTGTATTTGTGTCTACTTTTTTATGGTGTTAAATTCAAGAATTTTTGATGTCTGGATCTTTATGTGGGAATTTTTGAATCAATATTGTGCCAAATTGACCTAGTGCATTCAAAGTATTGTGAAATCCTCAATTTTGAACCTTTTGATCCACTCTTTTGCATACATGACATTCATACATGACATGAATTATTGGTCACTGGTTTGGATTTTTTTCTCACATGTTATCATCATTTTTGACACATAGAGAAAAATGTGACAATTTGTGTCACATTTTTGACATTGAATTGGTGCATTTTTGTTCACGTAGCATTTGCATCATTTTGGACTTGATCTTTTGCATATTAAACATTAATGGCATAAGGAACTTATATGAAAAATCCCAAAGTCATTGCATGCATTTATGATTTGATATGAATTTTCTAAGTTGGAAGTTCATTTTATGCATATTTTTGGTCATTACATTGCATAGGCAAGTTGAGATACTTGATCATTGATTTGATGTTGGTCTTTTTGAGGACATTGGAGGGAGTGTTTGAATGTGTGATGTGCAAAAGGATGGGTCCTGGATTGGTCATTTGGTTAGGTTTTGAATCGTGTCTTTGTACTAGGGTTTTGACCCAATTTTAGGGTTTGCTCTTGGTCCATTCTTTGACTTGGTTTGGGGTCTTCTTTGTAGTGTGGGCCTTTGCCTCTTTTGCATTGGTTTGATCCCTGATTTCTGAGTCTTGAGTCATTTGATTGGCGCATTCATTCAAGTCATACTTTATTTGGTACTTATTTGAAGGTTGGGAACACAAGTGAATTCTCAAGGAGACTTATAAGGTATTGAGGGAGTGGAGGTTCTTATTGGTATGAGATGAATTGATGGGCTTATAAGTTGGATTTGTGACTCATTAGAGATGATTTTAGAAGCATGATCCTACTGACTTGTGAACTTTGGAATGGTTTGAGGCTTGTGGTGACTTGTTGAAGTGATTTAGGCATATTTTGGAGCTTTTGAAGTAATTGAATGGCATTTGAAGTATGGTGGATCTTTGGCCTTGGTGATTGATGTTTAGGGGTTCATATGGTTCTGATTGGGGCTTGTGATCATTGGTTGGAGTTTATTTGGGGTTCTCACATCTTTTGGAGGCTTTAAGAAGTGTTTGAAGAGGTATGAAGCCATTGTGAGGAGTTTTGATGCATGGTGTTCATGGATGAGGTTTGATGACTTTAAGAACTTGAAAAAGGGGTTTATAGGTCACATATAATGCTGTTTGGAGGATGGGATAGTTGGATCAAATTCACTTAGGAGATGATCATCATTTAGGAGTTTATGAGGCCATTTGAGGAGGTGTGAGCAAGTTTTGAGTGCAAGCTTGTTCTACTTGAGTTTTCAAGGGGTTTATGGTTGATTTTGGATCATTGGAGTATGGATTATTGGGTGGTCATTTGAAGGACCCTACTTCTGACTTGGAGTGATTTTGATTCAATTCATCTCATGCCATTGTTTGTTTATGCTTTGTTGTGTTGATTGGATGTACATAAACTAACTTTGTCTCTTGTTTCAGGTTTGGATACTCATCATTGATGATTGGGTTTGTTCTCACCTTGTGAGATACAAAATGCATTGAGTTCTGACGTATTTTTGTTTTGTAGGGTTTTAATTGATATGGTGAGCTCATGAGCTCATTTGAGTGATAGGGCACTTATGCATTGAATTGTGTAACTGTTAGAGGGTTTCACTGCTTGTCTTCTGGTTTTATGACTGAAGTACTAACTGTTTAGTCTTTGTACATGTACCTTAGCTGCTTACTTACTTTAGCTCTTGCTTGAGCATTGGATTGTGGTTGACACATCACTCAGGTAGTTAGCTTCTTACTTGATGTAGTCTGGAGTCCTGTCACCTTTTTGGCAAGCATTTTGCTGGCAAGTCCTCCTTCAGAGGCTCTGTTTGTGTTTGTTTAAAATTGTGCCCAAAGACCTCCAAGAAGAGGCATGTGTTATATTTGATAAGACCTCCAAGAGAAGAGACAATTGACGGAAGGTAGGAATCTGTAACCAATTCCCTATTATTCAGTGTGTCGTTCTTTATGCTCGCACTACATGCTGATGCTTCTGAACATGTGCCCCAGATCTTTTGTCCAGAGTCTGTCAAGTGGAAAAGGATCCCACATTCTGGATCCCCACGCTTTCTGTATCACGAGCTCACCCTGGCCAGGGTTAAGAGCATGAGGTCTCATCCTCATTTAAACTTTGATCAGCTTCACCCTGACGTTCAATGTTAGCGATTAAGAGCTACAGATTACCCCTTACAGTTTGGCTTGTTTGTCGAGGTTGAGCACTCCCTCTTGACTAAAGCCCACCCATTGTTTGAGCCTCTTGTATGGATATAGTGTGTGATGTTTGTTTACTTGTGTTGGTGTGCTTATTTGCTTTCCTCTTCTCATCTCCATTTCTGTAGGAGTCGTACGATTAACTTCTGAGGAAGTTAAACGTATGTAGAGTTTAGACTTGAGTTGACTCGCTTCCAGGATGAGTTAAGTTCTTGTTAGAGACCTCAACTTAGGGATATTGATTGCATGACAACTATTAGGCTCGAGTCTTAGTCTCCCTATTAGTTTGTTGTTTCCCCGGTCTCTGGTTAGGAGAGTGTTTTATCCCTGGTGAGGGGAACTACATCGCCCTGATTCTCATACCAGATGAGATACGTAGGCAGGAGGTTGAGGGCAATCTCAACGGGCACCCTTTTCTTTGTTTTCGCGTGTGTTCACCATTTAGTTGTTTTCTTTTATATTTGTGTTGTTTCCTCTTTCCTTCTTCCATTGTTGAGTCTCTGTTTGTTCACCCTTATTCTCAACTTGTGTTTACTGTTTCGTGTCTTTGTTTTTGGCATTTGTTTTCTTTGGTGTGAGTACCCGTTTGTTCAACGTGTGTGTGTGTTGTATGTTCATACCTTGGGGAATTTCTTCTGTTATTATTCGAGGTTCACTAGTTGGGGTTCACTTTGGTAACCTATTATCCGTTCGGGGTTGACCTATATTGACTTGGGGGATTTCTTTTGTTATTACTTGGGGTTCATCTTCGGGGTTCATTTATGATGATTGTTATTCACTTGGGGTTCATCTTGGGGCTCATTTATGACGATTGTTATTCACTTAGGGTTCATCTTTGGGGTTCATTGTGGTGACTTGTCGTACATATCGGGAGTTTATTCTGGATATTTGTTTACTTTGTTGGGGTTCGTTTTGATAACCTTTTTCTTTGGCGTTCACTGGTTAGCGTTTGTTATTGTTGGGAGTCGGGTGTAAGTCCATGTATTGGCATTTTGTTTCCTTTTGGGTGTTTATTTTGACGTCTAAGCGTCCCTTTTTGGTGTCTTGTTTCAGCGTGCGTTAGCCGAGCTACGAGTGCTCTGATTCTCCTCTGGATAGAGAAGATACGTAGGCATAGGATGCGATGTCTTAGCGAGCATGTCTCCTTTTCCCGAACTACGTTGACTCTGATGTTTGTTTCTGACAAACTACGTAGGATCAGGATGCAACATCCTGCCGAGTCCACTTCCTCCGTCTTCTTTCTCTCCCCCACCTGTTTATCGTTGCAGTTTGTGCAATTTCTTTGAGCAGTTTATTAGCAGCCCTTTTCCTTTTCTTTGAGCTATCTTTTGAGCGTGGATCTCGTCGAGTATGGCGGACGTGAGGGGGTGCTAATCCTTCTCCTTGCGTAACCGACTCCCGTACCTTGTAATCTTTGGTCGTAAGACCGTTCCTTTCCCTTTCTTAGGTTAGTCCTGCGCTCCCTTTCTGTCATAGGATGAATAGCGTCGGTGGCGGCTCTGTATTTTCCCCGCCGGTTGTTTTTCGCGTTGCGACACCATCATCACCCTCAAAGAAGGGATTTCAACTTCTACTGGCAGGACTACCTCCATGCCATACACAAGTGAAAATGGAGTTGCCCCGGTTGACGTACGCACTGAGGTACGATATCCATGCAAAGCGAAAGGCAACATCTCAAGCCAATCCTTGTACGTCACAACCATCTTTTGCACAATCCTCTTGATGTTCTTGTTTGCCGCCTCTACATCACCATTCATCTTTGGTCTGTAAGGAGAAGAATTGTGGTGTTCGATCTTAAAGTCTTTGCAAAGCTCTTTCATCATCTTGTTATTGAGATTCGAACCATTATCAGTGATGATTCTCACAGGAACCCCATAACGACAGATAATTTCTTTCTTAATGAATCGAGCAACCACTTGTCTGGTAACATTGGCATAGCAAGCTGCTTCCACCCACTTGGTAAAGTAATCAATCGCGACTAGGATGAAGCGATGTCCATTAGAAGCAGTAGGTTCAATCTTTCCAATCATATCGATGCCCCACATCGCGAATGGCCAAGGAGAATTCATAATATTCAGAGGGTTTGGTGGTACATGCACTTTATCTGCATAGATCTGACATTTGTGGCACTTCCGAGCGTATTTGAAACAATCAGATTCCATGGTTATCCAGTAATAACCGGCTCTTAACAACTTCTTGGCCATTGCATGACCACCAGCATGGGTACCGAAAGATCCCTCGTGTACTTCCTGCATTAACATGTCTGCTTCGTGTCTAACCACGCATCTGAGCAGAACCATGTCAAAGTTCCTCTTGTACAACACATCATCCTTGTTCAAGTAAAAGCTTCCAGATAGCCTTCTCAGTGTCTTCTTGTCATTCTTTGAAGCTCCTTCAGGATACTCTTGGCTTTTGAGGAAATTCTTAATATCATAAAACCATGGCTTCTCATCAATAACTGACTCGACTGCAAACACATACGCAGGCCTCTCGAGTCAATTCACAGCAACGTGTGGCACATGATTCTGCCAATGAACTTTAATCATGGAAGACAATGTGGCTAAGGCATTAGCCATTTGATTTTTATCTCGGGGTACATGATACAACTTTACTGTCTTGAAGAAAGTCAGGATCCTTCTGGTGTAATCTCTATAAGGAATCAAATGCGGCTGATGAGTATTCCAGTCTCCATTGACTTGGTTAATCACTAGAGAAGAATCTCCATAAATGTCCATAGTTTTGATCCTTAGATCGATGGCTTCCTCAATCCCCATGATACAGGCCTCGTACTCAGCTTCGTTGTTGGTTACTTCAAAAGTCAATCTAGCAGAAAAAGGTATGTGTTCACCTTTAGGATTAGTGAGTACTGCCCCAACACCAATTCCATTCACATTTACTGCCCCATCAAACATCAGTGTCCACTTGTCATCGGGATCCGGTCCTTCCTCGACAAGAGGCTCTTCACAATCTTTCATCTTTAAGTACATGATATCTTCATCGGGGAATTCAAACATCATCGGCTGATAGTCATCAATTGGTTGCTCGGCAAGGTAATCCGACAGAATACTACCCTTGATGGCCTTTTGCGACGTGTATTGGATATCATACTCTATCAAAATCATCTGCCAACGAGCCACTCGTCCGGTAAGAGCCGGCTTTTCAAAGATATACTTTACTGGGTCCATCTTAGAAATCAACAAGGTAGTATGGTTCAACATATACTGTCTTAGTCGGCGAGCAGTCCATGCCAAAGCGCAGCAAGTTTTCTCGAGCAGCGAATATCTTGTTTCACAGTCGGTAAACTTTTTGCTAAGGTAGTATATTGCATGCTCTTTTCGACCAGACTCGTCATGCTGTCTCAATACACACCTCATCGAATTCTCTGTTACTGAAAGGTACATTATCAGAGGCCTCCTAGGAACTGGAGGTATGAGAATTGGAGGTTTATGCAAATATTCTTTAATCTTATCAAAAGCTTTTTGACAATCACTGTTCCACCTGATTGCTTGATCTTTTCTCAACAATTTAAATATCGGTTCGCACGTAGCTGGATACCTTCTTTCAATTTCACACAGCCGTTTTCATGATTACCACAATTTGAACAATTCTTGTCACATCCCGGGAATACTCCCCCTCTAAGCAGACGTTCCTTCACCACAAACAACGAAGTCTGAACATCATTAATATCGACTACCAAGTTCAAATTTTCTCCATCTTCCACACCATTTACTCTGGGCCCTCTATGCTGAGGCATAGGATTACTCACCACATTCGGAGTAGGAGCAAAGTTAATCGTCTTGGCATCAATCAAATCTTGAACTTTATGGTGAAAAGCCCGACAATTCTCGATGTGGTGCCCTGGCACACCAGAATGAAAATCACAACGGACATTAGCATCATAACCAGCGGGAATCCTTGTTAATGGAGCCATAGTGAGAAGTTTGACAAACTTTAACCTGAGCAGTTCAGGGAGTAATTCAGCATAAGTCATTGGCAACGGATCAAAATGACGATCTGGCATTCTTTGTCTTGGTTGGAATTGGCGTTGTTGTTGTTGTGGTTGTCCTCTTTGTGGTTGTTGAGGTTGGGTTGCTGGAATAGTCACAGCAACAATTTAACGGTATTGTTGTCCTCTATTTCCATTTCTCTGATTGTGTATAGCATTTGTCTCACCCTCTCTCCTTCTAGATGCCCCTGAAAATGGTTTCTTAGCACTTGAAGAACTTGAAGAACCAGGGTCTTGGATTTTTCCCGCTTTGATAAGACTTTCAGTTCTTTATCCATAAATCACAACATCCGAAAAACTACCAAATGGGCAACTTCCCATACGATCCATGAATACACCTTGCAGGGTTCCAATGAACATATCAGTCAATTCTCTCTCCAACATCGGAGGTTGTACTCTCGCAGCTAGTTCACGCCACCTCTGGGCGTATTCCTTGAAACTCTCACCGGTCTTTTGAAACAAATTCTGCCACTGGGTTCTGCTCGGAGCCATGTCCATGTTATGCTTGTACTGCCTCAGAAAAGCTTCACCTAACTCTCTCCAGCTTCTGACAGATTCTTTTTTCAAGTCCATGTACCAATCCAAAGAGGCTCCAAACAAGCTGTCTTGGAAAAAGTACATCCACATTTTTTCATCATCAGTATAAGCAGATATCTTCCGGTAGTAAGCTTGCACATGATTTCGGGGACAAGAAGTGCCATTGTACTTGTCAAAAGATGACGCTTTGAGCTTTTACGGGATCCTCAACCCATCTACTAAACCCATGTTAGTAACATCAAAGCCCAAAGAATTCTGGCACTCCATGGCGCGAATCTTTTCAGCAAGGGCGTCAACCTTTCTATCTCTCTCTTCCGCCTTTCCAAATTCATCATCATCACTGGGAATAGTGAACATATCTTCTTGCTTGTCAACCAAATGAGAAGGATGGTGAACTGGAGCACGTGTCGCTCGAACATTAGCAGCCTCTGTAATGATGGGTTGTCCATCGATTCTAATACCATGCAATTCGTCACCAGTAGCATAGTTGTTGACAGGGCTGGTAGCAACAGCGGTGACATAGAAAATAATCAAACCAGTTACCACATCTTAGTATCATGTATGAGGATAGTGTGTGCAAAAGCTTGGGTCAGAATGATTAAAATATGGGATTTCATGAAGGGTTGAATGCAAATGGTCGAAAATGCACATAAATGAATCAGAAATTCATATTAAATTCCACGTCTCATGAAATAATTGGGCAATGGTACCAAAAAATCAAGGCCTCATCAGAGATCATTCACATAAAATTTCTAATTTTTTAGAATATTTTTGCTATTTTTAAAAAATAAAATAAAACGGGATGAAATATGTACATGGCATGTAACAATATGCAACAATATCAATTGGTCCATAAGTCACTTAAGTGACTAAATAAAATAAATCAAAAACAAAAAATATGAAAAAAGCATGGGCCCTTGGATCAAAAGACCAAGTCAACAAGATCTAACGGTCACGGGATCGTCTTCTTCCTCAAGACACTCCGGCCGTGAACAGTAACGCCGGCGGGATTCCGGCCACCACCAGCGGCGGCCGCTGTAACACCCCGAATAAAATAAGAGAACTATTTAAATTAAGTTAATAATATATTTATTAATTTAATTAAATAAATTGAATTATGGGATTATTATTATTATTATTATTTGGAATAATAATTAGTGGAAAATATATAAGTTGGAATAAGAGAAAAGGGTTTTCATTTTTGGTAAAGAGTTTTCACGTGAAACAGAGAAGCGGCTGAAAAGTGGAAAGTGGAGAAAGGGCAAAGAGGAAGAGCTAGAGAGCAAGGGTTGAAGAACGGAAAAGCTTGAAGCTTAGAGATTGCCGGATTATCTCAGGTAAGGGGGGTTTATCGTCGTTTAATGGGTATTATAGATTAACATGTCATGGGTAGTGATAAACCGTTGAAGTGACCCTAATTGGGATGTTGAATGCTGAAATATTGTGATGAATAAGTTGTATTAAAGCTGTAATTGAGTCCGTAATTGTGTGAGTCGTGTTCCCCCGAACGTATAGCTTTTTACGGAAATTGAATCGGAGGTCCGGAAGTCCTCCAACGGCGGAAAATGCGGAGAACTCTGCATTCTGCCTTGTGTTAGCGCAGGAACTGCTGTTTTGTCTGCGTTAACCGGTTAACCCAGGGCGTTAACCGGTTAACACTGTTATATTTTGTGGAAATGTGTTGTTTTGCCTGCGTTAACCGGTTAACCCAGGGCGTTAACCGGTTAACACTGTTGCGTTTTGCCAGAAAGTGTGTTTTGTCCTGCGTTAACCGGTTAACCCAGGGCGTTAACCGGTTAACACTGTTGGAAATTAGAAAAATTGATATTTTAATGTTGTGAACCTCATTGGTGATTGGCCTATTATAGTTAATTGTGATGAGTAATTTTTGTTGGATTTATGTTATGAAGTGTTGATACAAGTATGTTGCTGAGTTGTTCCGTGTACGGAAAGTTGTTGAAAATACTGAGTTGTAGGCTTGGTGAGCCAAAGTTGATTATAAGTTGATGTTGTTGAAAACATTGTTGTATTGCTATTATTATTATGTTGTCGATAGTTTAAAGTCGTGTATGCCATGTACATTCATATGCATTAAGTCGGAGCTTTGCTCACACCACGTTGGCCTGGATTGGCAAATTTTAAGTTGAAAGTTGAAGGCTTATGCCTTGATGCCCAATAAAATGGCAATGATTTTAAGTTGGGAGTTTTACTCCGAATGGTACCACATGCATGACGAGTCGAGTCTCATTAGAGTTGCATTTTGTTAGCTTGTTGTATGGATATTTAATTTAATTGAAGAGTGGAATTGTGTTGATATTAAGTATGACGTTTGAGTTGATGTGCCGTTACTGGATGTATGTTACGATTAGGGTGATGAAATGTGTGAATTTACTTAGCATTACATGATGATTTATAATGCTTATTATATCGATTGAGGAACTCACCCTTACAACTATTTTTCAGGTAACGAACAAATGAGTTGAGTGGAAGCTAATGCTTGGAGTCTAGTGTAGTCTCCTAAGTGGGTCATGCTCTGATAGATGTAACATCGGGAGGGAACATTTTTAATATTGTTGTTGATGATTGTTGAACCAGTTTACATGTAGTATGTTGCATGTTTTGAATGATCGATTTGATCTCTATCCGCTGCGTATTGTGCAAATGTTTTATGTTTTGAGTTAATGAAAGAGCATGACAGTTATTATGGTGTGAAATGTTGTGTGACACCCTTGATTGCATATTTACTCTGATTGATATGTGTTATTTTAAGTATATACTCGGGGTATTTTAGAAGGGTGTTACATTAGTGGTATCAGAGCAGGTCGGTCTGTCCGGCCAGTTGTCGTGTCGTTACTGTCTAACAATTATGTATTGTTATTAATCTAACTTTAAGTTGTGTTGTGGTGATAAGTTGAAATGGCTTGAAGGAATGACGCTGCAATGGCTGCCGCAATGCAAGCGATGGCACAAGCTGTGCAGAACTTGCCAAATGCTGGTGGTGATGCTGGATCACGTAGCTTGGCGACTTTTCAGAGAGAGAATCCGCCGGTGTTTAAAGGGAAGCATGATCCAGATGCAGCCTTGGGATGGTAGAAAGAGATTGAGAGAATCTTCCGTGTTATGGAGTGCACTCCAGCTCAGAAGGTTCGGTATGGTACTCACATGCTAGCAGTCGAAGCTGATGACTGGTGGCTAGAGACTCACAAGAGGTTGACCGTGGCAGGTGAAGTCATTACTTGGGATGTATTCCGTAGGGAATTCATGAGAAAGTATTATCCGGAAGATGTCCGTGGTAAGAAGGAAATTGAGTTCCTTGAGCTGAAGCAAGGAAACATGTCTGTCACTGATTATGCTGCGAAATTTGTGGAGCTGTCCAAATTTTATCCTCATTACACTGGTGCTGGTGCTGAATTTTCAAAGTGCATCAAGTTTGAAAATGGACTGCGCTCTGAAATTAAGAAGGTTGTTGGGTATCAGAAGATACGCATTTTTACTGAATTGGTTGATAGCTGCAGGATATTTGAAGAAGACAATAATGCTCATTACAAGATTGTCAGTGACCGCAGGGGCAAGCAACATCAAAACCGTGGAAAGCCGTATGATGCTCCAGTGGGAAAAGGGAAACAAGGAGCTGCTCCGGCTCAGAGGACCAGTAGGGGAGGTGCTCCTGCTGGTATAGTTTGCTTCAAATGTGGTCAGGCTGGTCATAAGAGTAATGTATGCACTGCTGAAGTAAAGAGATGTTTTCGTTGTGGTAAGACTGGTCATGCAATAGCTGATTGCAAGCACAAGGAAATGATTTGTTTTAATTGTGGCGAAGAAGGGCATATTGGAAGTCAGTGTCAGAAGCCAAAGAAATCTCAGACGGGGAAGGTGTTCGCATTGACCGGAACTCAAACCTCCAGTGAGGACAGACTTATCCGAGGTACGTGTTATATTAATGGCTTTCCTCTTGTAGCTATTATTGACACAGGTGCGACTCATTCCTTTATATCTTTGGATTGTGCTGTGAAACTTAAGTTAGAGATATCTGAGATGTTTGGTAGCATGGTAATTGATACTCCTGCGAAGGGTTCAGTGACTACTACTTCGGTTTGTTTAAATTGTCCCTTGAGTATTTTTGGTAGAGACTTTGGGATGGACCTAGTGTGTCTTCCACTAGTGCAGATTGATGTTATTCTGGGTATGAACTGGTTGGTGTTTAACCGAGTTTCTATCAACTGTTTTGATAAGACGGTGGTCTTTCCTGGGATTGAGGAAGGAAAGAGTTTGTTTCTATCAGCAAGGCAAGTGAATGAGGCAGTAGCTGATGGGGCAGAGTTGTTTATGCTGTTAGCGACTTTGGAGGCTAAAGATAAACTGGCGATTGGCGATCTAGCCGTGGTGTGTGATTTTCCTGATGTGTTTCCGGAAGAGGTGAATGAATTACCGCCAGAGCGCGAAGTGGAGTTCTCGATTGATTTGGTACCTGGTACTAGGCCGGTGTCGATGGCTCCGTACCGTATGTCTGCTGTTGAGTTAACTGAATTGAAGAGTCAGTTGGAAGATCTGTTGGATAAGAAATTTATTCGTCCGAGTGTGTCACCGTGGGGTGCACCAGTGCTATTGGTTAAGAAGAAAGAAGGTACTATGAGGTTGTGTGTGGACTACAGGCAACTGAATAAAGTGACGATCAAGAATCGGTATCCTTTGCCGAGGATTGATGATTTGATGGATCAGTTGGTTGGTGCAAGTGTGTTCAGCAAAATAGATTTGAGATATGGGTATCATCAGATCCGTGTGAAAACCGAGGATATTCAGAAGACTGCTTTCAGAACAAGGTATGGACATTATGAGTATTCTGTAATGCCTTTTGGTGTGACTAATGCGCCTGGAGTATTTATGGAGTATATGAATAGGATTTTCCATCCGTACTTAGACAAGTTTGTTGTGGTGTTTATTGATGATATTTTGGTGTATTCGAAATCTGAAGAAGAGCATGCTGAACATTTGAGAGTGGTTTTGGGAGTTCTACGAGAAAAGAAGTTATTTGCTAAATTGTCCAAGTGTGAATTTTGGTTAGGAGAGGTAAGTTTTCTTGGTCATGTGATTTCAAGAGGTGGTGTTGCTGTTGATCCTTCTAAGATAGAAGCGGTATCTAAGTGGGAGGCTCCGAAGTCTGTTGCTGAGATTCGAAGTTTCCTTGGTTTGGCTGGTTATTATAGGAAGTTCATTAAGGGATTTTCTAAGTTGGCGTTACCATTGACGATGTTGACTAGGAAGGGGCAAGCGTTTGTTTGGGACTCAAAATGTGAAGGAGGTTTCCAAGAGTTAAAGAGAAGGTTAACTACTGCTCCTATTCTGATATTACCGAGTTCGTCGGAATCATTTGAAGTTTATTGCGATGCTTCATTGTTGGGTTTGGGTGGTGTGTTGATGCAGAATAAGCAGGTTATAGCTTATGCTTCGAGACAGCTAAGGGTTCACGAGAGGAACTATCCGACGCACGATTTAGAGTTGGCGGCTGTGGTGTTTGTTCTGAAGTTATGGAGGCATTACTTGTATGGGTCAAGATTTGAGGTTTTCAGTGACCATAAAAGTTTAAAGTATTTGTTTGATCAGAAAGAGCTGAATATGAGACAGAGAAGATGGTTAGAGTTTCTGAAGGATTATGACTTTGGTTTGAATTACCATCCGGGTAAAGCAAACGTAGTGGCTGATGCATTGAGTCGGAAATCATTACATATGTCTATGTTAATGGTTAAGGAATTGGATTTAATTGAGCAGTTTAGAGACTTGAGTTTGGTGTGTGAGAGTACTCACAATAGTGTTAAATTGGGAATGTTGAAGTTAACAAGTGGTATTCTGGATGAGATCAGAGAGGGTCAGAAATCCGATGTGCTTTTGGTTGATAAGTTGACTCTGGTGAATCAGGGTCAAGGTGGTGAATTCAGAGTTGATGAAAATGGTATTCTGAAATTTGGTAATCGGGTGTGTATTCCGGATGTTACCGAACTTAAGAAGAGTATTCTTGAAGAAGGACATCGTAGTGGGTTGAGTATTCATCCTGGAGCTACGAAGATGTATCATGATTTGAAAAAGTTATTTTGGTGGCCGGGAATGAAAAGAGAAATTGCGAGTTTTGTTTATTCCTGTTTGACTTGCCAGAAGTCAAAGATTGAGCATCAGAAGCCGTCTGGGCTAATGCAACCGTTGGCTATTCCAGAGTGGAAGTGGGATAGTATCAGTATGGATTTTGTTTCTGGTTTACCGAGGACAATTAAGAATTTTGAAGCTATTTGGGTGATTGTTGACAGATTGACAAAGTCGGCTCATTTCATTCCGATCAGAATGGACTATCCGTTAGAGAAATTAGCTGAGTTGTATATTGAGAAAATTGTAAGTTTGCATGGTATTCCGTCGAGTATTGTTTCGGACAGAGATCCTAGATTTACATCGAAATTCTGGGAAGGTTTGCAGAAGGCTTTGGGAACTAAACTGAGATTGAGCTCTGCATATCACCCGCAGACTGATGGTCAGACTGAGAGGACGATTCAGTCACTAGAGGATCTGTTGAGGGCTTGTGTTTTGGAAAAGGGAGGTGCTTGGGATTGTTATTTACCTTTGATTGAGTTTACCTACAACAATAGTTTTCATTCGAGTATTGGTATGGCACCGTTTGAAGCTTTGTATGGTAGGAGATGTCGGACGCCTTTATGTTGGTATGAGTCCGGTGAGAGTGCTGTGGTTGGACCGGAGATTGTTCAACAGACTACGGAAAAGATTAAGATGATTCAGGAGAAGATGAGAATTGCTCAGAGTCGTCAGAAGAGTTATCATGACAAGAGGAGGAAATCACTTGAGTTCCGAGAGGGAGATCACGTGTTTCTTCGTGTTACTCCGATAACTGGGGTTGGTCGAGCTTTGAAGTCAAAGAAGTTGACACCTCGATTTATTGGTCCTTATCAGATTTTGGAGAGGATAGGAGAGGTAGCCATCGTATCGCTTTACCGCCGTCACTTGCGAATTTGCATGAGGTTTTTCATGTGTCTCAGTTGAGGAGGTACATTCATGATCCGTCGCATGTGATCCAAGTAGATGATGTACAGGTGAGAGATAACCTGACTGTTGAAATATCGCCTATGAGGATTGAGCATCGAGAGTTGAAGCAGTTGCGGGGTAAAGAGATTGCCTTAGTGAAAGTAGCTTGGGGAGGACCAGCAGGTGGCAATGTGACTTGGGAACTGGAGAGTCAGATGAAAGAGTCTTATCCAGAGTTATTTGCTTGAGGTATGTTTTCGAGGACGAAAACTCTTTTAGTGGGGGAGAGTTGTAACACCCCGAATAAAATAAGAGAACTATTTAAATTAAGTTAATAATATATTTATTAATTTAATTAAATAAATTGAATTATGGGATTATTATTATTATTATTATTTGGAATAATAATTAGTGGAAAATATATAAGTTGGAATAAGAGAAAAGGGTTTTCATTTTTGGTAAAGAGTTTTCACGTGAAACAGAGAAGCGGCTGAAAAGTGGAAAGTGGAGAAAGGGCAAAGAGGAAGAGCTAGAGAGCAAGGGTTGAAGAACGGAAAAGCTTGAAGCTTAGAGATTGCCGGATTATCTCAGGTAAGGGGGGTTTATCGTCGTTTAATGGGTATTATAGATTAACATGTCATGGGTAGTGATAAACCGTTGAAGTGACCCTAATTGGGATGTTGAATGCTGAAATATTGTGATGAATAAGTTGTATTAAAGCTGTAATTGAGTCCGTAATTGTGTGAGTCGTGTTCCCCCGAACGTATAGCTTTTTACGGAAATTGAATCGGAGGTCCGGAAGTCCTCCAACGGCGGAAAATGCGGAGAACTCTGCATTCTGCCTTGTGTTAGCGCAGGAACTGCTGTTTTGTCTGCGTTAACCGGTTAACCCAGGGCGTTAACCGGTTAACACTGTTATATTTTGTGGAAATGTGTTGTTTTGCCTGCGTTAACCGGTTAACCCAGGGCGTTAACCGGTTAACACTGTTGCGTTTTGCCAGAAAGTGTGTTTTGTCCTGCGTTAACCGGTTAACCCAGGGCGTTAACCGGTTAACACTGTTGGAAATTAGAAAAATTGATATTTTAATGTTGTGAACCTCATTGGTGATTGGCCTATTATAGTTAATTGTGATGAGTAATTTTTGTTGGATTTATGTTATGAAGTGTTGATACAAGTATGTTGCTGAGTTGTTCCGTGTACGGAAAGTTGTTGAAAATACTGAGTTGTAGGCTTGGTGAGCCAAAGTTGATTATAAGTTGATGTTGTTGAAAACATTGTTGTATTGCTATTATTATTATGTTGTCGATAGTTTAAAGTCGTGTATGCCATGTACATTCATATGCATTAAGTCGGAGCTTTGCTCACACCACGTTGGCCTGGATTGGCAAATTTTAAGTTGAAAGTTGAAGGCTTATGCCTTGATGCCCAATAAAATGGCAATGATTTTAAGTTGGGAGTTTTACTCCGAATGGTACCACATGCATGACGAGTCGAGTCTCATTAGAGTTGCATTTTGTTAGCTTGTTGTATGGATATTTAATTTAATTGAAGAGTGGAATTGTGTTGATATTAAGTATGACGTTTGAGTTGATGTGCCGTTACTGGATGTATGTTACGATTAGGGTGATGAAATGTGTGAATTTACTTAGCATTACATGATGATTTATAATGCTTATTATATCGATTGAGGAACTCACCCTTACAACTATTTTTCAGGTAACGAACAAATGAGTTGAGTGGAAGCTAATGCTTGGAGTCTAGTGTAGTCTCCTAAGTGGGTCATGCTCTGATAGATGTAACATCGGGAGGGAACATTTTTAATATTGTTGTTGATGATTGTTGAACCAGTTTACATGTAGTATGTTGCATGTTTTGAATGATCGATTTGATCTCTATCCGCTGCGTATTGTGCAAATGTTTTATGTTTTGAGTTAATGAAAGAGCATGATAGTTATTATGGTGTGAAATGTTGTGTGACACCCTTGATTGCATATTTACTCTGATTGATATGTGTTATTTTAAGTATATACTCGGGGTATTTTAGAAGGGTGTTACAGCCGCCGCCACGCGCGGCCCAGAAATTCACGAAAATGGGGCTACCCCCCCTAAATCATATGCTAGGAACTCAAAAATCACATTAGTTTTTCATGAATCCTCACCAATTTCTCAAATCACAAACAAAAAGGTTGAACATCAAAACTTTAAATCAAGATTTCTCACTCAATATTGCATCATTTTAAAAAGTAAACACATCTACATCATCACCATAGCATGTAGTTTCATTTAGGCATAAAAAATGAGCAAAATAAGAGGGTCGAAATTTGAGTTACGGAAAGGGCGCCTTCCGAGACATCAATATGGTGAGGAGATAAACTCCAGAATACCTCCCTTGACCTTCTATGAATGTTTGAAACCGTTGATTGTGCTTGAAACGGTCCATATCTTGAGATTCAAGAAGCAACCTCCATTAAAGCTCTGTTTACGAACTGCTTGGAATGGTTCAAGTGAAGGGTGGTTTGTGATCCTTAGAGTGTGTAGATCAAGAATATGCTATTGGTTTTCATTTTCCATGAATGTATGGAGGGATTTGATGAGAATCGAGTGTGAGATGATTTTTGGAAAGGCAGATTTTTGGAGTGTATGGAGGCTGCACGAGTTAGGGTTTTGCTCCAATGAATTTTAGAGTTTATACTCTGATTTTTGTGGCTTGGTGGGCTCAAAATGAAGGAAATCCAAGTCCATGATTTTTTGTCATTTTTGTGAAAGTGAGACTTCCACACATGTGGGAATGCATGGGCTCAAATCCCAAGGTGGATTTGGCCCAAAAAAACAATGCTGAAAAAATTCCCAATGATTGGCACATGAGAATATTCCATGATGTCACTATGAGTCCTTTTGACTTTTCATGAAAGAAAGCTTGAAAAATGACTTGCACCATTGATGAATCATGCAAAATTATAGGTCACTTTGCATGCCATTTTGAAGTACTTCTCAAAACAAAACCATAGCAAAAAGAGCCACACCAATTGGGCTTGTCAACCTCAAGTTATGCCTCTTTGAAGCCTTCATGCACGCTTCACCATCCAAGAGCCATAAATCTTCAACCATTCATCATATGGCCTTGAAATAGGACTTTTTGGAAAGGGGAGACAAAGATCTGCAACTTTCATGTTTGAGAAAAATTCATTTGGAGCTTCCTTGGTGATGAAAAATGTTAAATGATCTTGATATATCAGCAAGCTCGCTAGGCGAGTGAGGTAGCGAACGGGCTCTCTAGGCGAGCACTCAGCGAGGTTCCAGCGAACACTCCCAGACCTGGATAAAATCATAGCTAGCAGTTGATCGCTAGTCGAGCAGGTAGCGAGCAGGTAGCGAACAATTCCAGTAGCAACATCATCAAGGCTCGCTGGAGCGAAGGAGGAAGCGTGGGCTTTGCCCTGTGAAGGATTGATCACCTAGCGAGCATGACAGTTCTTTCTGGGAAGTTTGGTGGCTCTGGTGGCTTATTTTGGGGCTCGCTAGGCGAACCATTCTGCTCGCCTAGCGAGCATGACAGCTCGGGAACATCTTTCCAAATTTGGTAACCTGTGCACTGGACCTTTGTTCCTTCAAGATTAATGTTTTGAATGAAGAATAGACTCCATTTGAACATGTTGGAAGTATCTCAAGTCATTCCCTAGCCATTTGACCCTCAGTTGACCAACAGTTGACCTTTGACTTCATAGTTGAATTTTGAACTATACTGAGCCCATTAAGCTTGATCCTTTACAGAAAATGTCTGGAAATGAAACCCTAGCTCCCAAGAGCTCTACACAATATCCATAAGACCTTCAAACCAAGAATGCATCTCAATCCTTGAGGATCTCTACTTTGACTGCTTCAGTAGACCAAAGTTGACCAGAGGTCAAACCCTAATTCAGATGAACTTTGCTGATAAGAAATGAAAATTTGAGGAAAGAAAGATCATGAGGATGGTGATGCACCCTTGATACCCAGATGAATACAAACTTCCTTGAGTGTTGAGAAAAACCCTAGTTGATGCACGATTTCCCTTGTGTTGACTGATCATTTAGATAGAATCCACAAAGTGACTTGGATGATATCCAAGCTTTTTGGAAGACAAACTCTTGGAGCTAATTCTGATTGACATGATGAAATGCAATATGAAATGTTAAATGACCTAAAATGAATGCATGAATGAGGAGGGCAAATTTGAGGTGCTACACCAGGCCAGGGAGGAAATCCACTATTAGTAGTATTAATTCAGACCTTAAATCAACTGTTTAATCCTATCACTTAATACCTACCCAATGCAATTTTAATCTTACACTAAGATCAGAGTTCCTACTCACTCCCCCTCAATCACCTCAGTGATTACAACCTTTAATTAAGTTTAAAGTCAATGGTGAAGTATTACTTCAAACAACTCTTGATTGTGCTTAACAACTTTAATCAAGATACACAGCACTCACGCTTAAAAGCTTAGAGTAACACAACACTTACAACTCAATGAACACCCTAGTCCAATGCAATCATCTAGGTGATAATTGCTTGGCTCACAATATAAACCTAATACAAGACATAAACACAAATACAGCAGTGAAGTATGATGGTACAATGCAAGCTTCACGCCTAAAACCCCTGAATTTCGAAAGAAGGATTGCCATCCTTTTATATTGCAGCACTTGGGCCTTGTACTTGTATTTCCTAAAATTAAGGTTAAGCAAGTTAACCTAATTTCCACATATTAGGGTGCTAACAAATAGGCTATTTGTTAGGTTCATTAATTGTAGCTCAGTTGTTAGTTTCTTGGATTTTAGCTCAGCTCTTGGATTCCTGAAAAATAGCCTGAGAAAAATACTGAAACAGAAAAACTAACCATCCTACACTTTAGCATATGCTGTCAGGAATGAATGTCACAACATTCCGTTTGACGTCCAGAACATGGACCATATGCTATGTCTGTTATTTTCCTGAAAACAGACTGTACTAAATGATGTACTGTAATAGACCAACTAGTCTATACTTCAGTATCAGCTGACAGAGATAAATGTCATAACATCTAGTTTGACATTTAGGCAATGGGCCTTATGCCAGGTCTGTTATCCTCCTGAAAAACAGACTGAAATAAATACTGAATTGCAGCAAAAAAACCAACCTGCCTATTATTCAGGATATGTTGTCAATGAAGAA
This sequence comes from Lathyrus oleraceus, assembly GCF_024323335.1. Taxonomy (NCBI): domain Eukaryota; kingdom Viridiplantae; phylum Streptophyta; class Magnoliopsida; order Fabales; family Fabaceae; genus Lathyrus; species Lathyrus oleraceus. The sequence continues at coordinate 358,501,032 of NC_066582.1, read as the reverse complement.
TGTCATAACATCCAGTTTGACATTCAGACAGTAGGCTATGTACCAGATCTGCTACTCTCCTGAAAAGCAGACTGAACTCAATACTGAGCTATAACAGAAACAACCAACCATTCTATAGTTCAGTATCTGCTGTCATGGATGAATGTCATAACATCCAGTTTGACATTCAGTAAATCATGTATTAGCTAAACCTGCAGCATACTACTCAAGTATGTCATGACATCAGTCAAGACATCAGAGTACAGTTAGTGTTTTAACACAAAATTCAGCCAGTCAAACATCTACTAAGCATGTCATGACATCGGTCAAGACATCAGAGTACAGTTAGTGTTTTAACACAAAATGCAGCCAATCAAACTTCTACATAAACCCACTGGAGAATGCTCCCCAGCAGAGTCGCCACTTAATTTCTGTAGCGGTAAATTCATGATCATTGACCTATGGATAAGCAAGACATCAAATAACAAGAGTCGCCACCGCACTTTTATTGTTTCTAAGGGAAAAGGGGAAAGTATGAACAAAACCCAAAAATAAGAAGTTTTCAAATCAAAACTAATAAAATGCCAGGGATTATAGGTAAGGGGGTTGGTTACATAGAGGAAAGGTGTTAGCACCCAAAGTGTCCTAGGTACTCCTTGGGAGCCTTTTCTTGTGTGCGTATGTATTTTGTACAAATTATGTTTGCAATCAAATAGAATGGGGGGATGAGAAAATAATTCATTAATTATATTTTTGTCTTTGACAAGACCTTCGGACTTGTGCCTACGTACCAACATAAAAAATGAGGGATCAAAACCTCGTATTTCGTGATACAAATTTCAAAGTGGATGCATTGCTTTTAACAAACATTTAAGTTTGAAAGGCACAAAGGCCTAAAAATGGTTTAGATGAGTTAGTTATTTTTGGATTTTTGAAATCTTTAAGTCAAGTATAGTTAAATTTGTTTACATGTTTATTTAAGAAAAGAAGTTTGAAAAGGCAATGGCATAAGGCCAAAGTTTCTAGTTTACAAAAGTGGTAAAAGTTTAGAAAAAGACAAGTACAAACAAAGAAGTTTTTCTAAAAGGGGGGAGAGAATTTGAAATTAAATAAGTGGGGACGAGATGAAGAGACTAATCCTAAGCATAAATTTAAAAGTTAAGAGTTGAAAAGATTCGACCATTGGGTTGCAATCAATTAGACAAGAATGTCATATAGAAACCCAAATTCCCTTGGACATTAGAATTAAGCAACAAATAATGCACACAATATCAACTTGAAGAAGAAGGCATCAAATAAATATAGCCACATCCAAGCCTAGCAACTCCATGATCTTTTTCAAATTTGCCCATGTAGCAGATGAATTCCACAATGCCATAAGTCACTGGTTCAAAGTAACAGCTTCATAATGATCATGTTGCAGATGAACTCAAATGGATCTTTAATTATGTATCCGATGAAGATTTAGATTACAAGCACTTGGTTACATGAAAGTTGGCATTGACCAAGCCTTTTGCATAAGGAGTGTTGTCTAAATTCTAAGTCCAATAGTCTCAAATCAAACCAACAGTCCACACAAGGTGTTTTTTAGGGTTTTTGTTCTTATTATGTACATTAATGGTCAGACACCACACAATCAAACACAATATACACAAGCAAAATATATCACAAAATATGATCCAAATGGACAAAGTGAAAAGGACATTAACATAAACACTTAGAATGGTATGAATAATGAAAAATGAATAAAGCTTAAAAATAAAGTGCATTAAAGTAAAAGACTTGGAATTAAATGTTAGTTGTTAATGAGTTAGAAGTTAGTATTGCTTTTGCTTTTTATTTTAAGTCATTCTTTGGAGAACACTCAACCAACTTATCACAAGCATGGATCCTTGAACCGAGACATCTTCCAAAGGAAGGAAAAAAGGCCAAGTTTCCATACAATACCATGAAAGAGGGGAGACTTACAATCTCCCTAACTAGAATGCTATGCCTTTTGTATCAAAAATTTAGCGTTATGTTAAGAAATCGTAATTGGACTTATGTAGAAGTCAAAACTTGATTGAGGTTGGGCAATAGAATCTTGGTGTTAATGCATGTTAGAGACATAATATAATGGACTATGCTGATGAAATATACCACACACAAAAAGAATAAGAAAAAGTGGTGGCCTAATTTCATCCATACTTATGTTGATTTTGCACTCAACTAGCCTTAGGATGTAGAGATATCATAGCTCCATGATATGAATGCATAAAGAAGGGGAATGAGATGAAAAGGGAGGGGAATGGATCAAAACTTAAATTGGACAAAGGAAGACTTTTACCAAATTAAGATAATTCATTCATTTTGGGAGATGGAATGTACATTCCATCAATCCCCTAAATCCAATGATCTTAACTTAACAAAGTATAATCAACCTTGACAAAGGCCAAACAACACAAGTCAAACTCATACAAACAATCAAAATGGCTCAACACAATTATTTGACATTTATTCAATTTAAAAATACTAAAAATAATGCATCAAATTAAATATGGTTTGTCAAATTCCTAAAACCTCATGAAAACACCAAAGAAATGGCCATGAGATTTATCATAGGTCAAACAAGGTCAAAGGATCTTGGAGAAAAAATTTCAGAATTTTTGGAAACTTAAAAATATTTTCAAACAATTAAAATAATCACAAAATCAATTAAATCATGAAAAATATTAATAAGGACCCAAAAATAATATTTATTCAAAATATGAAAGAGGATTTTATTTAAATTTTTTGGGAAACTCTCATATTTTTTGGATCAATATTAAAATTAATATGAATTAATAAAAATCAAAGGAATAAAATGAAAATCAGAAAATACAAAAAAAACATGGACCACTTGATCTCCCTCATTAATTGAGGTGGCAGATCAAGTGGTCCTCAACGTCCTTTCCACAATAGTCACTAGTCAACGCGTAAGATAAGTGGTATTTACAAGCAACACACGAGATTAAAACATTTTGAATTGATCATGTGGCTTAGAACCTGTCCAACACATCACCGACGCTAAACCTCCGGTAACCTTCTCAGGCGAACCTCGCCGGACTGGTTTAGTCATCACCATCACATAAATGAAAAAAGAGGACATGATCTGAAAGAAAAATGACGTATAGCACGAATCTGACCTCAATTTTAACTAACTCCACATATATAGAAAGATATGAGGAGTTAAATTTTGAGGTGTGTCAACTGAGTTGCTTCGATTTAACCTCAAAGCAACTCAATCTTCTTGCCTACATTGGTAGGACTTCAGACAACCAAAGATCCATGAGAATTGATGAGAATTGAGTGAGAATCAAAGAGATTTTTTTTTTGGTAAATACCTTCAATGATGTGCAGAACTTGCTCTTCCTTACTTCAATTCTTGTTTGATCTTGCTCCAATGACTTGCAGAAGTTGATTAGGAATGGAAAGAAGCTTTGGATCCTGGAGTTTTTGAATCTCCAAACAATGAGAAGTAAGGATCCTCCTAAATGAGCTCAGAGGGTCCATATTTATAGCATTTGGAAGTGTTATTTGCACACTTGAAAATGTTTCCAATTTGGAAATTGCATGATGCATGCTTGCATGGGCGTGTACAGGCCCATGAATAAATCCAATTAGGTCCAAATTCATCTAAAATTATGTTAGAATGAAGCTTGAATGGCAAGGCAATGTTATGTGATCATTTGAGCTTTGATTTCCACCAATGATGTAGGCCTGTTAAAACCATGCACAAGCCTAGCAAACTTGGTCCAAAATGAATGAATTAGGACTATTTGGAAAGATTGGATCAATAGGAACAAATCTTATGTTGAACACTTTTCCATTTGGAACTTGGATCAAGGTGAATTTGGAGGTGGAAGTTTGGAAATTTCAATATGTTGAAATCTTTTCTAAGTGTCAAGCCATATACCTCAATGTTCCACCTTACCAAACTTTTTATGTGAGCTCCAAATGAGAAACATGTCTTCATCAAAGTTGTATCTATTTAAAATACCTTCAAAATGGTCACCAATTTGACATCATTTGGATTTAGAATGAGAGAGTTATGCATTTTTGAAGTTGAGGAAAATCACTTGTTCAATGATATTGGTCCAAAATGACCTATAATGTATCCTCATATCACATGCTCATAAAAGTTGATTTAGCTTTCACTCTAAACATGAAAGTTGAAGTAGACATCCTTAATTTGATTGTGAAACATGGAAAGCTTTCATATCATAAAAATTGAGAAAGTTATGGCCTTGGGAAGTTGACTTTCAAATTAGGGTTTAGGCAAAATGACCTATAATGTTTCAACATAGAAAATGCCTTTCCAAGCAAAATTAGCTCTAGACTTAAACATGAAAGTTGTTTGGAATGTCATTTATAGTAACGTTGCTTTTAGAATCATTTTCATATGGTGAAAATTATAGGAGATAGGGTCTAGGGAGACCCAGTTTTGGTTAGATGAATTCACCTGCCTAACCACCATCAACCAACTTGCTAACTTGCAATTCTCTTGACTTTTTAGGCTCATGGTAGATCATATATGCATAAGATTATGAATTTTGAAGGGTTCCTTGATAAATTTGATCAATTGATGAGGAAGTTTGTTGAAGAAGTTACTCAAGATACCCAGACACCCTAGGGTTTCCAAGGCAAACCAACTCCATAATCTTGAAGAAAACTTGATCAAAGTGGTATGTAGATATCATTGGGGCTCATATATGATGCTTAGAGACATTGTGGATCATTCCATGGTTGTGCTCTTAGAAATGAGGGTCTTAAACCTTAGGTATGAATGTGATAGACCAATGGGGACCATGCCCTACCTACAAAAAAGTTAGGCAAATACAAAGACATATTTTTGGTATTTTGGTTAGTAAAATGATAAACATACAAGTATGATACAATCACATGGTGCTTGGTGATCTCTCCCAAAACAAACCCAATAAAAGAGGGGTGAGGAGGATGCCAAGTTATGATCCCAATGCTAGTGCATAAGATGAAATTGCATGAGGGATCTTACGGTCAAAATTGAGGTCTTACATAAAGTAACAACTTCAATCAGACCATGTAGCAAATGAACTTAAGTGGGATCCCAAAATTTGCATCAGATGAAGTTTCGATTCACAAGCACTTGGTTTCATGATAGTTGGCATTGGCCAAGTCCTTTTTAATAGGGAATGTTGCCTAATTCATAGTCCAATGTCTCAGTTCAAGTCCAACGGTGCATACAAATGTCTTTTAGGGTTTTTATTATTATTATTATTATGTACATTAAAGTCAAAAGACCATAAACACAAACAAGTATATACAATCACAAAATAATCACAAGATAAGGCTCAAATGAGCAAAGTGAAAATGACATCAAAGTAAACAAGTTAAATAGTATGAATAATGGCAAATGAATATTGACTTAAAATTAAAGTGCATAAAAGTAAAGATCTTGAAATTAAATCTTAGTTGTTAATTTATTAGAAGTTAGTATTGCTTTTGCTTTTTATTTTGTTTAAGTCATTCTTTGGAGAACAATCAACCCACTATTCACAAGCATGGATCCTTGAACCAAGACGTCTTCCAAAGAAAGGAAAAAATGTCAAGTTTCCACACAATACCATGAAAGAGGGGAGACTTACAATCTCACTTACTCGAATGATATGCCTTTTGTGTCACAAATTTAGCGTTATGTTAAGCAATCGTAATTGGACTTATGTAGAAGTAACAACTATTTGAGGCTGGGCAATGAAAATTTTAGTGTTAATGCATGTTAGAGATATGGTATTATGAACCATACTCCTAAAAAATACCACACTTAAAAGAATATGCAAAAGGGGTGGACATAATCTCATCCACACATATGTTGATTTTGCAATCAACTAGCCTTAGGATATAGAGACATCATAGGTCCATGAAATGAATGATAAGAGAATAAGAATTAGATGAAGAGGGAGGGGGAAATGGAATCAACATAAATTGGTCAAAGGAGGACTTTTATCAAATTAAAATTGTTCATTCATTTTGGGAGATGAAATGTCCATTTCATAAATCCCCCAAATCCAATGATTTTAATTCAACAAAGTCAAATCGACCTTGACCAAGGCCCAACAACGCAAGTCAAACTCAACAAGTCAATATCAAAAGCTCAACACAATTTATTTTGCATTTTAAACAATTAAAATTTATTAAATAATGCATTAAATTAAATTATGGTTGGTCCAAATCCTAAAACCTCATCAAAACACCAAATAAATGGCCATGATAATTATCATAGGTCAAATAAGGTCAAAGGACCTTCGAGAAAAAATCTCATTAATTTTGGAAACTTAAAACTATTTTTAAACAATTTAAAATATTCACAAAAACAATTAAATCATAAAAAATATTAATAATGATCCAAAAAATAATTTTAATTCAGAAAATGAAAGAGGAATTTATTTAATTTTTTTTTGTGAAACTCTCATTAATTGAGGTGGCAGATCAAGTTGTCCACTTTATCTCCCTCATTAAATAATTAATGAAAATAAACCAAATAAAATGAAAATCAGAAAATAGAAAAAAATGTGGACCACTTTATCTCCCTCATTAATTGAGGTGGCAGATCAAGTGGTCTTTAACATGCGTTCCATGATGGACACGAGTCAAAGCGCTGCAGTGATGGTATTCAAAACCTATGCACGAGATTAAAACATTTCAAAAGGATCATGTGGTTCAGATGAGTGCCAGCACACCACCGGAGCCAAAGCTCCGTTCTCCTTCTCCAGTGATCTTCACCGGATTGGTTCACTCACAACCATCACAAAATTAAAAAGAAGGACATGAATTTAAAGAAAAAATCTTAGGAGCTCGAATCTGGCCTCAATTTCTCCTAATTCCAATGTTTATTGAAAGATACAGGGAGTTGAATTTTGAGGATCATGATCTGAGTTGCTTCGATTTAACCTCAAAGAAACTCAATCATGTTGCCTACATTGGTAGGACTTCATACAACCAAAGATCAAGAAGAATTATGGAGAATTGAGTGAGAATTGAAGAGATGAAATTTTCTGGGAAATACCTTCAATGCAGGTCTGTATGAACACGATCGTGCTTCCAATTGCACTGGATCTTGCTCAGAACACTTGATGGAATGGAAATGAATCAGCAAAAGGTACAAGACTCTTGGAGATTTGAATCTCAAAACAGTGAGATTCAAACTCAATTTCCAAAGGAAATTCTCAAGGTTATCCTTTGAATGAGAGGGTTTTGGAGATTGGGATTTAAAGCTGGCGCGCGGGGTCTTTAATTCTGATCACAAGGGTCTCTATTTATAACCATATGATTGCTAAATGCACACTTGAAATCAAAGTTCCAAAAATAACAATGTACATTGTATGGATGCATGGGCATGTGATAGGCCCATGTAATCATCTCTTCAAGTGCACAAATGAGTACAAACATTGCTAAAGTCACATTGGTAAGCAATGCAATTGTGTATGAAAGTTTCAAGTTCAATTGTGCCAAATGCTCATCCATGTTCAAGCCATTTGGATTTAATATGAAGGAGGTATGCATTTTTGAAGTTGTGGAAAATCACTGGTTCAATGGCATTGGTCCAAAATGACCTATAATCTATCCTCATATCAGATGCATTTAAAAGTTGAATTTTCTCTTTCTCTAAACATAAAAGTTGAATTAGTCACCTTGAATTAGATTGTGCAACTTGGAAATCTTTCACTCATAAAAATTGAGCAAGTTATGGCCTTGGGAAGTTGACCTCAAAATTAGGGTTTAGACAAAATGACCTATAATCTTTCACCATAAAAAATGAATTTCTAAGAAAAACTAGCTCTAGACCTAAACATGAAAGTTGTTTGTAATGTCATATAGGGTCTAGGGAACCCCAATTTTGATCAGATGAATTCCTCTGGTCATCCACCATGAACCAACTTGCTAGCTTGCCATTCTCTTAACTTTTGGGACTCATGGAGGATCATATATGCATAAGATGATGAAATTTGAAGTATACCTTGAAACAAATTTTGGTCCCTAAGAGACCTTATGATGCATAATGATGTGAATGTTAAAATAATATTTGCGGGTAAATATTGCCACAAAGGAATAAAATCCGGAGAGACTGAAGGTCCACAGGAATATACTGCATTCCATAAGGAAAACTCACTAGGGAGACAAAGACTTTGGGGAAAAAGGGTTGTGCGTAGGCCAGGCTACGACTCAAGAAATACCGGGGGAATCGAGGGATTCCATGAATAAATGGAAAGACTCAGTCGGGGAACATAATGAACATCTGCAGGGGAAACGGGTAAATCAGAACGAAGTTGAAATACTCGAACCAAGCAGAAAACAACGATTCCACTAAGGGAATGCACACTCAAACTCGACTGGGGAAAGAAAAGATCTTTAACACAGGAGGAGCAGAAATCTATTATCTATTACTGGTTACTAGGTAAGGAGATCACAAAAATATGACAGGGAGGACATTCATTAACGGTTAGGGTAAATATATCAAGGATGACTCGCTGAGGGCAAACAGAAGGTGTATTCATTACCGGTTACGAGGTAAGAATAAACCACTGGGGAAAAGCCAAAATAGGATTTACAACTACCAGTTACTCGGCAGAAGACCACAGAGAGAGAATATTTGTCACTGGTTAAAGTGAACATATCAAGGATAGACTCAAAAAGGAAAGAAAATCTGTCACCGGTTAGGAGGAACACATCAAGGATAGACTTGCCTTGGGATTCTAGGGAAGATATCCGTCATCGGTTACGATAAACATATCAAGGATATACTGCCTGAAAAAGTAGGAATTACATCTATCGAATGCTGGATAGAATACCGAAAAGAGAATATCCATCATCGGTTAGGATGAATATATCAAGGATAGACTCAGAGGGTGGAAATAGGGATTACATCTATCAGTTACTGGATAGAATACCAAAAAGAGAGTATCCGTCATAGGATGAACATATCAAGGATAAACTCTGCAAGGGGAGGAAAAGCAGAATTTACAACTACCGGTTACTGGGTAGAAGACCACAAAGAGGAGGAAATTCGTCGTCGGTTAGGATGAACATATCAAGGATCAACTCTCTGGGGAACAAAATAGGGATTACATCTACCGGTTATTGGGTAGAATATCAAAAGGAGAGAATATTCGTCACCGGTTAGGATGAACATATCAAGGATATACTTCCTGGAAGTCGTAGAGACGAATCCTCTAGGGAAACAAGGTTACCTTCGTCGGGTATTGGGAAAAAGTAACACACATGAGAAGAATATTACCAGTTACTGGGTAATACACTCTCAGGGGACCAAAAGCATCTATCTAGGTAAGATATAGAAAGAAAGGTCAATCAAAGGACTCATTCCAATGAGGATATAACTCAAGGGGAGTGGTTTCATCCAGATAATCAATTAGGGAGGAAGCTGAAATAATGATCACCCACGAGGAAATATCTCAGTGGAGAAAGAGAAAGGTTAAAGTCTTTCTGCTTAATGGGATGACACTCTACAATTGAAAGATGACAGACATACCACATATGTATGGGGAAAAAGTAAACCACCATAGTAGAGGATCAAAACGAACAATGAATCATAAAGTGCAACAATGCAATAATGAAATTCTATGAGTGTATATGTATATGTATATATGATGATTATGCTGACAAAACGATCACAAAGGATACAAGTGTCACTAATTTGAATCATCGATACAACCCCTAACCAATCATCACGGGAAGGAAACAACTGCTGGAGAAAAACAAATAAACACCTTGAAGGCTCAATCCTGGTTGGGTAAAGCACAAGGAGAGGATCTGCTGAGGAAGCTGCTACAAACTGCGGGGAACTTTAGGTTGATGCCATATCAAATGGGAGACAACCCTGTAGGGGATCAATAGCTGCTCAAAATCAGGAGTAACTTTGACGATTTGCGAGGAATTAAAATTTTTGTCGATGCTGTGCAAACTGCCGAAATAAGATGCCTACAACTCAAGGGAGGCCAACAAACTCGGCAAGGGAAATCAACAGAACTAGGTTACTGAAATACTGTCGGGGATGAAATAGGGATTACATCCACTGCTCGGGGAGAACCAATAATGCTCCGTATTTTAGGGCTTACCGCTTTTCAAACTGCTGTTGATATTCTTTTAAATGACATCAATTGCTAAAAATAACTGCTTTTATATATTGAAGAAAATATGATTTTAATTTAAAATTTAATTTCAAAATGATCATAATAAAATTTAAATCTATTTGGATGAATTAAACGAGAGTAGAAACAATTGGATAAAAAGCTCAACTTTATTTAATGGAATGGTAGTTTCTAAATGACAGGATGATCGATCACCATTTTCACTATATTTTCGTTGCTTATCCGACAAGAACCCAAGGATTTTGAGACACTGTGTACGCATTATGGTACGTTTAAAGTTACTTTTCATTCCCGTAAGTTATTTAAGCAATTTTATTAATTATCAATTTTATTTTGTGTTTTTGTGATTTTACCCTTCAGATGTCGTGTTTATGCCCTCCAGGTCCACAGAGAAGATCCAATGGACTCAATGCAAGAAAGTGAAAAGTTTAGGTGTTCGAAAAAAGAAGATTTCCCAGTTCAGGAAGCCTGACACGGCCACCCATGTCACCCGACACGGGCCGTGTCAGGAGGAAGGCCATGAAAATACAAGAAATGCCCAAAACAGTGGCCTGACACAGCCGCCCGTGTCAGGTCACCTGGGGCGTGTCAGCAAGGAAATACCAAGGCAGAGAGCTGACACGGCCGCCCGTGTCAGCCTGACATGATCGTGTCATCCCAAAACGTGGATTTTCCAATTTTCGGGCTTTTTTACCGGGCTTGAGCTGCTTGGACATTTTAGAGATTGCCACCTTCTGCTGGGAATTTTCACTATAAAAGAAGGTCTTCTACCAAAGGAAAAATCATCTTGGAATACAGCAAACCACAGTATTGTGAAGCAATCAAGTATTACAAAGATCAGGGCATTTGGAGAGCTGAAGAGATTCATGAGCGGGAGCGATTGAAGATCAAAGTCATCCACTTACTTGTAATGTGTAATTTTTATCTTGAATTTGTTTTAAACAATATGAGTAGATAAACCCTCCAATGCTAGGGTGGTGTCCCTGATTTAGAATTGTAATGAATTTGAGTTTACATTTGCATTTATAATATTTTGTTTACGGTAACATTTTGATGTGTTTATTGCTTTCTCTTTCGGACCAATTGAGATTGATTTGTGGTTATCAATTAGGCTGGACCGCCATTGATAAGGTTTTCATCAGGTTACTCTACATTAGATATCACCTAGGACTAGGGATACCCTGTATGAACCAGAGCATTCTTGATATTATACAGCTTAACTTCACCCTAATTGGCTATGGACATAGGAATTAGGGTAGATTGATTAAAGGTTTTCTCACCAAGGACTTGGGAGAAAATACCCTTGAGAACTGGTAGTAATTGATTTTTGTTGATGCAATAGTTACTCAGAGTTGTTACAGGGATAAATCATACACCTTCCCTTGCATTGTTCCTTTTTCCCTATAAACCCTTATTTTCATATTTCTTTACCTTTACCGTATTATTATATTTTTACACTCAAAAACCAAATTAATACTTTTTGTTTAATTGAATGATAATTTAAACTCAATACTAGCGTGCAGTCCTTGAGATCGACATTCGGAGAATTTCCCCATTATTACTATAAAAGGCAAAATAGTACACTTGCTATTTTCCCGATCAAGTTTTTGGCGCTGTTGTCGGGGACTGCAAAAAATATAGAGTTTAATTTTATTTCAATTAAAATTCTGTTGCTCTGCAATAAAATTATTTTTCTGTCATTTATAATTTACTAATTTGTGTATGCGAGGAGAACCCTCAGCTGAATTTCTTTTTGACGCAGAGATTGAGAGAACCCTTCACCGAAGACGAAGAGAACAAAGAGTGGATTCTACAAAAGAGAGTACCTCTGATCACTCAGAAGTCAAGGAACCAATGGTTGAAGTTCCTCCAATTCCACCTCCTCCACCTCCGGAAAGACTCCTGGGTGACTATGGAGGTGCAAAAGCACCGGGTGGTCGACTGACCATTTTTAACCAACCGGTGAATGTGACGAATTTTCAACTGCATCCTAGCACAATCAATCAATTGGAGAGAAAACCTTTCACCGGAAAGGTTAATGAAGATGCCAACAAACACCTGCAAAGATTTCTGACCATGAGCACCACCTTAAAAATTGATGGTCATACTGATGAAGCAAAAAAATTAAGAATGTTCCCGTTCACTTTAGCTTAAGACGCAGAAGAATGGTTCTATTCTCTCCCTGCCGGTAGTATCACTTCCTGAGAGGAGATGGAAACTGCATTCTTAAATGAGTACTTTCCAGCATCAGTGTTCCTGAGAAAAAGGTATGAAATTCTTAATTTCAAACAGAAGGATGGTGAATCATTGGGAGACACTTATAAAAGATTCAAAAGGATATTAGTTGCGTGTCCCACTGATAATATAGATCAGACCGAACAAATGCAGATGTTCGTTAATGGGCTGAAAATAAAAACAAAACAATTGATTGATACAGCAGCCGATGGCTCAACAAATTTCTCAACAGCCACTGGTATCAAGAGGATTATTGAAGCAATAGTTGCCAATGAGCATCTAGAGCTATACGAAAGTTGTAACAGTCAGCCAAATGGGGTGATTGATCTAAAATTAGAGACAAATAAAATCCGTCTGGAAGACACAGTTGCTGCCGAAATAGACAAAAAGCTGAAAGCTATGAATATAGGTACTCAACAGATAGCGCAGGTTCAGCCAGCTCAGGCGAGCACTTGTGAAATCTGTAATGGACCTCATCACACGGTCTATTGCTTTGTGACTCCCCAACAAATTGAAGAGATCAAATTCTTGAAGCAGAATAATCCCTATTTTAACGCTTACAATCCAGGTTGGAAGAATCATCCAAACATCTCCTAGAAAGATCAAAAAGGGAATGTTCCACAACAGGGTCAAGGTCAATATCAGACTCAATATCAATAACAGCAAGCTCCAAGGAAAGTAGACTGGGAGATTGCCATTGAAAACATGGCAACTCAAAATAGGCAATTTGAAGAAGAGACTAGAAACAATCAGAAAAACACCACCGCCTCCCTAAAGAATCTTGAAGTTCAGCTGAGGCAGATAGCACAACAACTAGCAAGTTCTCGAACACCAGGTTCCTTACCAAGTGAAACAGTTCAAAATCCGAGAGGTCAGGAGAATGTTAATATTGTCACGACGACAGAGAAAAAGGCTGCTAAAAAGAAAAAACGTGGATTTTGAGACACTGTGTACGCATTATGGTACCTTTAAAGTTAAATTTCATTCCCGTAAGTTATTTAAGCAATTTTATTAATTATCAGTTTTATTTTGTGTTTTCGTGATTTTACGCTTCGGTTGTCGTGTTTATGCCCTCCAGGTCCACAAAGAAGATCCAATGGACTCAATGCAAGAAAGTGAAAAGTTTAGGTGTTCGAAAAAAGAAGATTTCCCAGTTCACGAAGCTTGACACGGCCACCCGTGTCACCTAACATGGGCCATGTCAGGAGGAAGGCCAAGAAAATACAAGAAATGCCCAAAACACTGGCCTGACACGGACGCCCGTGTCAGCCTGACACGGCCGTGTCAGGTCACCTGGGGCATGTCAGCAAGGAAATAAAAAGGCAGAGAGCTGACACGGCCACCCGTGTCAGCCTGACACGGCCGTGTCAAGCCAAAACGTGGATTTTTCAGTTTTCGGGCTTTTTCACCGGGCTTGAGAGATTTCCACCTTTTGCTGGGAATTTTCACTATAAAAGAAGGTCTTCTGCCAAAGGAAAAATCATCTTGCAATACAGAAAACCACAGTATTGTGAAGCAATCAAGTATTACAAAGATCAAGGCATTTGGAGAGTTGAAGAGATTCATGAGCGGGAGCGATTGAAGCTCAAAGTCATCCACTTACTTGTAATGTGTAATTTTTATCTTGATTTTTTTTAAACAATATGAGTAGCTAAACCTCCCAATGCTAGGGGGTGTCCCTGATTTAGAATTGTAATGAATTTGAGTTTACATTTGCATTTATAATGTTTTGTTTACGGTAACCTTTTGATGTGTTTATTGCTTTCTCTTTCGGACCAATTGAGATTGATTTGTGGTTATCAATTAGGCTGGACCGCCATTGAAAAGGTTTTCATCAAGTTACTCTACAGTAGGTATCACCTAGGACTAGGGATACCCTATATGACCCAGAGCATTCTTGATATTATATGTAACACCCCGAATAAAATAAGAGAATTATTTAAATTAAGTTAATAATATATTTATTAATTTAATTAAATAAATTGAATTATTGGATTATTATTATTATTATTATTTGGAATAATAATTAGTGGAAAATATATAAGTTGGAATAAGAAAAAAAAGGGTTTTCATTTTTGGTAAAGAGTTTCACGTGAAACAGAGAAGCGGCTGAAAAGTGAAAAGTGGAGAAAGGGCAACGAGGAAGAGTTAGAGAGCAAAGGTTGAAGAACGGAAAAGCTTGAAGCTTAGAGATTGCCGGATTATCTCAGGTAAGGGGGGTTTATCGTCGGTTACTGGGTATTATAGATTAACATGTCATGGGTAGTGATAAACCGTTGAAGTGACCCTAATTGGGATTTAGAATGCTGAGAAAATTGTGACAAATAAGTTGTAGGAAAACTGAAATTGAATCGATAATTGTATGTGTCGTGATTTTCCGATAATGTAGCTTTTTACGGAAGTTGAATCGGAGGTCCGGAAGTCCTCCAACGGCGGAAAATGCGGAGAACTCTGCATTCTGCCTTGTGTTAGCGCAGGAACTGCTGTTTTGTCTGCGTTAACCGGTTAACCCAGGGCGTTAACCGGTTAACACTGTTATATTTTGTGGAAATGTGTCGTTTTGCCTGCGTTAACCGGTTAACCCAGGGCGTTAACCGGTTAACACTGTTGCGTTTTGCCAGAAAGTGTGTTTTGTCCTGCGTTAACCGGTTAACCCAGGGCGTTAACCGGTTAACACTGTTGGAAATTAGAAAAATTGATATTTTTAATGTTGTGAACATATTTGGTGACTTGCCTATGTCGGTGTGTGACGTAGTAGGGATTGGGTTATGTTATGTAGTAATATTATGGTGAGTTGATGAGAAATCTTGTTGAGTTTATGTTATGAAGTGTCGTTACAAGTATGACTGAGTTGTTAAGTTGTTCAGTGTACGAAAAGTTGTTAAAAACACTGAGTTGTAGGCTTGATGAGCCAAAGTTGATTATAAGTTGATTATGTTGAAAACCCTGGTGTGTTGCTATTATTATTATGTTGTCGGAATTGTAAAGTCGTGTATGCCATGTACATTCATATGCATTAAGTCGGAGCTTTGCTCACACCACGTTGGCCTGGATTGGCAAATTTTAAGTTGAAAGTTGAAGGCTTATGCCTTGATGCCCAATAAAATGGCAATGATTTTAAGTTAGGAGTTTTACTCCGAATGGTACCACATGCATGACGAGTCGAGTCTCATTAGAGTTGCATTTTGTTGGCTTGTTGTATGGATATTTAATTTAATTGAGGAGTGGAATTGTGTTGATATTAAGTATGATGTTTGAGTTGATGTGCCGTTACTGGATGTATGTTACGATTAGGGTGATGAAATGTGTGAATTTACTTAGCATTACATGATGATTTATAATGCTTATTATATCGATTGAGGAACTCACCCTTACGACTATTTTTCAGGTAACGAGCAGTGATTGAGTAGAAGCTAATGCTTGGAGTCTAGTGTCGTCTACTTAGTGGGTCGTGCTCTGATAGATGTAACATCGGGACGGGATGTTTTAATTAGTTTATTGTTGGTTGTTGAACCTTTTTACCTGTAATATGTTAAATGTTTTGAATGGTTGGTTGATTCTATCCGCTGCGAATTATGCAAAAATGTTGTTTTGATTAAATAAAGAGCATGACAGTTATTATGGTGTGAAATGTTGTGTGACACCCTTGATTGCATATTTACTCTGATTGATATGTGTTATTTTAATTAAATATTTGGGGTATTTTAGAAGGGTGTTACATTAGTGGTATCAGAGCAGGTCGGTCTGTCCGGCCAGTTGTCGTGTCGTTACTGTCTAACAATTGTGTAATTGTTACTAGTCTAACTTTTAAGTTGTGTTGTAGTGATAAGTTGAAATGGCTGGAAGGAATGACGCTGCAATGGCTGCCGCAATGCAAGCGATGGCACAAGCTGTGCAGAACTTGCCAAATGCTGGTGGTGATGCTGGATCACGTAGCTTGGCGACTTTTCAGAGAGAGAATCCGCCGGTGTTTAAAGGGAAGCATGATCCAGATGCAGCCTTGGGATGGTTGAAAGAGATTGAGAGAATCTTCCGTGTTATGGATTGCACTCCAGCTCAGAAGGTTCGGTATGGTACTCACATGCTAGCAGTCGAAGCTGATGACTGGTGGCTAGAGACTCACGAGAGGTTGACCGTGGCAGGTGAAGTCATTACTTGGGATGTATTCCGTAGGGAATTCATGAGAAAGTATTATCCGGAAGATGTCCGTGGTAAGAAGGAAATTGAGTTCCTTGAGCTGAAGCAAGGAAACATGTCTGTCACTGATTATGCTGCGAAAATTGTGGAGTTGTCCAAATTTTATCCTCATTACACTGGTGCTGGTGCTGAATTTTCAAAGTGCATCAAGTTTGAAAATGGACTGCGCTCTGAAATTAAGAAGGCGGTTGGGTATCAGAAGATACGCATTTTTACTGAATTGGTTGATAGCTGCAGGATATTTGAAGAAGACAATAATGCTCATTACAAGATTGTCAGTGACCGCAGGGGCAAGCAACATCAAAACCGTGGAAAGCCGTATGATGCTCCAGTGGGAAAAGGGAAACAAGGAGCTGCTCCGGCTCAGAGGACTAGTAGGGGAGGTGCTCCTGCTGGTATAGTTTGCTTCAAATGTGGTCAGGCTGGTCATAAGAGTAATGTATGCACTGCTGAAGTAAAGAGATGTTTTCGTTGTGGTAAGACTGGTCATGCAATAGCTGATTGCAAGCACAAGGAAATGATTTGTTTTAATTGTGGCGAAGAAGGGCATATTGGAAGTCAGTGTCAGAAGCCAAAGAAATCTCAGACTGGAAAGGTGTTCGCTTTGACCGGAACTCAAACCTCCAGTGAGGACAGACTTATCTGAGGTACGTGTTATATTAATGGCTTTCCTCTTGTAGCTATTATTGACACAGGTGCGACTCATTCCTTTATATCTTTGGATTGTGCTGTGAAACTTAAGTTAGAGATATCTGAGATGTTTGGTAGTATGGTAATTGATACTCCTGCGAAGGGTTCAGTGACTACTACTTCGGTTTGTTTAAATTGTCCTTTGAGTATTTTTGGTAGAGACTTTGGGATGGACCTAGTGTGTCTTCCACTAGTGCAGATTGATGTTATTCTGGGTATGAACTGGTTGGTGTTTAACCGAGTTTCTATCAATTGTTTTGATAAGACGGTGGTCTTTCCTGAGATTGAGGAGGGAAAGAGTTTGTTTCTATCAGCAAGGCAAGGGAATGAGGAAGTAGCTGATGGGGCAGAGTTGTTTATGCTGTTAGCGACTTTGGAGGCTAAAGATAAACTGGTGATTGGCGATCTAGCCGTGGTGTGTGATTTTCCTGATGTGTTTCCGGAAGAGGTGAATGAATTACCGCCAGAGCGCGAAGTGGAGTTCTCGATTGATTTGGTACCTGGTACTAGGCCGATATCGATGGCTCCGTACCGTATGTCTGCTGTTGAGTTAACTGAATTGAAGAGTCAGTTGGAAGATCTGTTGGATAAGAAATTTATTCGTCCGAGTGTGTCACCGTGGGGTGCACCAGTGCTATTGGTTAAGAAGAAAGAAGGTACTATGAGGTTGTGTGTGGACTACAGGCAACTGAATAAAGTGACGATCAAGAATCGATATCCTTTGCCGAGGATTGATGATTTGATGGATCAGTTGGTTGGTGCAAGAGTGTTCAGCAAAATAGATTTGAGATCTGGGTATCATCAGATTCGTGTGAAAACCGAGGATATTCAGAAGACTGCTTTCAGAACAAGATATGGACATTATGAGTATTCTGTAATGCCTTTTGGTGTGACAAATGCGCCTGGAGTATTTATGGAGTATATGAATAGGATTTTCCATCCGTACCTAGACAAGTTTGTTGTGGTGTTTATTGATGATACTTTGGTGTATTCGAAGTCTGAAGAAGAGCATGCTGAGCATTTGAGAGTGGTTTTAGAAATTCTACGAGAAAAGAAGTTATTTGCTAAACTATCCAAGTGTGAATTTTGGTTAGAAGAGGTTAGTTTTCTTGGTCATGTGATTTCAAGAGGTGGTGTTGCTGTTGATCCTTCTAAGATAGAAGCGGTATCTAAGTGGGAAGCTCCGAAGTCTGTTGCTGAGATTCGAAGTTTCCTTGGTTTGGCTGGTTATTACAGGAAGTTCATTGAGGGATTTTCTAAGTTGGCGTTACCATTGACGATGTTGACTAGGAAGGGGCAAGCGTTTGTTTGGGACTCAAAATGTGAAGAAGGTTTCCAAGAGTTAAAGAGAAGGTTAACTACTGCTCCTATTCTAATATTACCGAGTTCGTCGGAATCATTTGAAGTTTACTGTGATGCTTCATTGTTGGGTTTGGGTGGCGTGTTGATGCAGAATAAGCAGGTTATAGCTTATGCTTCAAGACAGCTGAGGGTTCATGAGAGGAACTATCCGACGCACGATTTAGAGTTGGCGGCTGTGGTGTTTGTTCTGAAGTTATGGAGGCATTACTTGTACGGGTCAAGATTTGAGGTTTTCAGTGACCATAAAAGTTTAAAGTATTTGTTTGATCAGAAAGAGCTGAATATGAGACAGAGAAGATGGTTAGAGTTTCTGAAGGATTATGACTTTGGTTTGAATTACCATCCGGGTAAAGCAAACGTAGTGGCTGATGCATTGAGTCGGAAATCGTTACATATGTCTATGCTAATGGTTAAGGAATTGGATTTAATTGAGCAGTTTAGAGACTTGAGTTTGGTGTGTGAGAGTACTCACCATAGTGTTAAATTGGGAATGTTGAAGTTAACAAGTGGTATTCTGGATGAGATCAGAGAGGGTCAGAAATCCGATGTGCTTTTGGTTGATAAGTTGACTCTAGTGAATCAAGGTCAAGGTGGCGAATTCAGAGTTGATGAGAGTGATGTTTTGATATTTGGTAATCGGGTGTGTATTCCGGATGTTACCGAACTTAAGAAGAGTATTCTTGAAGAAGGACATCGTAGTGGGTTGAGTATTCATCCTGGAGCTACGAAGATGTATCATGATTTGAAAAAGTTATTTTGGTGGCCGGGAATGAAAAGAGAAATTGCGAGTTTTGTTTATTCCTGTTTGACTTGTCAGAAGTCAAAGATTGAGCATCAGAAGCCGTCTGGGCTAATGCAACCGTTGGCTATTCCAGAGTGGAAGTGGGATAGTGTCAGTATGGATTTTGTTTCTGGTTTACCGAGGACAATTAAGAATTTTGAAGCTATTTGGGTGATTGTTGACAGATTGACAAAGTCGGCTCATTTCATTCCAATCAGAATGGACTATCCGTTAGAGAAATTAGCTGAGCTGTATATTGAGAAAATTGTAAGTTTGCATGGTATTCCGTCGAGTATTGTTTCGGACAGAGATCCTAGATTTACATCGAAATTCTGGGAAGGTTTCCAGAAGGCTTTGGGAACTAAGCTGAGATTGAGTTCTGCATATCATCCGCAGACTGATGGTCAGACTGAGAGGACGATTCAGTCGCTAGAGGATCTTTTGAGAGCTTGTGTTTTGGAAAAGGGAGGTGCTTGGGATTGTTATTTACCTTTGATTGAGTTTACCTACAACAATAGTTTTCATTCGAGCATTGGTATGGCGCCGTTTGAAGCTTTGTATGGTAGGAGATGTCGGACACCTTTATGTTGGTATGAGTCCGGTGAGAGTGCTGTGGTTGGACCGGAAATTGTTCAACAAACTACGGAAAAGATTAAGATGATTCAGGAGAAGATGAGAATTGCTCAGAGTCGTCAGAAGAGTTATCATGACAAGAGGAGGAAATCACTTGAGTTCCGAGAGGGAGATCACGTGTTTCTTCGTGTTACTCCGATAACTGGGGTTGGTCGAGCTTTGAAGTCAAAGAAGTTGACACCTCGATTTATTGGTCCTTATCAGATTTTGGAGAGGATAGGAGAGGTAGCCTATCGTATCGCTTTACCGCCGTCACTTGCGAATTTGCATGAGGTTTTTCATGTGTCTCAGTTGAGGAGGTACATTCATGATCCGTCGCATGTAGTCCAAGTAGATGATGTACAGGTGAGAGATAACCTGACTGTTGAAACATCGCCTATGAGGATCGAGGATCGAGAGTTGAAGCAGTTGCGGGGTAAAGAGATTGCCTTGGTGAAGGTAGCTTGGGGAGGACCAGCAGGTGGCAATGTGACTTGGGAACTGGAGAGTCAGATGAAAGAGTCTTATCCAGAGTTATTTGATTGAGGTATGTTTTCGAGGACGAAAACTCTTTTAGTAGGGGAGAGTTGTAACACCCCGAATAAAATAAGAGAATTATTTAAATTAAGTTAATAATATATTTATTAATTTAATTAAATAAATTGAATTATTGGATTATTATTATTATTATTATTTGGAATAATAATTAGTGGAAAATATATAAGTTGGAATAAGAAAAAAAAGGGTTTTCATTTTTGGTAAAGAGTTTTCACGTGAAACAGAGAAGCGGCTGAAAAGTGGAAAGTGGAGAAAGGGCAAAGAGGAAGAGCTAGAGAGCAAGGGTTGAAGAACGGAAAAGCATGAAGCTTAGAGATTGCCGGATTATCTCAGGTAAGGGGGGTTTATCGTCGTTTAATGGGTATTATAGATTAACATGTCATGGGTAGTGATAAACCGTTGAAGTGACCCTAATTGGGATGTTGAATGCTGAAATATTGTGATGAATAAGTTGTATTAAAGCTGTAATTGAGTCCGTAATGCTAGGGGGGTGTCCCTGATTTAGAATTGTAATGAATTTGAGTTTACATTTGCATTTATAATGTTTTGTTTACGGTAACCTTTTGATGTGTTTATTGCTTTCTCTTTCGGACCAATTGAGATTGATTTGTGGTTATCAATTAGGCTGGACCGCCATTGAAAAGGTTTTCATCAAGTTACTCTACAGTAGGTATCACCTAGGACTAGGGATACCCTGTATGAACCAGAGCATTCTTGATATTATATGTAACACCCCGAATAAAATAAGAGAATTATTTAAATTAAGTTAATAATATATTTATTAATTTAATTAAATAAATTGAATTATTGGATTATTATTATTATTATTATTTGGAATAATAATTAGTGGAAAATATATAAGTTGGAATAAGAAAAAAAAGGGTTTTCATTTTTGGTAAAGAGTTTCACGTGAAACAGAGAAGCGGCTGAAAAGTGGAAAGTGGAGAAAGGGCAACGAGGAAGAGCTAGAGAGCAAAGGTTGAAGAACGGAAAAACTTGAAGCTTAGAGATTGCCGGATTATCTCAGGTAAGGGGGGTTTATCGTCGGTTACTGGGTATTATAGATTAACATGTCATGGGTAGTGATAAACCGTTGAAGTGACCCTAATTGGGATTTAGAATGCTGAGAAAATTGTGACAAATAAGTTGTAGGAAAACTGAAATTGAATCGATAATTGTATGTGTCGTGATTTTCCGATAATGTAGCTTTTTACGGAAGTTGAATCGGAGGTCCGGAAGTCCTCCAACGGCGGAAAATGCGGAGAACTCTGCATTCTGCCTTGTGTTAGCGCAGGAACTGCTGTTTTGTCTGCGTTAACCGGTTAACCCAGGGCGTTAACCGGTTAACACTGTTATATTTTGTGGAAATGTGTTGTTTTGCCTGCGTTAACCGGTTAACCCAGGGCGTTAACCGGTTAACACTGTTGCGTTTTGCCAGAAAGTGTGTTTTGTCCTGCGTTAACCGGTTAACCCAGGGCGTTAACCGGTTAACACTGTTGGAAATTAGAAAAATTGATATTTTTAATGTTGTGAACATATTTGGTGACTTGCCTATGTCGGTGTGTGACGTAGTAGGGATTGGGTTATTTTATGTAGTAATATTATGGTGAGTTGATGAGAAATCTTGTTGAGTTTATGTTATGAAGTGTCGTTACAAGTATGACTGAGTTGTTAAGTTGTTCAGTGTACGAAAAGTTGTTAAAAACACTGAGTTGTAGGCTTGATGAGCCAAAGTTGATTATAAGTTGATTATGTTGAAAACCCTGTTGTGTTGCTATTATTATTATGTTGTCGGAATTGTAAAGTCGTGTATGCCATGTACATTCATATGCATTAAGTCGGAGCTTTGCTCACACCACGTTGGCCTGGATTGGCAAATTTTAAGTTGAAAGTTGAAGGCTTATGCCTTGATGCCCAATAAAATGGCAATGATTTTAAGTTGGGAGTTTTACTCCGAATGGTACCACATGCATGACGAGTCGAGTCTCATTAGAGTTGCATTTTGTTGGCTTGTTGTATGGATATTTAATTTAATTGAGGAGTGGAATTGTGTTGATATTAAGTATGATGTTTGAGTTGATGTGCCGTTACTGGATGTATGTTACGATTAGGGTGATGAAATGTGTGAATTTACTTAGCATTACATGATGATTTATAATGCTTATTATATCGATTGAGGAACTCACCCTTACGACTATTTTTCAGGTAACGAGCAGTGATTGAGTAGAAGCTAATGCTTGGAGTCTAGTGTCGTCTACTTAGTGGGTCGTGCTCTGATAGATGTAACATCGGGACGGGATGTTTTAATTAGTTTATTGTTGGTTGTTGAACCTTTTTACCTGTAATATGTTATATGTTTTGAATGGTTGGTTGATTCTATCCGCTGCGAATTATGCAAAAATGTTGTTTTGATTAAATAAAGAGCATGACAGTTATTATGGTGTGAAATGTTGTGTGACACCCTTGATTGCATATTTACTCTGATTGATATGTGTTATTTTAATTAAATATTTGGGGTATTTTAGAAGGGTGTTACATTATACAGCTTAACTTCTCCCTAATTGGCTATGGACATAGGAATTAGGGTAGATTGATTAAAGGTTTTCTCACCAAGGACTTGGGAGAAAATACCCTTGAGAACTGGTAGTAATTGATATTCGTTGATGCAATAGTAACTCAGAGTTGTTACAGGGATAAATCATACACCTTCCCTGACATTGTTCCTTTTTCCCTATAAACCCTTATTTTCATATTTCTTTACCTTTACTGTATTATTATATTTTTACACTCAAAAACCAAATTAATACTTTTTGTTTAATTGAATGATAACTTAAACTCAATACTAACGTGCAGTCCTTGAGATCGACATTCGGAGAATTTCCCCATGATTACTATAAAAGGTAAAATAGCTGATCACAAGACTCCATTGATCTTTACAAAAGTTGAAAAAATGGTAATTTACATGGAAAAGGGCTACATTGAATATAATGATCACTAATCCTTCTACCAACTTTTTATGTTCACTGTGCTCTTGGAGCCTTCATCGGAGATGGTGAATCAGAATTGATTGATTTGCTCAAGAATGTCTTCGAAACTGAAGATCAGCAGGATGCAGTTACTTGCCATAATCCCTAATTTTTGCATAAATTTCCCCAAGGTGAGGTACTCAATTTATTGGGATGATTCTTTCTATTTTATGTCTCTAATTTTTGCCTGGATCGCCCTTTCGGGTTTCAATCCACCGAGACACTCATTTTTGTCTCTAATTTTACTTAGAATGATGCATGATAACAGGAACATCAACAGTAGTCCAATTGTTGCAAGCTTTTCCATGCGTCACAAAATTGGTGCAGTCTTCATCTTCATCACCCTCGATCATGGAAGTTAAGTGTTATTTATTACCATGAATGAACCCTCCGCTACAGAAACTGGGTTGCATATCTTCAGCTCTAGTCTCAGATGAACCTCGTTGGAATCCCAAACTGACTCCGCTCTTATTCTCGGTGACCTCTACCATCTGGCCCCACTGATCTGAAATACCGTCTTCGACAATCTTCTGAGCGTCTTTAAAGGAGGACACGGGTGACCATATCTCTTTTCCTCGAAAATAGATAGAGTTTGGAACAAAGTTATAACCTCATCCTCAGCTTCTACATAAGAGAAAGACGACATGTGGCTTACCAACAAAGTCTTCTCCCCACCGACAATAACAAGTTTTCGATTCTTGACAAACTTCAATTTCTGGTGTAGCGTTGACGTCACTGCTCCTGCCTCATCTATCCATGGCCTTCCTAACAAGCAACTATAGGCCGAGTGGATATCCATTATTGGGAAAATAATTTGGAAATCACTCGGACTTATCTTCACAGGAAGGTCCACTTCACCAATCACAGTCTTGCGAGAACTATCAAATGCTTTGACGGTCACGCCACTATATCTCATCGGAGCTCCTCGATATGTCAATTTAGAAATAGTTGATTTAGGAAGAACATTCAATGAAGAGTCGGTGTCAACCAAAACGTTTGACAAAGCATCCTCCTTGTAGTTCATTGAAATGTACAACGCTAGATTGTGATTTCTACCCTCCTCAGGGAGTTCTTCATCACAGAATCTTAAATTGTAATAAGAGGTTATGTTAGCCACAATATGATCAAACCGATCTACTGTAACGTCATGCTCAACATAAGCTTGCTCCAATACTTTTTGCAATGCTTCTCTGTGCGCTTCAGAATTCATAAGCAGAGACAACACTGAAATTTTGGAAGGGGTTTTGAGCAATTTCTCCACCACATTAAACTCACTCTTCTTAATCAACCGGAGTACCTCATCATCATCATTAGGCTTCAAATCGCAGGATTCACCAAACTGACACTTTGGAGCGTTAATTGGATCAACTGCAGGCACTTCAACACTCTTATTGGCAAATACATCTTCAACATTCTTTGGGAATATCGGCCCAAAAACACGACCACTATAGTTCACCTTCGTAACATCAGCAATGCTCACAACAGAATTGGTCGTAGATAAAGGAACCTCTTGACCATTCTCTAACATAGTCACATTATACTGGTATGGAACAACCTTATAGGATGCATACGGGACTGGACCCGCTAACCGTATAACCAATGACGATACTAATCTATTACTAACATTGTTACTGCTTCTATTGTCAAATTGAATCACCACTTTTTCTGGAGTCTTGAACACATGATATATTACATTCACGGTGACGGGACTGAAGAATATGGATCATACCTTCATGCATCAACCTTTGGATGTCTCTCTTCACAACCATAGAACCTCTAGGATTAACACTACAGATTGCACAACCATCATGGTCATGCTCACAATCACTTACCAAACAGATTTCCTTATGCATCGTCACCAAAGACCTTCTAATGAAATGGACATCATATACTTTAAAATCCCCAGGACAACCATCTACCATGTTACTCGTGAGCAGGTAATGGGTTAGCTTTGACATTAGGAGCACGGTCCTCAAAGGACACCATCCCAATTTTAACTAATTTTTGAACCTCGTATTTCAAGGGGTAGCAGTTCTCAATATCATGACCAGGAAGCCCTTGGTGAAAGGCATAGTGAAGCTCTGGTTTGTACCACCATGGAAGTGGTTCAGGAATCTGTGGAGGATTTCTCGATTGCAAAAGGTTCTTGAGAACCAATGATGGATACAATTCAACATAAGTCATAGGAATCATGTCAAAAGAGACCTTCTTCCTCTCAAAATTTTGTTGTTGTTGATGATTGTTGGTATTATTATTGTAGTTGCTTGTTCTTGGCGGTGGTTGTTGTTGACGTTGTTGTTGAACATGCATTGATTAATTGTTTGAAAATACAGGAATAACAGACGATACTTGATGATGGTGTTGACGGGGTTGTGGACTCCTTCTAACATGAGGCCTCCTCTACCTCCCAACTGATACTGCGTTAGTCTCACCTTCTTTCTTTCTGGCAAACCCACTGTTGTACTTCTTGCTAGACGAAACCTCCTCTTTAGACAACCGTCCCTCTCAGACACCTTCTTCTAACCTCATCCCCATGTTTACCATTTCGGTAAAATCGCTGGGGGCACTGGTAATCATGCGCTCATAGTAAGATGAGCTCAGGGTCTTAAGAAAAATCTTGGTCATCTCCTTTTCTTCCAAAGGAGGGGTAATTTGAGCGCCAAGTTCTCTCAATCACTGAGCGTACTCTTTGAACGTCTCTTTGTCCTTCTGAGACAATGAACTTAACTGGTCCCTATCCGGCGCCATATCCACATTATATTTGTACTGCTTCACGAAAGCCTCACCCAAATCATTGAACATGCGGATGCTCGCACTATCTGAACCCATGTACTACCTTAGAGCGACACCAGTCAGACTGTCTTGAAAATAATGAATCAACAATTGATAATTATCGATTTGCATCGACATCTTTCTAGCATACATGATAAGATGACTGAGTGGACAAGTATTCCCCTTAGACTTTTCAAAGCCAGGGACTTTGAACTTTATCAGGATCTTGACATTAAGAACCAAGCAAAGTTCTGTAGCACTCTTACCGAACAAATCCTTTCCCCTCATGGTCTTCAACTCCTTTCGCAACTCAAGGAATTGATCTTTCATTTCATCCATCTTCTCATAAACATCCGGCCCCTTAGACGGCTCAGAATGATAGATGGTGTCCTCAACACGAGGCAGAGTGTGAACAACCGGTGGTGGCACAGACATGACCGGGCTAGATACCGGCAAGGAAGCAAAAGTAGGTGCAAAACCTTCAGGTACAAAGTTGCGCGGCATTTCCCATGGGAATCCGGAAGGCATGGCAAGAGCGAAATGAGTGGCAGACACGGTGGAAGAAACAACCTCTAATATGACCGTCCTCTGAGGAGGAGGAGTTGCAGGCGTTGGAGAAGATTAACTTTGAGCAACTAGGACTGACTCCATCATTGCAGTCAAACGGGCAATCTCGTCCTTCAAGTCTCTGTTTTCTTGCTCTAGATGTTCCATGATCCTCGGATGATTGGCACGAGTATTGTATCAATGAGTCAGCTTGGCTGAAGCACAGAAGAAGAACCAATAAGACATCTGGCGAAAGAGAAACCTGCTATGCAAATGATGCATGAAATGAAATGCTTGATTGTTTTTGTTTTCAAGGATCTTACTATTTTATTTACAAATATATAATAATAACAATTGCACAATTTGAGTGACCATAAAAATTCTCTTTTATTTATATAATTGGAAGGATTATACTGAATACAATTTCAAAAACCAAAAATACAAAATACAAGGGAAAAGGAGACTAATCATCCTAAGGATCCCTAACAACAACGTCAGAAGATTGCGTCGCAGACGCGTACTTCCTTCGGATGCGTCGGATCTCGGACTCAAAAGAAGTCTTCATCTGAGTCTTCTTGAGGACAAGCTGATCAACAATCTTCTTCCAAGCAACGGAGGGCTGAGGCATACTAGAGGAAGATGACACCTATGGTTCCCTCTGTCTCTTCATTACTCGGTCTTCAATAAGCTCAATAAGTGCATCCTTATCCTTAGACTCAAGCTGCAACTCCCCATGCTTTCGACTCAAAGCATGGAAACATTCTTCCCGCATATCCTTCTCTTGCTTCATCTTGGCGAGTGCATCTTCCAACTCCTCTACATATTGGTTAGGGAGAGTTAATGGCTCAATCACAACCATATACACAGGTCTCATACAAGCATAAGGCATCTTCAATTCCAAAGCTATCTTCTTCACCCAAAGAGTGTAAGCTTCCAAAGTTACACAGTTGCATGGACCAAGCTCGAATAGTCCTTTCCTATCCACATTATGCCAAGCATGCACAATCGTCTACTTCAAATGTTGGGGATCTTCACCCTCTTGATATAAAATACCTTCTAACAAAGTGTTATTAGGTTTGTCTCTCAAGGGGAACCCAAGTTGACGACGAGCCAAAGCAGGGTTGTAGTTGATTCCTCCTTGTGTACCAATGAGAGGCACATTAGAGAATTCACCACTACAATCAATAATCTCCAAGCTACCCAATGAAGAATCATACCAAACTATATCATCATTAGTGAGAGACATAAGTCTCTGAGACCACCGTAGACATTGTTTGTTCTCCACAAAAGCAGGTGTCCGAGGCAAGTACGAAATAAACCACTTGTACAGAAGAGGAACATAATAGACGATAGTTCCACCATCCTTAGAATTCCTTAGATGCAAAGAGAAGTACATATCACCCAACAAAGTAGGCACATGATTTCCAATCAAGAAAATTCTAATGGTGTTAACATCAACAAAACCATCAATGTTAGGGAACAAAGACAACCCATAGATGAGCAACACAAACATAACTTCAAAATCATCCACACTACCGGCTTGAGCAAAGGTAGTAGATTCCTTGATGAGGAACTCATAAGTCAATCTAAATAATCCTCCTTTCTTCACCCAATGAGCCTCTATCTCATACTTCTTCAAATGAAGAGCTTCAACTATGATATGAGATCTGGGAATCTCTTCCAATCCACTAAAAGGCACTTTTTCAGAAACAGGTATTCCCAAGAGATGGGCATACTCTTCTAACATAGGCACAAGATGATAATCAGGAAAAGTGAAGCAATGGTAGAGAGGATCATAAAACTGAACAAACACACTCAGAAGTCCTTCAACCACATCAGCAGACAAAATAGACAGAAGCTTCCCATGATGTTGCTTGAAATCCAAGGGATCTAATACAAAAGATGACAACTTCCTTAACTCTTTCAAATTTGGACATTTGAAGCTGTACTTATTAGTGTTCCTTCATCCACAATCCATGGTCTGAAAATATTTGCAAATAAGACCTCAGTTCCTTGAAATTATTTTTGGTGTGATAAATGTTATGATGCGCATGAATGCATGAATGCAACAATCATAAATAAGGGATCACACATGAGGCAAACAAAGGTCAAAGGATGAATCGAGTCATTGTCAAGATCAATCATCCATTTTGGTGGATTATGGTTTTCATCTTATCAACACCCAAGTTCCATTAAAATTGACAAGACTTGATTGGATCAACCAAGAATCAAGGGTTTGTTGTGAGTCACGAGCATGGAGTCTGGGTAAGAACCATCCCAAAGGAGTGTACTAAGGATAAAACCTGTAGATCATGTTCTAAAAAGTTCCCAGAGTCTTAATTCCATCTGTCAGATATTACAGGTTAGGATGACTGACTCATCAACCCTTAATATTCTCAAGAGAAACTCGTTTGAGTATAGTATCGCGTAAAACCTGTTATCAAGTCTACACTTGAAAAGTCTCTGCACTACATCCTAAATAGGCCAATATGGGTTAAATGTTCTATTGTCTTCAGCTTCTCGGACCCAAATCAGAGAAAGTAATGCCTAACCACAAATAACTTGTGTGACATCAATAGCTTCAAAAGGGTCTCCACTGAGTAGATGGGTCTCAAGCCAACTTGTTAAGGACTACTCCACACAAGTCAAACATGACTATACTATCCTCCTATCTTAATTTCACTCAAGTTCGGGATAAAACTTATCTCACCACTCAAAGATCACCAAGCATAACAAGAAGATTATATCATACAAACAAATATACATACATCAAATACAGAATTATATGCACAGAAAAAAGTAGACTAAACCCACTGGAGACTACTCCCCAGCAGAGTCGCCACTTAATTTCTGTAGTGGTAAATTCATGACAATCAAGCTATGGATAAGCTAGACGTCAGTTAAACCAGAGTCGCCACCGTGCTTTTATTGTTTCCAAGGGAAAGGGGAAAAGTACGACGAACACAACCGAAAAGTAAGAAGTTTTCAAATCAAAACTAATAAAATGCCAGAGATTACAGGTAATGGGTTTGGTTACACAAAGGGAAGGTGTTAGCACTCAAAGTGTTCTAGGTATTGATCCCTTTTTTGTGTGCATATGTATTTTTGTACAAAATGATGTTTGCAATAAATAGAGTGGAGGGATGAGAAAAGAATTCATTGATTTTATTTTTGTGTTTGACAAGACCTTCGGACATGTGCCTACGTACCAACATAAAATGAGAGATCAAAACCTCGTAGTTTGTGGTAACAATTTCAAAGTGGATGCATTTCTTCTAACAAAAATTTAAGTTTAACAAAGGCACAAAAGGCCTAAAAAGTTTGAATGAATGTTAGTTCTTTTTTTCTTTTGAAATTTTAAGTCAAGTATAGTAAAGTTCATTTACAAATTTGATTAAGAAAAGAGTTTAAAAAATTCAATGGCATAAGGCTAAAGTTTCTAATTTGCAATATGGTCTAACCCTAAGCAAAAATTTAAAAGTTAAGAGTTGAAAAGATCTGACCAATAGGTTGCAATCCAATAGACAAGAATGTCATATAGAAACCCAAATTTCCCTTGGACTCTAGAATCAAGCAATATCAGTACACAAATAGCAAGATGAAGATCAAGGCATCAAATAAAGATGGCCACATCCAAGCTTAGAAACTTCATGATCTCCTTCATAATCTTCCATGTATCAGATGAATTCAAATATAGGCACTAGGCACAGGTTCAAAGTAACAACTTCAATAAGACCATGTAGCAGATGAACTCATATGGGATCACAATACTTGCTTCAAATAAAGTTTCAAATCACAAGCACTTTGTTTCATGATAGTTGGTATTGGTCAAGTCTTTTTTCATAAGGAGTGTTGCCTAATTCTAAGTCCAATGTCTCATATCAAATCCAACAGTCCACACAAATGTCTTTTAGGGTTTTTGTTGTTATTATACATTAAGGTCAAAAGACCACAAAAACAAGCAACTATATACAATCACAATATACTCACAAAATGAGGCTCAAATGAGAAAAGCGAAAATGGCATTAAAGTAAACAAGTTGAATGGTATGAATAGTGGCAAATGAATAAAGACTTAAAGTTAAAGTGCATAAAAGTAAATGGCTTGAAATAAAATGTTAGTTGTTAGTTGATTAAAAGTTAGTTTTGCTTTTGCTTTTGTTTTGTTTAAGTCATTCATTGGAGAACACTCAACCCACTATTCACAAGCATGGATCCTTGAACCAAGACATCTTCCAAAGGAAGGAAAAAGGCCAAGTTTCCATACAATACCATGAACGAGGGGAGACTTACAATCTCACTTACTAGAATGCTATGTCTTTGTGTCATCAATTTAGTGATATGTTAAGCAATCGTAATTGAACTTATGTAGAAGACACAACTAATTGAGACCGGACAATGGAAATTTTAGTGTTAATGCATGCTAGAGATATGGTATTATGAACCATACTCCTAAAACATACCACACTTAAAAGAATATGCAAAAGGGATGGGCTAATCTCATCCACACTTATGTCGATTTTGCAATCAACTAGCCTTGGGATATAGAGATACCATAGGTCCATGAAATGAATGAGAAGAGAATGGGATTAAGATGAAGAGGGAGGGGAAATGGAATCAACACAAATAGGTCAAAGGAGGAGTTTTATCAAATTAAAATCATTCATTCATTTTGGCAGATGAAATGTACATTTCATCAATCCCTTAAATCCAATGATTTTAACTCAACAAAGTCAAATCAACCTTGACCAAGGTCCAACAACACAAGTCAAACTTAATAAGTCAATATCAAAAGCACAACACAATTTATTTTACAATTAAACAATTAAAATCAATTAAATAATGCATTAAATTAAATTATGGTTGGTCAAAATCCTAAAACCTCATCAAAACACGAAATAAATGGCGATGGGATTTATCATAGGTCAAACAAGGTCAAAGGACCTTGGAGAAATTTTTTCATTAATTTTGGAAACTTAAAATTATTTTTAAGCAATTAAAAATATTCACAAAAACAATTAAATCATAAAAATAGTAAAAATGATCCAAAAAATAATTTTAATTCAGAAAATGAAAGAGGAATTTATTTAATCTTTTTTAGTGAAACTCTCATATTTTTTGGATCAATATTAAAATTAATATGAATTAATGAAAATAAACCAAATAAAGTGAAAATCAAAAAATAGAAAAAAAACGTGGATCACTTGATCTCCCTCATTAATTGAGGTGGCAGATTAAGTGGTCCTCAGCGTGTGTTACATGATGGACACGAGTCAAAGCGCTGCAGGGATGGTATTCAAAACCAATGCACGAGAATAAAATATTTCAAAACGATCATGTGGTTCAGATGAGTGCCAACACAGCACCAGAGCCAAAGCTCCGATCTCCTTCTCCGGTGAGCTTCACCGGACTGGTTCATTCACAACCATTACCAAAATTAAAAAGAAGGACATGAATTTAAAGTAAAACTGCTCAGGAGCTCGAATATGGCCTCAATTTCTCCTAAATCCAAGTATATTGAAAGATACTGGGAGTTGAACTTTGAGGTGTCTGATCTGAGTTGCGTCGATTTGACCTTAAAGAAACTCAAGCTTGTTGCCTACATTGGTAGGACTTCAGACAACCAAAGATCAAGAAGAATTATGGAGAATTAAGTGAGAATCAAAGAGATGAAAATTTCTGGAAAATACCATAAATACAGGTTTATATTCAATTGATCTTGCTCTTGCTTGATATTGATCTTGCTCGGGACATTTGATGGAGTGGAATTGGATGAACAAAAGGCATAGGACTCTTGGAGATTTGAATCTCAAAAAAGTGAGATTCAAACTCAATTTCCAAAAGAAAATTCTCAAGGTTATCCTTTGAACGAGATGGCTTTGGAGGTTGGGATTCAAAGCTGGCGCGCAGGGTCCTTAATTCTGTAGGCAAGGGGTTCTATTTATACCCATATGGATTGATATTTGCACACTTGAAATGAAGATCCAAAAATAGAAATGTACATTGCATGGGTGCATGGCTGTGTGATAGGCCCATGTAATCACTCCTTCTGGTACATAATTCAGTACAAACATTGCTGAAGTCATGTTGGAAAGCTACGCAATTGTGTATGAAAGTTTCAAGCTCACTTATGCCAAATGATGATCCAATGTTCAAGCCATGCATAGGTCACTCATATCTTGTCCAAATCGGATGAAATTAGAATTTTTGGAAAGGTTAGATCAAGAGGTACAACTTTCACGTTGAACACTTTTTCATTTGAAGCTTGAATCATGACGAATTTTGAGGTGGAAGTTGGGAAAATTAAACATGTCAAAAAAAAATTCTAAGTTTCAAGTTATATGTTCACTTATTCCACCTTGGCTAAATTTTTATGTGAGCTTCAAATGAAAAAGGTCCTTTATCAAAGTTGTATCTATCTGAAGTCCTTAAAAATGGTCACAAATTTGAACTCATTTGAATTTAATATGATGGAGTTATGCGTTTCTGAAATTAAGGAAAATCACTTGTTCAATGGCATTGGTCCAAAATGACCTATAATGTATCCTCATATCATATGCATATAAAAGTTAAATTTTCTCATCCTCCAAACATCAAAGTTGAAGTATACATCTTGAATATAATTGTGCAACTGGGAAATATTTCATCTCATAAAAATTTAGCACGTTATGGCCTTGGGAAGTTGACCTCCAAATTAGGGTTTAGACAAAATGACCTATAATCTTTCACCATAAAAAATGACTTTCCAAGAAAAACTGGCTCTATACCTCAACATTAAAGTTGTTTGGAATGTAATTTAGAGTAACGTTTCTCTTGGAATCATTTTCATATGACAAAGATTGTAAGAGATAGGGTCTAGGGAACCCCAATTTTGATCAGATGAATTCCTCTAGTCAACCACCATGAACCAACATGCTAGCTTGCCATTATCTTGATTTTTGGGACTCATGGAGGATCATATATGCATAAGATTGTGAAAGTTGAAGTATCCCTTGAAATATTTGATCAATTGGTGAAGAAGCTTGTTGAAGAAGTTACACAAGATACCTAGATGAATTAGGGTTTCCAAGGCAAACCAACTCCAAACTCTTGATGATTTCTTGATTTGAAGACCATGGGGATTCATATATGATGCTTAAATCCATAGTAAACCAATTTTTGATTGAGCTCCTTGCCTTGAGGGTCTTAAACCCTAGATGTGAGCTTGATAGATCAAAGGTGAGCACATGCCCTACCTACAAAAGAGTTAGTTTATACAAAGACATATATTTGGTATTTTGGTTAGTAAAAATGATAAATTACAAAGTATGATACAATCAAATATGCTTGGTGATCTCTCCCAATGCAAACCCAATGAACGAGGGGTAAGGAGGATGACAAGATGTGATCTCAATGCCAATGTATACATTTTGATAGC
This sequence comes from Lathyrus oleraceus, assembly GCF_024323335.1. NCBI lineage: Eukaryota > Viridiplantae > Streptophyta > Magnoliopsida > Fabales > Fabaceae > Lathyrus > Lathyrus oleraceus. The sequence continues at coordinate 358,466,698 of NC_066582.1, read as the reverse complement.
ATGAGGGATCTTATGGTCAAAATTGGTGTCTTACACAAATGAATAAAGACTTAAAATTAAAGTTCATAAAAGTAAAGAGCTTAAAATTAAATGTTAGTTGTTAATAGATTAGAAGTTAGTATTGCTTTTGCTTTTGTTTTGTTTAAGTCATTCTTTGAGAACACTCAACCCACTATTCACAAACATGGATCCTTGAACCAAGACATCTTCCAAAGGAAGGAATAAATGCCAAGTTCCCATATAATACCATGAAAGAGGGGATACTTACAATCTCACTTACTAGAATGCTATGCCTTTTGTGTCACAAATTTAACACTATGTTAAGCAATCGTAATTGGACTTATGTAGAAGTCACAACTATTTAAGATCGGGCAATGGAAATTTTAGTGTTAATGCGTGTTAGAGATATGGTATTATGAATCATACTCCTAAAACATACCACACATAAAACAATATGCAAAATGGGTGGACCTAATCTCATCCACACTTATGTTGATTTTGCAATCAACTAGCCTTAAGATATAGAGACATCATAGGTCCATGAAATGAATGAGAAGAGAATGAGATTGAGATGAAGAGGGAGGGGGAAATGGAATCAACACAAATTGGTCAAAGAAGGACTTTTATCAAATTCAAATCATTCATTCATTTTAGGAGATGAAATGTCCATTTCATCAATCCCCCAAATCCAATGATTTTAATTCAACAAAGTTAAATCAACCTTGACCGAGGCCCAACATCACAAGTCAAACTCCACAAGTCAATATCAAAAGCCCAACACAATTTATTTTGCATTTAAACAATTAAAATTAATTAAATAATGCATTAAATTAAATTATGGTTGTCCCAAATCCTAAAACCTTATCAAAACACCAAATAGCAGGCCATGAGATTTATCATAGGTCAAACAATGTCAGACCTTGGAGAAAAACTTTCATTAATTTTGGAAACTTAAAACTAATTTTAAACAATTTAAAATATACACAAAAACAATTAAATTATAAAAAATACTAATAGTGATCCAAAAAATAATTTTAATTCGGAAAATGAAAGAGGAATTTATTTAAATTTTTTTAGTGAAATTCTCATATTTTTTGGATCAATATTAGAATTAATATGAATTAATGAAAATAAACCAAATAAAGTGAAAATCAGAAAATAGAAAAGAAAATATGGACCACTTGATCTCCCTCATTAATTGAGGTGGCATATCAAGTGATCCTCAGCGCGTGTTACATGATGGACACGAGTCAAAGCACTACAGGGATGGTATTCAAAACCAATGCACGAGATTAAAACATTTCAAAAGGATCATGTGGTTCAGATGAGTGCCAGCACACCACCGGAGCCAAAGCTCTGGTCTCCTTCTCCGGTGAGCTTCACCGGACTGGTTCATTCGCAACCATCACCAAAATTAAAAAGAAGGACATGAATTTAAAGTAAAAATATTCAGGAGCTCGAATCTGACCTCAATTTATCCTCACTCCAAGTATATTGAAAAATACAGGGAGTTGAATTTTGAGGATCATGATCTGAATTGCTTCGATTTGTCCTCAAAGAAATTCAATCTTGTTGCCTACATTGGTAGGACTTCAGACAACCAAAGATCAAGAAGAATTATGGAGAATTGAGTGAGAATCGAAGAGATGAAAATTTCTGGAAAATACCTTCAATGCAGGTCTATATGAACATAATCTTGCTTCTAATTGCTCTTGATCTTGCTCAGGACACTTGATGGAATGGAAATGAATCAACAAAAGGTACAAGACTCTTGAAGATTTGAATCTCAAAACAGTGAGATTCAAACTCAATTTCCAAAGGAAATTTTCAAGGTTATCCTTTAAATGAGAGGGTTTTGGAGATTGGGATTCAAAGCTGGTGTGCAGGGTCTTTAATTCTGATCACAAGGGTCTCTATTTATAGCCATATGATTGCTAAGTGCACACTTGAAATCAAAGTTCCAAAAATAGCAATGTACATTGTATGGATGCATGAGCATGTGATAGGCCCATGTAATCATCTCTTCAGGTCCACAAATGAGTACAAAGATTGCTGAAGTCACATTGGTAAGCCATGCAATTGTGTATGAAAGTTTTAAGTTCAATTGTGCCAAATGGTCATCCATGTGCAAGCCATGCGCAAATCACTCATACTTTGTCTAAATGGGATGAATTTGGACTTTTTGGAAAGGCTATATCAAGAGGAACAACTTTCATGTTGAACATGTTTTCATTTTAAGCTTGGATCATGATGAATTTTGAGGTGGAAGTTGGGAAAATCAAACATATCAAAAAAGTTTCTAAGTGTCAAGCCATATGTTCACTTATTCCACCTTGGCTAACTTTTTATGTGAGCTTAAAATTAGAAACGTTTCTTCATAAAAGTTGTAGCTCTCTGAAAGTCCTTAAACATGGTCACAAATGTTACCTCATTTGGATTTAATATGAAGGAGTTATGCATCTTTGAAGTTGAGGAAAATCACTGGTTCAATGGCATTGATCAAACATGACCTATAATGTATCCTTATATCACATGCATTTAAAAGTTGAATTTGCTCTTCCTCTAAACATAAAAGTTGAATTATACACCTTTAATTTGATTGTGAAACTTGTAAATATTTCATCTCATGAAAATTGAGCAAGTTATGGTCTTAGGAAGTTGACCTCCAAATTAGGGTTTAGACAAAATGACCTATAATCTTTCACCAGACAAAATGACTTTCCAAGCAAAAATAGCTCTATAACTAAACATAAAAGTTGTTTGGAATGTCATTTAGAGTAACGTTTCTCTTGGAAGAATTTTCATATGACATAAATTGTAGGAGATAGGGTCTAGGGAACCCCAATTTTGATCAGATGAATTCCTCTGGTCAACCACCACGAACCAACTTGCTAGCTTGCCATTCTCTTGACTTTTGGGACTAATGGAGGATAATATATGCATAACATGATGAAATTTGAAGTATCCCTTGAAATATTTGATCAATTGGTGAAGAAGCTTGTTGAAGAAGTTACACAAGATACCCAGATGAATTAGGGTTTCCAAGGCAAACCAACTCCAAACTCTTGATGATTTCTTGATCAAAATAACATGTGAAGATCATGGGGATTTATATATGATGCTTAGATCCATATTAAACCAATTCTTGATTGGGCTCCTTGCGTTGAGGGTCTTAAACCTAGATGTGAGCTTGATAGATCAAAGGTGAGCACATGCTCTACCTACAAAAGAGTTAGATTATACAAAGACATATTTTTTGTATTTTGGTTAGTAAAAATGATAAAATACAAAGTGTGGTAAAATCAAATGGTGCTTGGTGATCTCTCCCAATGCAAACCCAATGGATGAGGAGTAAGGAGGATGCCAAGGTGTGATCCCAATGATAATGCATATTATGAGATAACATGAGGGATCTTAGGGTCAAAATTAGGGTCTTACAGTACCCAATGTGAAGATCCCGATGAAGTTCAAGGTCCCTGACTTTGAAAAGTATAAAGGGAATACTTGTCAGTTGAGCCATCTTATGATGTACGCCAGAAAGATGGCAACTCAAACTGATAATGATTAGTTGCTTATTCACTACTTCCAAGACAATTTGGTTGGTGTTGCTTTGAGATGATATATGGGGTTAGACAATGCAAGTATCCATACTTTCAACGACTTGGTGAAGCCTTTGTCAAGTAGTATAAATACAACGTTGATATGGCGCCTGATAGACACCAGTTGAGGTTTATGTCTCAGAAGGATAAGGAGACATTCAAAGAGTATGCTCAGAGGTGGAGGGAACTTGCTGCCAAGATTAGTCCACCATTGGAAGAGAAAGAAATGATTAAGATCTTCTTGAAGACGTTGAGTTCATTTTATTATGAACGTATGATTGCCAGTTCCCCCTATGACTTTACCAAAATGGTAAATATGGGGATGAGGTTAGAAGAAGGAGTCCGTAAAGGACGTTTGTCTAAAGAAGAAGCATCGTTTAGCAAGAAGTATTGGGGTAGTTTCTCCAAGAGGAAGGAGGGGGAAACTAATTCAGTAATTGTGGGGAGGCAGAGGAGGCCTCATGTTATAAAGAGTTCTCAACCTCGTCAACATTAACATCAAGTTTCTTCAGTGATTCTAGTTTTTTCCAATAATTCCAACAATCAATCGGTCCCGATTCAGCAACAACCACAACAAAGAACCAACTACAACAACAACAATAATCAAAAACAAAACTTTGAGAGGAAGAAGGTCTCCTTTGACCCTATACCTATGTCTTACGCATAATTATGTCCCTCCTTGGTTCTAAAGAACCTCATCCAACCCATAAAGCCTCCACAAATTCCAAAGTCACTTCCATGGTGGTTTAACCCTGAACTTCGTTGTGCCTTTCACCACGGAGCCCCTGGCCACGACATAGCGAACTTCTACCATTTAAATATGAAGTGTAAAAGCTTGTGAAGAGTGGTATGGTGTCCTTTAAGGACAGAGCAACTAATGTGAAAGCTAATCCATTGCGTGCTCATTGTAATGCTACTGTCAACATGATGGATAGCTGTCCAGGAAATTTCCGAGTATTCGATGTAAGACATATCCATAGGTCATTGATGGAAATACATAGAACCTTGTGTTTGATCAGTGACTGTGAGCACGACCATGATGGTTGTGCAATATGTAGCATGAACCCCTATGGGTGTATGATTGTCAAGAGAGATATCTAGAAGTTGATGGATGAGAATGTAATCCAGATTCAATAGTCGAGGGACATAGATGATGTGAATGTAATTGTGTCTGTGTTCAAGACCCGTGAGCGGGTAGTTATATAGTTTGACAGCAGTAGCAGTAATAACAATAATGTTAATAGATCGGTAATGCCGTTGGTAATATGGTTAGCGGGCCCTGTTCCGTATGCATCCGATAAAGCTGCGCCTTATCAGTATAACGCCACAATGGTGCAGAATAGTCAAGAGGTTCCTTTACCAATTGCAGATTCTGTGGTGAATATAACTGATATTGCGAAGGTGACCTGTGGTGGTCGTGTGTTTGGTCCAGTTTTCCCGAATGAAGTAGAAGATTCTGCAACCAGTAAGAAAATAGAGATTCCAATGATGAATCCAGTTAGTGCTCCAGTGTGTCAGTCTGGTGAATCCAGCAAACTGAAAGCTAGTGATGATGATGAAGTGTTAAAGCTGATAAAGAGAAGTGAGTTTAATATGGTGGAGCAGCTGCTCCAAACCCCGTCAAAAATCTCCATGTTGTCCTTATTGATGAATTCTGAGGCACATAGGGAGGCGTTGTAGAAATTTTTCGAGCAGGCTTATGTTGAGCATGATGTGTCTGTGGATCAGTTTGACCACATTGTTGCCAACATCACTTCTTGCAATAATTTGAGTTTTTGTGATGAAGAGCTTCCTGAGGAAGGCAGAAATCACAATCTGATGCTCCATATTTCAATGAACTGTAAGGAGGACGCTTTGTCCAATGTGTTGGTTGATACTGAGTCATCACTGAACGTGGTTCCAAAGCCAATTCTGTCCAAACTTTCTAATTAAGGCGCCCCAATAAGATATAGTGGCGTGATTGTAAAAGTGTTTGATGGTTCCCATAAAACCGTCATTGGAGAAGTGAACCTTCCAGTTAAGATAGATTCGAGTGATTTCCAAATTACTTTCCAAGTGATGGATATCCACCCGGCTTACAGCTACTTGTTGGAGAGAAGGCATTGTTGGTGAGCCATCTGTCATCTTTCACGTATGTGGAAGATGAGGAGGAGATTGGAACACCGTTCCAAGCCTTGTCTATTGTTGAGGAGAAGAAAACTGGGGCACCCATGTCTTCTTTAAAGGATGCTCAAAAGGCTATTGAGGCTAGAAGCACTGACCAATGGGGCCGTATGATAGAGATTGTTGAGAACAAGAATAGGGCCGAATTTGGATTTCAACCAGGGCCGTTCAACATCAACACTGAAGTTGAGCAACCAAGTTTTTGCAGTGGAGGGTTTATTCGTGGTAATGATCAACACTCAATTGTTGTGATTGATGATGGTGACAATGAAGATGAAGCTTGTGCCAATTTTGTGACGCATGGCCAGACTTGCAATAATTGGGTTGCTGTTGATGTGCATACTATTATTCATCGCTCTCCTACGCCTAAGGGAGAAGTGAACATTGTTGGGCATTTCTATTATCATCAATAAAATGATATTTTTTTCATCCACATCTATGATGTTTTATTTTTACTTTTTTATTTTCTGAAAATGGTAATCATAAAAAACATGAATAAATAATAATCTTCCATTTGCATAATATTTTATCACGATTCACTTCTCTAAAGTCAAAATATCAAATCATTATGCAGGTTGGTTTTCAAACCAATTGAATACAATGATCCTACTCCCTCTCCAAACTTTGATTTCCCTGTGTTTGAGACTGAGGAAGAGACAGATAATGAAGAAGTATCTGATGAATTATCTCGTCTACTTGAGCATGAGGAAAAGGCCATTCATTCGTTTGAAGAGCAGATTGAATTAGTCAACTTGGGTTCTGAAGATGACGTGAAGGAAGTCAAGATTGGGTCTCAACTGTGTCCAGAGGCTAAGAAAGGGTTGATTGATCTTCTTTGAGAATATTCGGATGTGTTTTCTTGGTCCTATCAAGACATGCCTGGTTTAGATTCTGAGATTGTGGAGCAAGGATTGTTGTTGAAGCCAAAATTTCTGCCGGTCAAGCAGAAGTTGAGAAGAACTCATCCTGATATAGCAACAAAAATCAAAGAGGAAGTGCAAAAACAGATTGATGCCAGTTTTATTGTAACCTCCGAATATCCGCAGTTGGTGGCCAACATTGTTCCTGTTCCTAAGAAAGATGGAAAAGTACGCATGTGTGTTGATTATAGAGATTTAAACAAAGCTAGTTCGAAAGATGATATTCTACTGCCACACATTGATATGTTGGTAGATAACACAGCTAAATTCAAATCCTTTTCATTTATGGACGGGTTTTTAGGCTACAATCAGATCAAAATGGCACCTGAAGATATGGAGAAGACCATATTCATTACACCCTGGGAACATTCTGTTATAGAGTGATGCCTTTTGATTTAAAGAATGTTGGTGCAACGTACCAGAGAGCTATGCCCACTCTTTTTCATAATATGATGCATAAAGAGATTGAAGTTTATGTTGATGATATGATTGCCAAGCCAAGTGATGAAGAATAACATGTTGAGCATTTGTTGAAGTTATTCCAGCGTTTGAGGAAGTACAAATTCTACTTGAATCCCAATAAGTGTACTTTTGGTGTTTTATCTGGTAAGTTGTTGGGCTTTATTGTGAGTGAGAAGGGTATTGAAGTTGATCCTGCCAAGGTTAAAGCAATACAAGAAATGCCTGCGCCCAAAATTGAGAAGCAAGTCAGAGGTTTTCTCGGTTGCTTGAATTATATCTCATGATTTATCTCGCATATGACTGCCACATGTGCGCCTATATTCAAGCTTCTTCGGAAAGATCCATCTTGTGATTAGACCGAAGATTTCCAGAAAGCTTTTGATAGTATCAAAGAGTATTTGCTTGAGCCTTCAATTCTGTCTCCACCTGTTGAACGAAGACCATTAATCATGTATCTGAATATGCTTGAAGAGAGCATGGTTGTGTTCCTGGTCAGCAAGATGAATCTGGAAAACAGTAAGAAGTTCACCAATTGTGAGACTCGGTATTCTATGCTTGAAAAAACTTGTTTTGCATTGGCTTGGACTGCTAAGCTTCTGCGCTAATATATGTTGAATCATATTACTTGGTTGATATCCAAAATGGATCCAATCAAGTACATTTTTTAGAAGCCTACTTTAACTGGGAGAATTTCCAATTGGGAGATGTTGTTCTCTGAGTATGATATTGAATACCGATCTCAAAAAGAGATCAAAGGTAGTGTCTTGGCTGACTATTTGGCTCACCAACCTATTGAAGATTACCAGTCAGTATAGTATGATTTTCCTAAGAAGAGATTTTGTACTTGAAGATGAAAGATTGTGATGAACCATTGCTTGAAGAAGGGCCAAAACCTGGTTCCCGTTGGGGCATGGTATTTGATGGAGTTGTTAATTCATATGGTAATAGCATGGGGGCGGTGATTATTACTCCTCAAGGCACTCATTTTCCGTTTATAGCTAGATTGACTTTCAAGTGTACGATCAATATGGCTGAGTACGAAGCTTGCATTATGGGGCTTGTAGAAGCCATTGATCTCAGAACCAAATATCTAGACGTCTCTGGAGATTCAGCTTTGGTTGTGAATCAGATCAAAAGTGAATAGAAGACGAATCAACCCGGTTTAATACCATATAGAGATTACGCGAGGAGGATTTCGACTTTCTTTACAAAGGTTGATTTTCATCATATCCCTCGAGAGGAAAACTAGATGGCAGATGCTCTTGCAACGTTGGCTTCAATGATTGTGGTAAAGTTTTGGAATGACGTTCCCAACCTGACTGTGATGCGTCTTGATAGGCCAACTCATGTGTTTGTTGTCGAAGAAGTTAAAGACGAGAAGCCGTGGTATTTTGATATCAAATGTTTTCTCCAAAGTCAGATTTACCCGTCTGGGGCATCTTTGAAAGATAAGAAGACTTAAAGAGGATTAGCTAGCAACTTCTACCTAACTGGTGATGTGCTTTACAAGAGAAACTTCGATATGGTTTTGCTCAGATGCGTGGATAGACACGAAGAAGACTTATTGATGACTGAAGTCCATAAAGGTTCCTTTGGTACTCATTCCAATGGACATGCTATGGTAAGAAAGATGTTGAGAGTAGGTTATTATTGGCTGACAATAGAATCTGAATGTTGCAAGTTTGTGAAGAAATGCCATAATTGTCAAATTTATGCAGATAAAACTCATGTTCCTCCTGCACTATTGAACTTCATTTCCTCTCCGTGGCCCTTCTCCATGTGGGGAATTGATATGATTGGTATGATTGAGCCCAAAGCTTCGAACGAACATCGTTTCATTTTGGTGGCTATTGATTACTTTACAAAGTGGGTTGAAGCGGCGTCGTATTCAAATGTGACAAGAAGGTGGTGGTCCGATTTATTAAGAATCAGATTATATACCGTTATGGTGTGCCATGTAAGATCATTACTGATAATGGATCAAACTTGAACAATAATATGGTGGAAGCTCTTTGCAAAGACTTCAAGATTGCACATGATAGTTCTTCTCCCTACATACCTAAGATGAATGGGGATGTCAAAGCTGCGAATAAGAACATCAAGAAGATTATTCAAAAGATGGTTGTAACGTACAAGGATTGGCATGAGATGCCCATTTGCTCTTCATGGGTACCGTACATCTGTCCGCACTTCAACAGGGGCAACCCCTTTCTCTCTTATCTATGGCATGGAAGTTTTGCTCCCAATAGAGGTTGAGATCCCATCAATGCGTATCTTGATGGAAGCCAAGTTGACTGAAGCTGAATGGTGCCAGACCAGATATGACCAGTTGAATTTGATTGAAGAGAAAAGGTTGACTACCATGTGTCATGGTCAGTTATATTAGCAGAGAATGAAGAAAGCTTTTGATAAGTGGGTCAAACCTCGTGTGTTTAGAGAAGGTGACCTTGTGCTCAAGAAGATTTTGTCTTTCAAACCCGATGCTAGGGGAAAATGGACTCCTAATGATGAAGGCCCATAAGTTGTTAAGAGAGCCTTTTCAGGCGGTGCTTTGATTCTTACAACTATGGATGGTGAAGTGTTCACTTGTCTTGTGAATGCCGATGCAGTCAAGAAATACTTCGCCTAAAAAGAAAAGAACAACTCGCTAAGTTGAGAACCCGAAAGGGCGGCTTAGGAAAAAATGAGCATTTCGGTGGATTGAAAACCTGAAAGGGCGATCCAGGAAAAAATTAGAAACATAAACCAAAATTTTATCCTGCTAGATTGAGTACCCCGCCTTGGGGCAATCTAGGCAAAAATTTGGGATTATGGAAAGTAACTGCATTCGGTTGGTCCTAGTCATTGAGGCAGTTTTGAGCAAGCCGCTTGGTTCTGATTCGCTATTGTCAACCAAATCCAAGATCACATTGGATATTGAAGTCTGGTAGGAAGAGTAGTGATCATTGTATTCAATGTAGCCCTTTTTCCATATAAATTACCACTTTCAACTTTGTAAAAGATCCACGGAGTCTTGTTATTTATAGACTACCATTATGTTAAATAAAGTTGAGGTTTTTATCCAATTGTTTCTACTCTTATTTATTTCAGCTAAATAAAATTGAATTTTTGTGATGATAATTTTGAAAAGAATTAATAAATTAAAATCATTTTTCTTAAGAATATGAAAGCAATCACTTTAAAAGCAATTGATTTAATAAGGAATATCAATAGCAGCCTGAGAACAGGTAAGTCTTGAAATGAAGAGCCTTGTTGGTCTCCGTCAAGCAGTTAGTTGGGCGGTAACTCCTAAACAATTTATCATTTATCCCCATTTTAGTTGAACTGGTGATCTATCCCTTTTGCCAATTTTCCCAGCTGAGTTAAAGGCTCACATCCCTAGCAAATTGGCTCAGACCCCGTGCAGAGTTTTATCTCCGGCATTCCCCAACTGAGTCCATCTTTAGATATTGAAGATCTCTGATTTCTGGTAGTGTTTGATCTTGAGCGATGTTTGATTTGGTCCCCTGCGAGGTTGTCCCACATTTGATATGGTGTTGACCTAAAATTCCCCGCAGTGTTGACAACTTGGATCCTCAATAGATCTTTTTCTCCTTTCCCTAGCTAGGGTTGAGTTATTCAGAGCCAAATTATTGGTGTTAATCCCTAACATTTTTTCTCCAAATGGCGTTCCCATCTTGTTGAGATTAGCCGAGTGTTGCAACGGTGATTCAAATATGTGATAAAATACAACATCAAACATATACATATTCATGCATAAAATACAACATCAAATATTTCATTATGCATTTGTTATCGCTTTTTTATTATTCTGATTCCCTGCTACGGTGACATTATTTCCCCATGCAGGTTTGGTGCGTCTGTCCTCCTTCAATGGTAGAGTGTCAGCCCATTAAGAAGAAATAATTTAACCTTTCTCTTTTCCCCACTAAGTTATTTCCTCGTGGCATAACATGCATAGGAAAGGCAGATCCGAGCATGGTCCACGCAATTGTGTAGCTTTGGAAGCTGACACTACTTGGTTGAAGAAGAGAGCTTTGGAGTTGAAGATGTTGTATGCTTGTGAAATACCTATGTCTATGGTTGTGGTTGAGTCATCAACTCTCCCTAACCAAGATATAGAGGAGTTAGAAGGCGCACTCTCCAAGGTGAAGCAAGAGAAGGATATGTAGGAAGAGCGGTTCCATGCTTTGAGCAGAAAGCATGAGGAGTTGCAGCTTGAGTTAGAGGATAAAGAAGCACTTATTGAACTTCTTGAAGACCGAGAGGTGAAGAGACAGAGAGAGCCAGAGGGTTCATCTTCCTCTAGTATGCTTCAACCTTGTGGTTCTTGGAAGAAGATTGTTGATCGACTTGTCCTCGAGAAGGCTCAGATGAAGAATTATTTTGAGTCCGAGATTCGTTGCATCCGAAGGAAGTACGCATCAGCAGCCAGATCATCTGACACCCTTGCTAAGGGACCCTTAGGATGATTAGTTTCCTTTTCTCTTGTACTTGTATTTGGTTTCTGAAATTGTACTCAGTGTAATCCTTCTAAATTATATGAATAAAATAGATTTTATGATCAATCAAATTGTTATTATTGTTATTATATATTTGCAAATAAAATAGTATGTTCCTAAAAAATAAAAACAAACTAAAACATTGCATTTTATGCATCATTTGCATAACAGGTTTTCTTCTGCCAGATGTCTTACATGTTATTCTTCTGTGCTTCAGCCAAACTGACTCACTGATATAACACTTGCACCAATCAACCGAGAATCATGGAGCACTTAGAGCAAGAGTATAGAGAGTTGAAGGATGAGATTGCTCGTCTAACTGCTATGGTGGAGTCTGTTCTAGCTGCTCAGAATCAGTGTTCTCCAACTCCTGTAACTCCTCCTCCTCAGTGGATTGTCATCTCCGAGGTTGCTACCTCAACCATACTTATTGTTGCTACTCAGTCAGGTCCAACAATGCCTGCTGGATTCCCGTGGGGAATGCCACCGAATTTTGTACCTGAAGTGTTTGCACCCACCTTTTCTTCTATGTCGGAATCTAGTTCTGTCATGTCTGTGCCTCCTCTAGTTGTTCATACTTTGCCTCGTATTGAGGACACCATATATCCTTCTGAGCCATCTGAGGCCCCTGATGTTTATAAGAAGATGGATGAGATGAAGGATCAGTTCCTTGAGTTGCGTAAGGAATTGAAGATATTGAGAGGAAAAAATATGTTCGGTAAAAGTGTTGCTGAACTTTGCTTGGTACCAAATGTTAAGATCCCGATGAAGTTCAGAGTCCCCAACTTTGAAAAGTATAAGGGAAATACTTGCCCACTTAGCCCCCTTGTTATGTATGCTAGGAAAATGTCAACTCAAACTGATAATGATTAGTTATTGATTCACTACTTCCAAGACAATCTAACTGGTGGTGCTTTGAGATGGTACATGGGGCTAGACAGTGCAAGTATCCGCATGTTCAACGACTTGGGTGAAGCTTTTGTGAAGCAGTATAAGTACAATATGGACATGGTGCCTGATAGAGACAAGGTAAGGTCTATGTCTCAGAAGGACAAAGAGACATTCGAAGAGTATGTCAGAGTGGGAGGGAGCTTGTTGCTCAGATTAATCCTCCATTGGAAGAATAAGAAATGACCAAAATTTTCCTAAAGACCCTGAGTTCATTTTATTGTGAACGAATGATTGCCAATGCCCCCAATGATTTTACTGAGATGGTAAACATGGGGATGGGGTTAGAGGAAGGAGTCCGAGAGGTACGTTTGTCTAAAGAAGAGATGTCATCCAGTAAGAAGTATGGAAGTGGTTTTGCCAAGAAGAAGGAATGGGAAACCAATGTAGTATCAGTAGGGAGGTAGAGGAGGCCTCATGTCAAAAGAAATCCGCAACCGCGTCAGCATCATCATTAGGTTTCATCAGTTATTCCAGTATTTTCAAACAATTCAAATAGTCAATCAATGCCAGTTCAACAACAACGTCAACTACAATCGCAACAAAGAACGAACAACACCAACAACACCATCAATAAAACCTTGAGAGGAAGAAGGTCTCTTTTGACCCTATACCTATGTCATATGCCGAACTCTACCCGTCTTTGGTTCTCAAGAACCTACTTCAACTAAGAAATCCACCTCAAATTCCAGAACCATTTCCATGGTGGTATAAGCCTGAACTCCGATGTGCCTTTCATCAAGGAGCTCCCGGCCATGATATTGTGAACTGTTACCCGTTGAAATATGAGGTCCAAAATCTTGTAAAGAGTGGGATGGTGTCCTTTGAGGAACGTGCGCCGAATATGAAAGCCAATATGTTGCCCTCTCATAGTAATTCTTCTATCAAAATGGTAGATGGTTGTCCAGGAAATTTCCGAGTCTTCGATGTGCGACGTATTCGTCGGTCCTTGGTAGATATGCATAGGACCCTGTGTACCATCAGTGATTGTGAACACGACCATGATGGTTGTGCAATTTGTAGCGTGAACCCCCATGGGTGTTTGATCGTCAAGAGAGATATCCAGAAGTTGATGGATGAGAATGTAATCCAGATTCAACAATTTAGGGATATAGATGATGTCAATGTAATTGTTCCAATGTTCAAGACCCCTAAACGGGTAGTAATTCTGTTTGATAGTAGCAGCAACAACAACGTCAATAGATCGGTATCACCGTTAGTGATACGGTTAGAGGGCCCCATCCCGTATACATCCGATAGAGTTGTTCCATACCATTATAATGCTACAATGGTGGAGAATGGTCAAGAGGTTCTGTTGCCTATGACCAATTCTGTTGTGAATATTGTAGATATCGCGAAGGTGACCCGTAGCGGTCGTGTTTTCAGTCTCGTTTTCCCGAAAGAAGTAATAGAAGATGTGTCGGTTGGTAAAAAGGTTGATGTACTTGTACTGAACCCAGTTAGTGCTCCAATGTGTCAATCTGGTGAATCCAGCAAATTGAAGCCTAACGATGATGATGAGGTATTAAGATTAATTAAGAAGAGCGAATTTAATATGGTGGAGCAGCTTCTCCAAACTCCTTCGAAGATTTCAGTGTTGTCTCTGCTAATAAATTTTAAAGTGCACAGAGAAGCATTTCAAAGAGTGTTGGAGCAAGCCTACGTTGAGCATGATGTGACTGTGGATCAATTTGAACATATTGTGGCTAACATTACTTCCTGCTACAACTTGAGTTTTTATGAAGAAGAACTTCCCGAGGAAGGCAAAAATCACAATCTGGCACTATATATATCGATGAATTCCAAGGAGGATGCATTGTCAAATGTGTTGGTTGATACAGGTTCCTCTCTTAATTTACTCCCCAAATCAACTCTTTCTAAATTATCCTATCAAGGCGCCCCTATGAGATATAGTGGCGTGATCGTCAAAGCTTTTGATGGTTCTCGCAAGACTATTATAGGAGAAGTGGATCTTCCAGTGAAGATAGGTCCGAGTGATTTTAAAATTACTTTTCAAGTAATGGATATCCACCCGGCCTATAGCCGCTTGTTGTGAAGGCCATGGATCCATGAAGTTGGAGCTGTAACATCTACTCTACCTCAGAAGTTTAAATTTGTGAAGAATGGAACGCTTGTCATTGTGGGTGAAGAGAAAGCGCTTTTGGTGATTGTAAGACCCCAATTTTGTCCCTAAGATCCCTCATGGCATCGTAACATTGCATTTGCATGGCCTCAAGGATCATTAGCATCTTGGTTCCCTTTGCCTTGTGTGGGACTCCTTGTGATTGGTGTGAGATCACCAAGCATGCTCGAATTATATATCATTGTTTCTCTTATTTTTGTTTACTAACCAAAAGCACAAAAATGTGTTACTAACATCTGTTGTTTGAAGCTTGAGTATCATCCAAGACCATTTGTGGGTTCTATCCGGGTGATCAGTCAACACAAGGGAAAGACTTGAGTTACTTTCAACAGGTTCAAATGAGGTCTATTCATCATTCCGAATGCTAATCTTGAAAGAAGAAAAAAATATGTTCCTGGGCTGTCATGCTTGCTGGGCGAGCATAATGGTTCGCTCAGCGAAGAGAACTGTCATGCTCGCTAGGCAAGCAGATCCTTCGCTAGGCGAAGAACGCGCATTTCAGAAAAATAACAGAAAGTTCTGGGCTTGAGTTACCCTCATCTGAGCCCACCAAGCTACTAGTATCAGGCTATAAATACTAGAGTTTCAGTAGAACAAAAGACTGGACAAAAAAAACTGGACAAAAAGAGGGAGAAAAAGAAAGACAAAGAGGCAGAGAAGAGCCCTAGGAACTAATCTGCAGCAACCTCCAAACAGCTCTGAAAAGTTCATTCTGACTCACACACTTTTTCGCCTCCGCCTCACGCAAACCCTAACATTGCTTTGCAAACCCAGCCGTGCCATTCGATTTTAATCGGTCTCACCCATCAGGTTTGCCATTATTCCCATTACTCTATGCTTTGAATTTGAAAACTCTGAATGTATGAGGTAACATTAGGTTTTGCCCACGGGTTTATAATTGTGCATGAATGTGTAAACAATGCCTTGAATGTTTAATAGTTTCGTTTTTGAGATGGATGCCATAGGGTTTGGAGTCCCTAAAATCGTACTTTTATCAATGGGAAATCCAGAACCCGCAAGCGCTCGCTAGCACCTTCGCTAGGCGAGCACGCAGCGAAGCTTCGCTAAGCTTTCGCTAGGCGATGCAGTAGCGATCGTGACAGTAACTGATTTTTTTTTGTTTGCTCTAATCTGTTTTGTGTTCACCATGGCATTGTTTTCTCTTGATTTCACCTGTTACTCTAACCTTTTGTTGAGTCTTTGTGAGGGCTCACATACTCTTGCAGGGATAGCTTGCTTGGTATTCCACTTTATTTGTGGGATACCACCTGGAGGTTTATTCTGGTCGCCTGTATTGACTCACTTTCTTTGATGGTGTTAGCTTGGAAGGTTCTCTGGTTTTCTTATTCCTTTATTTTTCCCTCATTTTACTGCTTTCTTAGCTGGAAGACCTCGATAGGAGGCAATGTTTTGTGTGTTTACTTTATGCAGGTTCCTTCGCCCAGGACTCCTTTTTGCATGAGCGTTCCTAGAACGCAAACAAACCCATTGATTTTTCTTCTCCTAAAAACACGTTTACTCCTTCTACTACAGGCGAGTAAGTCTCCAAAGGTCGAGCATCCGGTAGATTGCGTAGTAACGTCGTTGGCCTAAAACCCTTAATCCCGTAGTTAGCCGAACTACGTTTTGCTCTGATTTTCATCCCATATGAGATACGTAGGCACAAGACGCGATGTCTTAGCGAGCACACTTCCCCTTAATCCCTAGGTAGCCGAGCTACGAAGACTCTGATTCTCAGATTTAGATGAGATACGTATGTAGTGGATGCGACATCAGTGCGAGTCATTTCCTTTTGACCCTTTTTTTAGTAAGTAGTACATTAGATAAACATACACGCTTTTCTCATCCCTTCAATCATGTTCGCACAAATAAATTTTCACAAAAAAAAAACAACAATCTTTGCAACAAATATGAAAAGGGCTCCCTAGGAATACCTAGGATGCTTTGGGTGCCTAACACTTTCCCATTGCATAACCAACCCCCTTATCCAGATCTCTGACATTTTTACTAGTTTTTGATTTGATAAAACTTTTAGGTTTTTGTTCGCTTTCTAACCATTCCTTTGGATAAATAGAAGTGCGGTGGCGACTCGACTTGTATGATTTACCTTGGATTTAGTCAATATCTCTAATGGTAACGAATACCCCGCTACAGAAAAGTGGCGACTCTGCTGGGGATAAAATAATCCTAGTGGATTTCGCCTACTTTTCATATTTGTTGTATTCTATTGTATATTTTTTTGTGACATATTTTTGTGCAATTTGGGCTTACTGTATTGTATGTAATGATTGAATTGTTTGATATTAACTCCTTGTGTGCTTGGTGATCTTTGTGAGATGAGTTTTATACCCGGACTCGAGTGCACTTAGGATATGAGAATGGCATAGTCTTGTCGACTTGTGTGGAGTTATTCCTTAGCAAGTTGACTTGCAAGTCCATTCACTTGGTGGAGGTCATGTTGGGATCAATAATGTCACACGAGTAGTTGTGGTTAGACATTACTTTATCCAATATAAACCTTAGAAGCCAAGGACCTTAGTTTACCAAACCCATCTTGGCCTATTCGTAGGATGTAGTGCGAAAGTCGTTCAAGTGTAAGATTTGATACGATTTTTACGCGATACTACACTCATAAGAGTCTCTCTTGAGAATATTTTTGGAATACGAGTAGTCGTTTATCCGATAATATCCAAAAGATGGGATTATGACTATGGGAACCTTTTGTAGAACATGTTTGGAAGGTTTAAACCTTAGTACACTCCCTTTGGGTGGTTCTTAACCTAAACTCCATGCTCGTGACTTGCAACAAACCCTTGATTCATGGTTGATCCGTTCAGGTATCCATAATATCAATGGAACTTGGGTGTTGATAAGGTGTAAACCATAATCCACCAAAATGGATGGTTGATAATAAGGATAACATGATCCATCCCATGACCTTTGTTTGGTGTGCTTTGCTTGATCCTTGAGTGTGATTGTTGCATTCATGCATTCATGCACCCATTTGCATTCATATCATCAAAATAATGAGAAAATTTTCAAGGAACTTAAGAGGTCTATTTGCAAAATTCTCAGACATGGGAAGACAAAGAAGGAATACAAAGAAGTACAGTTTCAGATAACCCGACTTGAAAGAGTTAAGGAGTTTGACATCCTATGTATTAGATCTTTTGGGTTTCAAGGCTCGTTTTGGGAAGCTTCTTGGTGTAGTTTTATGATCCTTTGTACCGTTGCTTCATGTTTCTGGATTTTCAGTTGTTGCCTACACTTGAGGAGTATGCTTATCTTGTGGGTATACCTATTCTGGATCCATTGCCGTTCAGTGGCCTGGAAAGGGTTTCTACTTCTCAAGAGATAGCAGACATGTTACACATAGATGAATCTCTGGTTGATGCTCATAGGACTACCAAAGGGGGAATTCAAGGTCTCCCTTCTGAGTTCCTCATTGCTCAAGCTACTATGTCTGGGAAGGCCATGAGTGAGGACGCCTTTGAAGCCATATTTGTACTTCTCGTCTATGGGCTAGTGTTATTCCCCAACATCGACAAGTTTGTGGATATGAACGCTATTAGGATTTTCTCTACTCTTAATCCCGTTCCGACTCTGTTGGGTGATACCTATTTCTCTTTGCATATGAGAAATGCAAAGGGTGGTGGCGCCATTGTGTGTTGTTTGCCTCTGTTGTATAAGTGGTTTATTTCTCACTTACCTCAAACGGTCGCTTTAAAGGAGAACAAGGAATGTCTACGGTGGTCCACGAGACTTATGTCTCTCACTAATGATGATATCTCTTGGTACAATCGTGTGTATGATGGTGTGCAGATTATCGACTCTTGTGGTGAATTCTCCAATGTACCTCTTCTTGGTACATGTGGTGGGATTAATTACAACCCTGTTTTAGCACGTCGTCAACTTGGGTTCCCCCTAAAGGATAAACCCAATAACATTCTGTTAGAGGGTGTGTTCTTTCAAGAGGGTAAAGATCCCCAAGGCTTGAAGAACATGATGCTCTGCGCTTGGCGCAAGATTCATAGGAAAGGAAGGAAAGAGCTAGGTCCGAAGAATTGTGTTGCTTTGGAACCTTATACTTCTTGGGTTAGGAGGAGAGCTTCTGAGTATCTCATGTCGTACGAGTATCCGAGACCTACACCTATGATTATGGCTGGGCCTTCAACCCTCCCTAATCAAGGAGTAGAGGAGTTGAGAGACAAAGACCATTCACGTGTTTGGATCCGTGAACGTGAAGAGTTGCTCCAGTAGATTAAGGAGAAGGATGCATTGATTGAGTTTCTTGAGCACCAGGTTATTCATGATCCTGATGATGCATGGACTTCTCTACTTCCTCAATCTTCTAAGTTCTGGAAGAGGAAGTATGATCGACTCGTCAAAGAGAAAGCCGATATGGAGGCAGCCTATGAGAGGGAGGTGAAGAGGCTTCGCGCATCTTATCTTCCTGTGTCCCGAGCTTTAGATGATTGTTTCTAGGGATCCATAGGACGATTATTTTCCTTTTCTCTTGCATATGATTGACGATGCTGCACTTCTTTTCCCTGATATTATTTGATGAGATATTTCCATTTGTGATAAAATGCTTAATATTTCCAAAATTTTCAAATAAAACTCTAAAGTTCCTTTGAAAAAAAAACAAATCATATGCACAAACATTGCATGCATCATATACATAAGCAGGTTCTGTTTCCGGTCCCTTGCCCTGTGGTCTAACTCTGTGTCCTTCATTTATTTTGAAGACAAGCTGACTCACCGGTACTACACAAGAGCCAACATTTCAAGACTGATGGATCACTTAGAGCAAGAGAACCGCGAGCTCAAAGAGGAAGTGGCCAGATTGACTGCCCTAATGGAGTCATTCATGGCTGCCCAAAGCCAGTCTTCTCCGACACCTTCAACTCCTCTCCAGAGGACAGTTATCTCCGAGATTGTCTCCTCTACTGTGCCCGTTACCAGTGCACACTTTGTTCCAACAGCCATGCCAACCGGGTTCCCGTGGGGGATGCCTCCCAATTTCATGCCTGAGGGTCCTATTCCCACCTTTGCTTCTTGTAGAACCTCAAATTTGCACCCCTCATTCATGCATTCATTTCATTCTTAGGTCATTAACATTACATATCATCAATCCTAAAGGTGCACACTTACCATTTTCTGCCAGGTTGACTTTCGAAGTAACCAACAATGAAGCTGAGTACGAGGCTTGTATCATGGGGATTGAAGAAGCCATCGATCTAAGGATCAAAACTCTAGACATCTATGGAGATTCCGCTCTAGTGATTAACCAAGTCAACGGAGACTGGAATACTCATCATCCGCATTTGATTCCTTATCGAGATTACACCAGAAGAATCCTGACTTTCTTCAAGACAGTGAAGTTGTATCATGTACCCCGAGATGAAAATCAGATGGCTGATGCCTTGGCTACTTTGTCTTCTATGATCAAAGTCCATTGGCATAATCATGTGCCACACGTTACTGTGAATCGACTCAAGAGGCCTGCATATGTGTTTGCAGCCGAGTCTGTTGTTGATGAGAAGCTGTGGTACTATGATATTAAGAATTTCCTCAAAAGTCAGGAGTATCCTGAAGGAGCGTCGAAGAATGACAGGAAGACATTGAGAAGGCTAGCTGGAAGCTTTTATTTGAATTAGGATGATGTGTTGTACAAGAGAAACTTTGACATGGTTCTGCTCAGATGCGTGGATAGACACGAAGCAGACATGTTAATGCAGGAAGTACACGAGGGGTCTTTCGGTACCCATGCTGGTGGTCAGGCAATGTCCAAGAAGTTGTTGAGGGCCGGTTATTACTGGATAACCATGGAATCCGATTGTTTCAAATACGCTCAAAAGTGCCACAAATGTCAGATCTAGGCAGATAGGGTGCATGTACCACCAAGCCCTCTGAATATCATGAATTCTCCTTGGCCATTCGCGATGTGGGGCATCGATATGATTGGGAAGATTGAACCTACTGCTTCTAATGGACATCGCTTTATCCTGGTCGCGATTGATTACTTCACCAAGTGGGTGGAAGCAGCTTCATATGCCAATGTTACCAAGCAAGTGGTTGCTCGATTCCTTAAGAGAGAGATTATCTGTCGTTATGGGGTTCCTGAGAGAATCATCACTGACAATGGTTCGAATCTTAATAACAAGATGATGAAAGAGCTTTGCAAAGACTTTAAGATCGAACATCACAATTCTTCTCCTTACAAACCAAAGATGAATGGTGCTGTAGAGGCGGCAAACAAGAACATTAAGAACATTCTGCAGAAGATGGTCGTGACGTACAAGGATTGGCATGAGATATTGCCTTTCGCTTTGCATGGGTACCGTACCTCAGTACGTACGTCGACTGGGGCAACCCCTTACTCCCTTGTGTATGGTATGGAAGCAGTCCTACCTGTTGAAGTGGAGATTCCTTCTCTGAGGGTCCTGCAGGATGTCAAGCTAGACGAAGCTGAGTGGATTCAGACAAGGTTCAATGAGTTGAGCCTTATTGAAGAGAAGTGGTTGGCAGCCGTGTGCCATGGGCAGCTATATTAGAGAAGGATGAAGAAGGCCTTTGATCAGAAAATGCGTCCTCGAAACTATTAGACGGGTGATTTGGTTTTGAAGAGGATCCTTCCTCCCGGTACAGATAACAGGGGCAAGTGGACTCCGAATTATGAAGGTCCATATGTTGTTAAGAAGGTTTTCTCCGGTGGAGCCTTGATGCTGACAACTATGGATGGTGAAGATTTTCCGTCCCCTGTGAACTCAGATGTAGTCAAAAAATACTTCGCATAAATTGACCCGCTGGACGAAAAGAATAAAAGAGTCCAGGCAAAAAAGAGCATCCCGGCGAACCAAGAAAAAAAGAAAAAAGGTTGGGGCAAAAGTTAGGGATAAAGAATAAAAAAGAATATGTGCACCCGGTAAGTCGAAAACCTGAAAAGGCGGCTTAGGCAAAAAATGGGTATCTCGGTGGATTGAAAACCTGAAAAGGCGATCCAGGCAAAAGAGGGATTAAAGCGAAGACTACAGTCTGAGTCATCTGTACTTCATCGTGCTTCAACGTCTACCATCTCGATCCAATCGTTCTTCTTAGAAATCAAGGAATTTGGGAGAAAATTGAGGATCTGTGAGTCATAACAGAATTGGAAAATAGTGGATGCCGTGTTCACATTGCCAATAGGATAGTTTATTTCCTTTTTGTTGGCGCAATTACCTCTTCCTAGGAATTGCTTCCTGATGTATTTGCCTTTATAGGCCATTTTCAATCAATAAAAGTCGTTATTGAGTCAAATTGCTCTCTTGTTTTTATTTTACTGTTTTGTTTGCAAAAACGTCCGAATTTTTGATAAACATTGCATATAAAAAACATGAAGGCTAGACAATAACGTGCAGAAAAATAAAACATTTGAAAATCATTTTGAATGTTGAGTACACTTGGGTGTATCTTGTCCATACCATCTCCTGGGGCATGTATGTCTTGCTGTTTTGCAGGTTACTACCTTTGATTACTGGCTAAAGCAGATAAGCCACAGGTCGTTCAAGGATGTTTCAACACTGCCCAGTACTGTGAGAAGTGGGGTTTGTCCGAAGCAAGTCCAGGGCTTGTCTCCCCAGCGGTTTCGAGATCGGTGTTTCCCCAGCAAGTCTGAGGAATGTTGGTTCCCCAGCAAGTCTGAAGGTTGCTACTTCCCTAGCGGAGGTGTCTGTGGGTAATTTGTTCCCCAGCAGCCGGGCCTGAAATGTTGTAATCCCCAGCAGGGTTGAGAATGTTATGTCCCTAACACGTCTGTACGTTGCTGTTTCCCCAACGGAGGTGTGCATTGATGTTATTTCCCCAGCGAAGTCCCAGAGCGGATCAGGTTCAGTGGAGGCCGTCCCCAGTAAGGATTATCCTCTCCCCAGCAGCAGTGCTATTCCCCAGCATGGTTGGAAGGTTGGTGTTTTCCCAATGAGTGACTCCCCAGTTGAGTTGGTTTTTCTGCCATTTCGAGAATGTCAGATCAGCAAGTATCAGCAGCAGATTTGTTGCGTCTCCCCACAGAGTTGGAAGAGCGGATCAGAATCGTGTGCTCATCAGAGTGATCGGTCGCTTCCCCAGCAGGAGTTCCTCCCTTGGCATCTTGCATATAGTAATCATTTGCATTTGCATCCTCAGAATGCGTAGCATTTCCATCCAATATGGAGCATTACGCCATAAAAAACTCAAACATATGCATACATGTGTTAAACCAGTTTGGATCATATCCCCAGCAGAGGCGGATCATTTTTAATGTCTGTATGGCACATTTACAGCAGTTGCTCTTGGTAGCATTCAGGATTGATAATTCCCCAGAGAAGTTTATTTCCTCACCCGTCCGTGAAAGGAAAGCGTGACTCCCTAGTGTAGTCCCTGGCAAGTGTCTGCCTTATCTTGACATATGTAGATGTCATCCTTGCGATACCAATAGGTGTCGTGTTGATCCCCAAGTGGGTCTCCTTGTCTCCTTTCTTTTGGTGTCAGTAAACATCATCTTTCGATCTCGGTAAACATCGAGTTCCTTCCCAGTCATCGATAAATGTCTGGTCGTAGTTTTTTTTATGTCGGTAAACATCATCTTTTGATGTCGGTAAACATCGAGTCCTTCCCAGTCATCGGTAAATGTATGGTCGTACTTTTTTTGATGTCGGTAAACATCATCTTTCGATGTCGGTAGACGTCGAGTTCTTTTTTCCAGTCATCGGTAAATGTTTGGTCGTCCCTTTTTTGGTGTCGGTAAACATCATCTTTCGATGTCGGTAAACGTCGAGTTTTTTCCCATTCGTCCATTGACGTCTGGTTGTGTATCTTTTTTCCAGTCATCGGTAAATGTCTGGTCATCCTTTTTTTGGTGTCGGTAAACATCATCTTTCGATGTCGGTAAATGTCGAGTTTTTTCCCATTCGTCCGTTGACGTCCGTTTGTGTATATTTCTTCCCAGTCATCGGTAAATGTTTGGTCGTTCTTTTTTGGTGTCGGTAAACATCATCTTTCGATGTCGGTAAACGTCGAGTTCTTTCCAGTCATCGGTAAATGTCTGGTCGTACTTTTTTTGAGGTCGGTAAACATCGAGTCCTTCCCAGTCATCGGTAAATGCCTGGTCATGTACTTTTCAAAATCCCCAGTAGAGTCGTCGGTAAACGTCTTATCTGGTTTCGGTTGTAAACATTTTGTTCCTCCCCGGTCGAAGCCGCCATCAGTAAATGGCCCCGCTTTCTTTGATATTAGTGTATATCAAGTCGAATGTTCCACCAGCCGCCATCGGTAAATGGCCTCGCTTTCTTGATATCAGTGTATATCAAGTCGACTGTTTCTTCTATTCATCCCCCGCAGAGTGCAAATTCCAGGTTCTTTTGGTATTCAATCCCTGTGTAACTTGAAGGTCTGACAGCCGTTGCTCTCATCCGTTCAGGTTCTCAGTTGATTGAATAGGGGCAGCTGTAGCACCTCAAATTTGCACCCCCTATTCATGCATTCATTTCATTCTTAGGTCATTAACATTACATATCATTGCATATCACATTGCATCTTATCAGTCAAGACTGGCATCAAGAGAATTCCTCAGCGCAAAAGAGTAGGTTTTTCCTTGAGATGAGGCCACATGAGTATTCTACAGAGCTTATATGAACCAAGGGTTCATTTTGAAGCAACTTGACCAAGTGTTAGAGGCTCAAAACTCATCAGTGCATTTTTAGGTCATCTGAGGCCCACAAAAGTCAACTGCAAGTCAACTAAGGGCTAGGAGGTGGAGAAATGGTTTGAGACACTTCATTCATGTCCAAAAGAGGTTTATTCTTCATGTCAAACATCTACGTTGAAGATTTTGAAGCCAGATCAAAAGTTTCCAAAAATGGAAAGTGACCTGTAATTTTAAGTTTCCAAAAATGGCAAGTTTTTTTACCACATTGAACTTGACTTTCCAACATCAAAGAAGCTTCAAATGAAATTTTGTCCAACATGAAAGTTGAAGATCTTTCTCTCTCATTTCCAAAAAGTCCAAGATCATGAGCATCTGATGAATGTTTGAGAAGATATGGCCCAATGATCATCAAGTGTGCATGAAACTTCAAAGTGCCATAACTTTTGATTTAAAACTCCAAATGGAGTCACTCTTTTTGCATAATGCTTCTCATGACTCATATTTTCCAAATACATCATTGCATTGCATGAAATTATCTCATATAATCATTTGTTCATGCATGTCCATTTTGGAGGGAAAATACCAAATTCAAGTTTGGTGCATCATATGAACAAAATTCCAATTCCAACATGTGCATGAGATGATTTTAAGTGAATTTGAGCCCTCACATGATACTGTTCACGTATGCTTTCACCATGCAAGGGTGTTTTTGCTAATTTTGCCATGCACCTCATTCTCACTAATTTTTCATTAACCATTGCCTAATTATCATTAGCAAAGCAATTAGCATGTGGTATAAAACCTTAATCATAACAGAAATTTTATTCTAACACATTCTAGATCTAGATCACATTTTTCCCTCCAATTTTTCTCTCAATCAAAATTCAAAAATTCTTCACATAACACTTGATTTTTATTGCATAATCTTGTTCCTGGATCATCATATAGTACGAATTGAGTGCTGGATTGAAGAATTTCACCAAGATTCAAGCACATTGAGCTCAAGAACATGAAGATGGAAGGTGCAATTTGATCAAGATCCAAGCCATTTCAAGCATCCATTCGTGTGCAAAGCTTTATATCAAGGTTGGAGGAGAAGATTTGGAGCTGGAGAAGCCTTGAATCCACTGTTTCCATTGACTATTCTTCAAGAGGTCAGAAATTCGATCCTCTTAATTCTTGTTTTTATTGCCATAATCTTGTAGTGCGTGTTCTCCTGATTACACTGATATAAAATTCGTTGAAAATGGATGAGAATTGGTTGAGTTATGTTGAAATAAAGTTTAGATCTAGGATATTTCTCTGCTTTGATTTGTGAGATCCATGGAGAATTAGGCCAAACCATTAGTATATTTGAGATCCTGGTGATGAGACCTTTCGATTGATATAAGCCATGCCAATTTCTGGAAAAATTTGATGAAGCGCTACTGTAGAGCGACCGTCTTGTTGAAGAACACGGTGGAAACCACCGCTGGTGAACAGTGTCACCGCCGCCTACATTTAATTGCTAGGGTTTGCCCTGTGTGCGCCACGCGTTCAGGCCTGCTGTCCAAATGATAGGCCAGGGTTCATTGCCCAGTTCCACGCACGCATTTGAATCTGAGTTGGCAGGCCACATCAATTATTTAAGCGTTGCGTTTTGACGTTATGTATCTGTCCTCGCTTCGATTCCCAACGAACGCATTTTAAAATCCATTTAATTGAACCATGCCAAACGCCGCGTTTTGATGTCAACCCGGTTCGATCCTTGCTGAAGGCGCATGGCTGATTTTCCATGTTTCAATATTATTTCCTATTATTTCAACATTATTTCTTTTTTTTGTTCATTAATTCAAAAAATCATAACAATTAGAAAATTAATCCAAATCATTTCCAATTTTTCGCTACATGATCATTTGAATGTCTTTTATTTTGTGGTGTTGATTTTATGATTTATCATTTCTGGATTTTTAATTGTGTTGGATTATTTGAACATGTATGCAAATGTACCATGCTTCATTCATTCTTTTGTGAAATGCTCAATAATTGTCCAATTGCCATGAAATTTGGCATACTGATTCCCAACATGTTGCATGATTTTTGAGGGTTGGTTGTGCATTTTTAGCATTTTCCATTTCTGTTTTAGGCACATGGATGCATGGTGTGACAATGTGTGTCACACAATTTGATGTCATACTTGTGCATTTTCATTTCTAGGTCAATTGAGCTCTGTTGATTCTAATTTTTGGCATGATGATTATGTTTGACATGTAGGGTACACATAAATTTTTTCATGATTGTTTGATTCATTTCTGTTTTAATATGGAATTTTGATTCTTGATGTCCAATTGTGAGCTTTGTAATTGCCTTTGCCATATCTTGCTCATATGATGACCTTGCTTTATACTTTAGACTTGGTCCTTTGTAGGACATGTTCTTACTTGAATAAATATGCTTCATGTTGAATATTGGCTGCTGTTTTAACTTTTTGCTTTGCCTTTGACCCTAGTCTTGGTACTAGTGGTTGTACTCATCTTTTGAGCTTTGTATTTCTGGTTCAAGCTATTAGCTCTAGTGGTTGATGCACTTTTATGACTTGAGATGCAAATTTGATTTGTCCACTAACCTTTGTTATGTTGTAGGACCCTTGATGATGAACTCACTCGAGTTGTTGACTTGCCTTGTGTGTATATTGGTTGTAACATTGTTGATTAACTGTTGGATTTGTCTGAATGTGAATATTGACTTGTTTGACTTTCTTACAGGTACTTTAGTAGCTTTAGCTCATTGCTTGAGTTGTGCTTTGCTTGTGGTTGGCATACCACCTAGGTAATCATTCTCTAACTCCATGTAGTCTGGAAGCCCTGTCGTTTCTTTTGGCAGGCATTTGGCTGAAGTCCTCCTTAATAGGCAATGACTGTCTTTGTTTACTTTTGTGCCATGTACTTCAAGTCCTCCTAAGTGAAGAGGAAATTGGCAGATAGAAGGGACTAGCAGTCAGTCCCCTGTTAATCGTTTGAGTCGTTCATTATGCTCGCACTACGTGCTGATGCTCTTGGACACGTCCCCCAGATCTTATATATAGAGTCAGTCAAGTGGAGTAGGGTCCCACATTCTGGATCCCCATGTTTTCATTGATTCCAGCTCACCCAGGCCCGGGTTAAGAGCTTTGAGGACTTATCCTCATTACCTTTCATTTGCTCACCCTGACGGTCAATGTCAGTGGTTAAGAGCCCTTCATACCCCTACAGTTGGCTTGTTTGTCGAGGTTGATATGACCCCTTGACTAAAGCCTCACACTTGATGTTTGAGCCCCCTTGTTGGTGTGTTTACTTCATGTTGTATGTGTTTGTGTGGTGTGATTGTATTCCCATAGGATTGCTAGACTTCGCATAGTCTCGTTTGCATGTCAATTAAGGTAGCACGGTTCCTTCGTCTAGGACTTCCTTTCTTGCGTGAGCTTTCCTAAAACACAAACAAACATTATCTTCCCTTAAGGACACGTTAACTCCTTCTACTTCAGGTGAGTATGTCTCCCAAGGTCGAGCATCCGGTAGATTGCGTAGTGACGTTGTTCACATAAAAAAACACGAAACAAATAGAACTAGTTTAGGCGAACTACGGAAACTCTGATTCTCATGTCCACATGAGATACGTAGGCACGAGATGCGATGTCTTGCCGAGTTTGAATGACAACTAACTTTAATCCTTTTCTCTTCTTGCCCTAGTTGCAATCGAGACCCTTCGTCTTTCCGTGTGTGTTTGTTAGGAGTCAGATGTAAGACCATTGATTGGCTATCTGTTTCCTGTTTCTTTTATGGAGTTGGATGTAAGACCAGCGATTGGCATTCCGTTTCCTATTTGCGTTTGTTTGTTGTTTGTTCGGAGTCTGATGTAAGTCCAGCGATTGGCATTCGGTTTCCTGTTTGCGTTTCTTTGTTCGCAGTCGGATGTAAGCCCAGCGATTGGCATTCCGTTTCCTCGTTTGTGTTTGTTTGTTCGGAGTTGGATGTAAGTCCATTGATTGGCATTCCGTTTCCAGTTGTGTGTTTGCTCTGACGTCTCGACATCTTTGGTTTAGTGTTTTGTTTCGACGTGCGTTAGCCGAGCTACGAGTGCTCTGATTCTTCCTCTGGTTAGAGAAGATACGTATGCATAGGATGTGATGTCCTAGCGAGCACGTTTCCCATTCCCCCGAACTACGTCGACTCTGATGTTTGTGTCTGACAAACTACGTAGGCCTAGGATGCGACATCCTGCCGAGTCCGCTTTCTCGGTCTTCGTTCTTCTGTGTTCTAGTCCAGTGTGTGTAGTTTTGAGCAGTTATTTTAGCAACCTTCTTCTATTCTTTCTGAGCGTGGATCCCGTCGAGTACGACGGACGTGAGGGGGTGCTAATACCTTCCCCTTGCGTAACCGACTCCCGATCCTAGCAATCTCTGGTCGTAAGACCATTCCTTTCCCTTCTTCAGGTTTACTTTGAGCGTTTCCTTTCCCTCCCTTGGGATAAATAACGCACGGTGGCTGCTCTGTGTCTTTTCCCGCCGGTTGTTTTTCGCAATGCGACACTTCTCTGCCGGAATCTAGCCCGGTCCTTGTTGTTCCTCCTCCTGTCGTGCATACTTTGCCCAGGGTAGACGACACCATCTATCATTCTGAGTCGTCTGAGGGTCCAGATGTTTATGAGAAGATGGATGCTATGAACGATCAATTTCTTGAGCTTCGCAAGGAATTAAAAACTCTCAGAGGAAAGGATCTTTTCGGCAAGTCTCCTGCCGAACTCTGCTTGGTTCCAAATGTGAAGATCCCTGTGAAATTCAAGGTCCCTGATTTTGAAAAGTACAAGGGAAATACTTGTCCTCTCAACCACCTGGTCATGTATGCCAGGAAGATGTCGACTCAAACCGATAATGACCAACTACTCATCCACTACTTTCAGGACAGTCTGTCCGGTGCCGCTTTGCGTTGGTACATGGGTTTAGACAGCGCGAACATCCGATCCTTCAATGATCTCGGCGAAGCCTTCGTCAAGCAATACAAGTACAACGTGGGTATGGCTCTCGATAGAGATCAATTGAGAGCCATGTCCCAGAAGGATAAAGAAACATTAAGGAGTACGCCCAGAGATGGCGAGAGGTGGCAGCACAAATCGTGCCTCCGCTAGAAGAGAAAGAGATGACTAAGATCTTTTTGAAGACTTTAAGTTCTTTTTATTATGAGCGGATGATTGCTAGCGCTCCTTCTGACTTCACCGAGATGGTAAATATGGGGATGCGTCTAGAAGAAGGGGTCCATGAAGGACGGTTAACCAGAGAAGAAGGCTCTTCTGCCAAACGTTATGGGCCGTTTGCAAAGAAGAAAGATGGAGAGGCACATGCTGTGACCTCCCATGAGAAACCAAGAAGATCCTCTGTGAGGAGGAAGACTGTGCGACCCGCCAGTAACCAGCACCAGGTGGCTCATATAGCACCTGCTAACCCCCAGTGGTGGTATAAGCCCGAGTTACATTGTGTTTACCATTCTGGTGCCCCCGGCCATGACGTGGCGAATTGTTACCCTTTGAAGACCAAGGTTCAAGACCTTGTGAGATGTGGAATTCTATGTTTTGAGGACATAGGTCCTAATGTGAAGAAGAACCCATTGCCTGAACATGGGAAATCTGTCAACATGGTCCAAGGTTGCCCTGGCAAGCACAAAGTCAAATATGTCAGTCATATTCGACAGTCTCTTGTCGAAATGCATCGTTTGCTATGTGATTACAGTCATTATGAGCATGACCATGATAGATGTTGAGTCTGCTCTGCTAACCGATTGGGTTGTTTCCAGGTGCGCAAGGATGTTCAGGAAATGCTGGATGAAAGAGTCATTGAGATCCTCCAGAATAGAAATGTTGATGAAAATGAGCCCGAGGTCAATGTGATCTCCCCAGTGTTTCGGATACCCGAGCCTGTCATCATCAAGTACAATGGTAGCAAGCAGAAGGCTTCTCCCGCTCTGATCATTAAGCCTGTTGGTCCTGTGCCTTACTCTTTTGAAAAGGAAGTTCCCTATTGTAGCACCTCAAATTTGCACCTCCCATTTGTATATACATTTCATGTTTAGGTCATTAACATTGCATTATCATTTGCATAGTCCATCATGTCATCAGGCAAGACTGGTCAGGAGATTCAACTGTGCAAGCAAGCAAGAGCATTGTCCATGAGATCAAAGACCTAGGGTTATTCCCATGAGTTCACATGATTCAAGGATCATTTTGAAGTAATTTGGCCAAGAATTGAATGCTCAAAACTCATCAGTCCATGTGCAATTCATCTGAGACCCTAAAAAGTAAACATAAGTCAACTGTCAATTCAACTATGGATTTGGAGGTGGGAAATGGTTAGAGATGCCTCATTCATGTGTAAACAAGTCTCATTTGACATCTCAAACATCAACATTGAAGAATTTGAAGTCAGATCAAGACTTTCCAAAAATAGCAAGTGACTTGTAATTTGAACTTTCCAAAAATGGAAAGGTTTTAGACTAACTTCAACTCAAGATTACATCATCAAGCAAGCTTCAAATGAAATTTTGTCCAACATGAAAGTTGAAGATCTTTCTCTCCCATTTCCAAAAAGTCCAAGATCATGAATTTCTCATGTGTGGTTAAGGAGTTATGGTCCAATCATGGTGAAGTGTGGTTTAAACTTCAAATGAGCATAACTTTCAAACCAAAACTCCAATTTGAGTGGTTCTTTTTGCATATTGATCCTTGTAACATGTATTTTCCAAGCATACCATCATTTGGCATGAAATCTCATTTGCATGGCATTGGCTCATTCATGAAGATTTTGGGAAGAAATTTCATAAACTCATTATTGGTTGAACATATGCATACCAAACCAATTCCAACATGTGCATGAACTCATTTTTAGGCATTTTTGACCTTGAACATGCATTGTTCACGTGCATGAGGGTGCATGGAGAGAAAATATCATTTTTGCACTTACACCACAAAGCTTCTTAATCTCATTTGCATTTGCCCTAAACCTCTCTTAAACATGATTAGCATAGAGTATATATGCTTAATCATAACTGTTTTCATCAGATTGAACATTCTAGATCTAGATCCAACCAAATTCTCCAAATTTTTCTCTCACTTTTTTCCCAAAATTCTTCAAACCTAAACACTTTCTTTTGCTCAATTCATCATCATGAAGCATAATTGAGCACATTTGTACGTGGAAATAGAGGAAATCGTGGCTGTTTGAGTTCATGTTCATAGCTTGAAGGTTCTATGGCAGTTGAAGATTTAGCTTGCTTCTTTCATTGTTGAGCTTCCATTTCATCATCATTCATCTCAATAAGCATACTGGAAGAGATTTGAAGTGTGGCAAGGCTTGGAAGCAAGTGAATCCAATTCTGTTCATCAAGAGGTTGGTTTTTCGACCTCTTTAATTTTGCAATTCATTATGCCTATCTTGTAGATCATGGAATGGTGGTAATTCTGATGGAAATTTGGATTGATTTGGTGTTGAATTGAGCAAGTTACATGCATTTCAAGTTTTGATGTAGATTTGTAATTCCTTTGATCCATGCGTGTTTGTGTGTTTCTTCATGAATGATTTGTGAATTCTTGTTGTATGATGCATGGCGAGTGGATTGACATAAGTTTTACTGATTTCTGGAACATTTTGTTGGATCTGGAAATTTCTGGATGAAGATCTTCATGATCTTCATCGTGTTCTTCATTTTCCAGTTTTGCTGGAGATTTTCCTGCGGATTGCATGCATATTACCTGCGGATTTTTTTGAATCCATGCAGCGCGCGCTAGGGTTTCATGTTTAAACGCCATCGTTTTGGCATTTGGCATGCTAGGTGATTCAAATCTGGCCATGGATCGAATCCGGCTGATGGCATTTTCTCATATTGCCTTGCATTTTCACCATTTCCTTCATATGTTCATGCCTTTGCTCCATTTCATTTTTTTTATTTTTTCATGAACTTCCAAAATTTCATTTAAAATTGAAAATTAATCCAAATTCATCCCAATGTTTTGCATTGTGATCCTTATCTTGTCTACTATTTTTTGATCATTAATTCCAAAATTATGCTTGGCTGGATATTTTTTAGTGCTAGAATGTTTGAGTGCATGTCCATATTTGACCTTGCCTTGGTTATCATGTTGTGAAATGCTGGTCTTTGATCCAATAAATGTGAAATTTTGCATGCTATAACTAGACACATTGCTTGATATTTTGGTGTTGATTTGGTATTTTTATCAATTGTCAATTCTGTTTTATGAATGTGCTAAGTTGGTGTTACAATTTGTGTCACACCTTGTGATGTTCAACTTGAATGATGTGTTTGCCATACCAAATGATATCTTATGCTCCTGAGTTTTTGTGTGATGCATGTTATAGATGTTGTGATTACTCATGATTTTTGTTGGAATTATTAGGATCATTTCTGATTTAATTGAGATTTTTCATTCTGGTTGGTCACATTTGAGCTTAAAAATGGCCTTGAACTTCACTTGATCATAAAATGCTTGTTCTTTATCCAATGCTTCTGAATTTTTGCATGCTAATTCTAGACATGTTGAGTGTTGTTTTGGCCTTGGTTTGAGGTTTTTACCATGATCCATCCCTGTTTTATGCCTATGCTAACTTGGTGTGACAATTTATGTCACACATGTGCTTGTCTTGATTTATGCTATGTGATTGCCATGCCTAATGATGTCCAATGCTACTAATTTTTTGTGTGATGATCATGTTGTATGTTCTATTTACTCATGAATTTTGCCAAGATTATTTGAAACATTTTTGATTTAATGTGCATTTATTTCTTCTGATGTCACAATGTGGTCACAATTTGCATACCTTGCCATGTTTGGTTCATGAAATTCTTTTGGTTAATGATATTGATATGGGACCTTTTGAGTTATGTTCTTGATTGGATAAGGATGATTCATGTTAAATTTCATGTTCTGTTTTGAATGTTTGACCCTCTGTCAACCCTAGGCTTTGACCTAGTGGTTTGGACTCACTGTTTGGATTGTGGATTTCAGGTTAAGAAGCACATTACCATGGTTGAAGTGGTTCACTAATTTGGATTGATTAGTTGATTGATGTTGGCTAACCTTATGTTGTTTTGTAGGTTGATGCCAAGTCATTTGTGTTGTGCCTATTGGCTTGTGCCTTGCACATTGTTGCCTGATGCTTTGTCTGTCTGTGTGATTGATTGTTGTCTGTTTGATTGATTGAACTGTGTACTGATTGGGTTAGATTTTTCACAGGTACCTAAGTTGCTTTGAGTTCTTTTGAACTTGCTTTTGCTTTGCTTGGTTGCTTAACCACTGAGGTATAACTCTCTGACTTCATGTAGTCTGGAAGACCTGTCCTGTTATGTGGGCAGGCACCTGTCTGAAGCCCTCCTTAAGAGGCAATGCTTATGTTTGTTTATCTTTGTACCAAGCAGGAAAAGTCCTCTTATGAGGCAATTGGCAGATAAAAGAGATGTGTAATCCATCTCCTGCTATTCAGTGTGTCATCCACTTTGCTCACACCATGTGTTGATGCATTGTGGATAATGGCCCAAGATCTTTGTTGTGTCAGTCATATGTGGAGAAGAGTTCCTACATTCTGAACTCTCACACTTTCATTTGTCTGAAGCTCTCCCAGGCCAGGGATAAGAGTTGTGAGGTCTTACCCTCACTTCCCATTTCATCTGCTTCACCCTAACTCTCAATGTTAGGGTTAAGAGCTAACTACACCCGATTCCAGTTGGCTTGTGTTTCACAACCTAACCTTGTATGAGCCCATTTATTTGCATATAGTGTGTGTGCTTGCTTGTTGTGCTTGTATGAATTTGCTTGTGCTGTTTAGGATAGCTTGCTCTCTGTGCAAGTTAGATAGAAACCTTAACATAGGGATGGTATGCATGATAACTTCTAGGCTCGAGTCGTAGTCTCCCTAGTAGTTGGTGTCTCCCTTTGTCTCTGGTTAAGATAGAAGTTCTTTCCCTGTTAAGGGGAACTACGTCGCCCTGATCCTCATACCAGATGAGGTACGTAGGCAGGAGATGAGCTGATCTCTCCGGGCACCCTTTTCTTAAACAGCCCTTTTGTGTGTGTT
Organism: Lathyrus oleraceus; assembly: GCF_024323335.1. Lineage (NCBI taxonomy): Eukaryota > Viridiplantae > Streptophyta > Magnoliopsida > Fabales > Fabaceae > Lathyrus > Lathyrus oleraceus. The sequence goes on along the minus strand of NC_066582.1, from coordinate 358,432,204 downwards.
GGAGTCTGACGTAAGTCCAGCGATTGGCAGTCGGTTTCCTGTGTCTTGTTTGCTTGTTGGAGTCTGACGTAAGTCTAGCGATTGGCAGTTGGTTTCCTGTGTGTGTGTTTGTTGGTTCGGAGTCTGATGTAAGTCCAGCGATTGGCATTCGGTTTCCAGGTTTGCCTGTTTGTGTGGAGTCTGACGTAAGTCCAGCGATTGGCAGTCGGTTTCCTGTGTTGGTTTTGTTTGGCGTGCGTTAACCGAGCTACGAGTGCTCTGATTCTTCTCCAGTCAGAGAAGATACGTATGCATAGGATGCGACATCCTAGCGAGCACGTTTCCCCTGTCCCGAACTACGTCGACTCTGATGTCTGTGCTTGACAGACTACGTAGGCCCAGGGTGCGATATCCTGCCGAGTCCCGTTTCTTCCGTCTTTCTAGGTTTGTTTCCAGCGTGTGTGCAGTTTGTGAGCAGTTTTAGCAACCTTTCTTCTATTCTTTTGTTCGTGGATCCCGTCGAGTACGACAGATGCGTAGGGGTGCTAATACCTTCCCTTCGCATAACCGACTCCCGATCCCATCTTTCTCTGGTCGCGAGACCATGTCTTTCCAGGTTTACTTCGAGCGTTTCCTTTCCCTTATTTGGGATAAATAACGCACGGTGGCGGCTCTGTTGTTTCTTTTTCCCGCCGGTTTTTCGCGTAATGCGACAGCTATCGCTACAACGCCGTAGCAGTAGAGAATGGGAAAGAGGTGTCCTTGCCCTCTTCTTCTGTTGTGAATATTGTCGATGTTAGCGGTTTGACCCGTAGTGGCCGTGTATTTTCAACACCGCCGAAGCCTCAAATTAATGCTGATTTTGTTGAACGCCCGATTGGGAACGTTGTGAATTCTCCGAATCCGACACTTGCTGTTAAGCCCTCCTCTGTACTGAAAACTCCTACTTCTGTTGGCCATAGTGGCAATAATAAAGAAGACTGTGATGAGATGCTAAGACTCATCAAAAGGAGCGAGTACAATGTTGTAGACCAACTTCTACAAACGCCATCCAAAATATCTGTGTTATCCTTACTCTTAAATTCAGAACCACACCGAGAGGCTCTGCAGAAGGTGTTGGATGTGGCATATGTGGATCACGATGTCACTTTGGAGCAATTCGATAGCATTATTGCAAACATTACTGCTTGTAACAACCTGAGCGTTTGTGACTCCGATCTCCCTGAGGAGGGAAGAGACCATAACTTGGCATTACATATATCTATGGGTTGTAGAGACGACGCCATGTCCAACGTACTGGTGGACACCGGGTCATCATTGAACGTATTGCCGAAGTCCACTCTTTCAAAATTGTCATAGCAAGGGCCTCCCATGAGGCAGAGTGGAGTAGCTGTGATTGGCGAGGTTGATCTCCCAATCAAAATCGGACCAAGTGATTTCCAGATTACCTTCCAGGTTATGGACATTTACCCATCGTATAGCTGTCTCCTAGGCAGACCATGGATTCACGAGGCAGGCGCCGTGACATCCACCCTACACCAGAAACTGAAATTTGTGAAAAACAAGAAGCTGGTGGTGGTAGAGGGAGAAAGGGCTCTCCTGGTTAGCCATTTGTCTTCCTTCTCTTATATAGATGCTGAGGTTGAATTTGGAACTCCTTTCCAGGCGTTATCTATTGCTGAACCTATTGAGAAGAGAACTCCTTCATTTGCTTCCTACAAAGATGCAAAGTTGGCCATTGAGCGTGGTGCAACCACTTGTTTAGGAAAAATGATTGAGTTAGAAGACAACGAGTCCCGGGCTGGCATAGGTTTTTCTTCTGGTACTTTCAACAAGTAAGGGTTATTCAAGAGTGGAGGTTTCATCCACACCGGTCTAGGCGAGGAAGTTGCTGCCATTCTGGAAGAGGACGAAGAGGATTCTGGCAACTTCGTCATCCCTGGGGGAATCTGCAATAATTGGGTCGCTGTGGATATTCCAATAGTTATCCATAAGTCAAAGTAATGTTCATTGTATTTTAAGAACCCTCCTCCCATGCCAAAAGGAGAAGTGATGACATTGTTGGCGCATAAATACAATGATATTTTCATTCAATAAATTCATGTTAAATGTTTGTTTTTCCAATTATTTTCCCTTTTTGCTTTTTGCATGAAATTGGTGATCACATAAAGCCTAAAAAAAAAGAATAAAATCGATCTTTTCATATGCATATTGATTTGCCTTGTTTGAATTCTAAAGCTTTTCATATCCAAAATCATTATGCTGGTTGATTTCTAGACCCATTGAACATAATGACCCAACACCATCTCCCAATTTTGAATTCCCTGTATTTGAGGCAGAGGAAGATGATGTTGAAGAGATTCCTGATGAGATCACCCTACTACTTGAGCATGAAGAAAAGATCATTCAGCCGCATCTTGAGAATCTGGAAACAGTCAACTTGGGGTCTGAGGATTGTGTCCGAGAAGTGAAGATTGGGGCACTCCTTGAAGAATCTGTTAAGAAGGGGTTGATTAAGTTGCTACGAGAATATGTTGACGTCTTTGCCTGGTCATATGAAGACATGCCTGGTCTGGATACCGATATTGTGCAACATTTCTTGCCTTTGAAGCCTGAGTGTGTCCCTGTGAAGCAAAAGCTCAGAAGAACTCATCCTGATATGGCAGTGAAGATCAAAGAAGAAGTTCAGAAGAAAATTGATGTGGGGTTTCTGGTGACTTCTACATATCCTCAATGGGTGGCCAATATTGTGCCCGTGCCTAAGAAAGGCGGAAAAGTTCGGATGTGCGTGGACTATAGGGACTTGAATAAAGCTAGTCCGAAAGATGATTTCCCTCTACCACATATTGATATGTTGGTAGATAATACAGCTAAATTCAAAGTCTTCTCGTTTATGGATGGATTTTCCGGATATAATCAGCTTAAAATGGCATCCGAGGATATGGAGAAGACAACATTCATCACACCTTGGGGAACATTCTGTTATCGAGTGATGCCCTTCGGTTTGAAGAACGCCGGAGCTACGTCTCAACGAGCTATGACCACCTTGTTTCATGATATGATGCACAAGGAGATCGAGGTATATGTTGATGATATGATCGCAAAGTCAAGAATGGAAGTTGAACATGTAGAACACTTGTTGAAGCTTTTTCAGCGTCTGAGGAAGTGCAAACATCGTTTGAATCCTAACAAGTGTACATTTGGTGTCCGTTCCGACAAGTTATTGGGCTTTATTGCCAGTGAGGAAGGTATTGAGGTTGATCCTCCAAAGGTCAAAGCAATACGAGAACCCCTTTCTCTCTTGTTTATGGCATGGAGGCTGTACTCCCAGTAGAGGTGGAGATCCCGTCAATGAGGGTCTTGATGGAAGCCAAGTTGACTGATGTTGAATGTGTTCAGAGTCGTTATGACCAGCTGAATTTGATTGAAGAGAAGAGACTGACTGCCATGTGCCACGGTCAGTTATATCAGCAAAGGATGAAGAAAGCTTTTGATAAGAAGGTCAAGCCTCGTGTGTTCCAAGAAGGTGACCTTGTGCTCAAGAAAGTCTTGTCTTTCGTGCCCGATTCCAGGGGCAAGTGGACTCCAAACTATGAAGGTCCATATGTTGTTAAGAGAGCCTTTTTCAGGCGGTGCTTTGATACTTACAACTATGGATGGGGAGGATTTCATTCGGCTTGTGAATTCAGATGCAGTCAAGAAATACTTCGCCTAAAAAATAAAAATAAAAACTGAATAGCTCGCTAAGTTGAAAAACCGAAAGGGCGGCTTAGGCCAAAATGAGCGTATCGGTGGATTGAAAACCCGAAAGGGCGATCCAGGCAAAAGTTAGAGACACAAAAAATATATAATAATGATATATGTATCCCGCTAAATTGAGTACCTCATCCTGCGGCAATCTAGGCAAAAATTAGGGATTTGGCAAGTAACTGCATCCTGACAAGACTTTGTTCTACAACTGTCGTTCGTCAGAGATTCTTGCTCATTATCAACCAAAGCTTCAAATACATCGGATTCAGAATTGGTGGAGAAATGGTCATTATGTTCAATGTAGCCCTTTTCTAATATATATCACCAATTTCAAATTTGTAAAGATCTATGGAGTCTTGCCATTCGCAGACTACCATTCTATCAAATAAATTTGAGCCTTTATCCAACTATTGGCACTCTTATCTGTTTCTATTCAACAGATGTTTTGCATGTTTTGATAGAGAAAATATCATTGTTTTAAACAATCAAATTTTTCGTAACTTGTTCTTAAACAAAGTGAACATTCACAATGACAAAAGGATACTTAGGAGATCCTCAGTGCTCTCCCAAGGATGGTACGATCCCCCAACAGGGTAAGATTTTTGTCCATATTCCTGGCATAACTGTATATCCTCCCTCCGGAACCTTTTGTGGTTTATCCTACCAAGTGGATTGCTAGTTGAGAGTCACCTCTCTTCCTTTCAGCAGAGTATCAACCTCTCTTCCTCAGAAGCTTGGTTCTCTTTGGGCAAGAGCGATATTTGGTGGTTGATCCCGATAAATCTTTTATCTCCTCGGATAAATTCCCCAGTAGAGTTGTTGGTGTGGTGGACCTTGTCTGTGATAACTCTCGTCCCTAACCAGAACGACTGATGTTCATCCCCTGCAAGGACAGTCGCCCTTAGGGGACTTGGCTTTCTCTCTTAAGATGTAATACCGGGTGGTTGATTCCTGGACCTGGTTGTGTTAGATATGTCTGTTCGTCAGCATACATCATACATAAACCACGCATATACATGCATAATTATAACATTCAGATATTCATGTTGCATTCTTTGCCATATATCGGTGTTTGTTGTCTCCTGCTATTTGGTGATATATTTCCCCAAGCAGATGTGTGCGTCTGATCTCTCCATATAGAGTCAGCTCCATAGGCCGAAAGCGTCTATCCTTTCTTCCATATTCCCCACGGGTTATATCCTCGTGGATGTTGATTGTTTTTGTTCCTTCCCAACACATATATTGGGATGGTTTTCCCCATTGAGTTATATCCTCACCGGGACAAGTCTTGATTTGGTGTGCCTATTTAGTTTGATCCTAGATCGGTCTCTTGAGACTCTTTTCCTGTTTCCCCGTGGTAAATGAATAATTGTTCAATAATTAGTAATGATTATCCTCGGCGGAGTCTGTGGTTCTCTACCCTCATACCGGTAGTTGTAAACCCTATTTCTTCCCTTTTTGTAGAGTAACTATTTTTGCTCATCTTTAATTGGTGACAGTTATCTTCATCCAATATTCGGTGATGATATCCCCTCATCTGCTCGGATAATTGCCCTGATTACGCAATTCGTCCCCAGCGGGTCATCTCTCGTCTACCCTGTTGTTGTTGGTGACGATTGTTTCTCCCCTGAGTTGGTCATCATTATATACTATAGTTTTGGTATCCCGATGCCTTCTCTTTTCGGTCGATTTATCCTTTGTTAACCCAGTAACCGGTTGTGGATAATCGTCCATGCGAGTATATTATCTACGTTCTGACGGTAATAGATAGTATATCTCATGCACTCTTTGGTCGAAGCCTCTTGTTCTTCCCCAGTCGAGTAAGATTCGTATCCCTATTTTGAAATCGAATGTCCATCCCTTAATCGAGTTTGCTTTTTGCCCTTTTTTTTTATGATGAGTGTTTTGGGAATATTCCCCAATTCACGCTTTGGTTGGTCACCTATTATATGCCCAGTAACCGGTATCCCTGGTGTTCCTTCCTTCGGCTCCCTATTATGACTTTTGTGCCCTGTGGAGTCAGATTTTCCTGAGTTGAGATATACCTTTTAGGTCTTCCTCAGATGATTTGGTTGATTGATATCTCTCACCCTTATACCGGTCTTAGATATTCATTCTTCCCGAGCTTGTTGTTCTCTCACCCTTATACCGGTAATCAGATCACATGTCTCATTGAGCTTGTTACCCCGTAACCGGTAACACCTTATCTCGCTGCTTCCCCAGGAAAGTCTCATTTTCTAGACATCCCCAGCGGAGTCCCCGAGTGGATTGTCTTCGTCCGGATTTTTTATCCGAAGTATCCATTATGGATAGTGTTGTCTGTGTTGGCATATTCCCCAACACATGCACCTTTGAGTCAGCTCGATGTCCTTCCATTGGATTTACTCCCTTTGGAATTCTGTTCCCCAAGTCTCAAGTGGTGACCTGGTCACGCATTTTTATTCTTTTTCTTATCCCCATGAGAGTCCCCAGAGTCTCTATCCCTAGTGAGTGACTTACTCATATTGGATTGTCAATTTCCCCGGATTTCTTTTCTTCTTTGTGGACACATATCCCAACAGAGTTTGTGCTATCTGCATACATACATCTGCATCACGAGGTCTCTTAGGGACCAAACTTCGTCTCTTTGTTATTATTTAAGCCTATTCTATCCCGTCGAGACGAATATTTTAACCTTCACTTCTCCGGCTAGAATGACCTTAAATAGGGGCATCTGTAAGATCCCAATTTTGTCCCTAAGATCCCTCATGGCATCGTAACATTGCATTTGCATGGCCTCAAGGATCATTAGCATCTTGGTTCCCTTTGCCTTTGGGTGGGACTCCTTGTGATTGGTGTGAGATCACCAAGCATGCTCGAATTATATATCATTGTTTCTCTTATTTTTGTTTACTAACCAAAAGCACAAAAATGTGTCACTAACATTTGTTGTTTGAAGCTTGAGTATCATCCAAGACCATTTGTGGGTTCTATCCGGGTGATCAGTCAACACAAGGGAAAGACTTGAGTTACTTTCAACAGGTTCAAATTAGGTCTATTCATCATTCTGGATGCTAATCTTGAAAGAAAAAAAATTTATTCCTGGGCTGTCATGCTCGCTGGGCGAGCAGAATGGTTCGCTCAGCGAAGAGAACTGTCATGCTCGCTAGGCGAAGAGCGCGCATTTCAGAAAAATAACATAAAGTTCTGGGCATGAGTTACCCTCATCTGAGCCCACCAAGCTACCAATATCAGGCTATAAATACTAGAGTTTCAGTAGAACAAAAGACTGGACAAAAAGAGGGAGAAAAAGAAAGACAAAGAGGCAGAGAAGAGCCCTAGGAACTAATCTGCAGCAACCTCCAAACAGCTCTGAAAAGTTCATTCTGACTCACACACTTTTTCGCCTCCACCTCACGCAAACCCTAACATTGCTTTGCAAACCCAGCCGTGCCATTCGATTTTAATCGGTCTCTCCCATCAGGTTTGTCATTATTCCCATTACTCTATGCTTTGAATTTGAATACTCTGAATGTATGAGGTAACATTAGGTTTTGCCCACGGGTTTATAATTGTGCATGAATGTGTAAACAATGCCTTGAATGTTTAATAGTTTCGATTCTGAGATGGATGCCATAGGGTTTGGAGTCCCTAAAATCGTACTGTTATCAATGGGAAATCCAGAACCCGCAGGCGCTCGCCAGCACCTTCGCTAGGCGAGCATGCAGCGAAGCTTCGCTAAGCTTTCGCTAGGCGATGGAGTAGCGATCGTGACAGTAACTGATTTTTTTCTGTTTGCTCTAATCTGTTTTGTGTTCACCATGGCATTGTTTTCTCTTGATTTCACCTGTTACTCTAACCTTTTGTTGAGTCTTTGTGAGCGCTCACATACTCTTGCAGGGATAGATTGCTTGGTATTCCACTTTATTTGTGGGATACCACCTGGAGGTTTATTCCGATCGCCTATACTGACTCACTTTATTTGATGGTGTTAGCTTGGAAGGATCTTTGGTTTTCTTATTCCTTTATTTTTCCCGCATTTTACTGCTTTCTTAGCTGGAAGACGTCGATAGGAGGCAATGTTTTGTGTGTTTACTTTATGCAGGTTCCTTCGCCCAGGACTCCTTTTTGCATGAGCATTCCTAGAACGCAAACAAACCCATTGATTTTTATTCTCCTAAAAACACGTTTACTCCTTCTACTACAGGCGAGTAAGTCTCCAAAGGTCGAGCATCCGGTAGATTGCGTAGTAACGTCGTTTGCCCAAAACCCTTAATCCCGTAGTTAGCCGAACTACATTTTTCTCTGATTTTCATCCCAGATGAGATACGTAGGCATAAGACGCGATATATTAGCGAGCACACTTCCCCTTAATCCCTAGGTAGCCGAGCTACGAAGACTCTGATTCTCAGATTTAGATGAGATACGTATGCAGTGGATGCGACATCCGTGCGAGTCATTTCCTTTTGACCCTTCTTTTAGTAAGTAGTACATTTGATAAACATACACGCTTTCCTTATCCCTTCAATCATGTTCGCACAAATAAATTTTCACAAAAAAAAAAACAACAATCTTTGCAACAAATATGAAAAGGGCTCCCTAGGAGTACCTAGGATGCTTTGGGTGCCTAACACCTTCCCATTGCATAACCAACCCCCTTACCCAGATCTCTGACATTTTTACTAGTTTTTGATTTGATAAAACTTTTAGGTTTTTGTTCGCTTTCTAACCATTCCTTTGGATAAATAGAAGTGCGGTGGCGACTCGACTTGTATGATTTACCTTGGATTTAGTCAATATCTCTAATGGTAACGAATACCCCGCTACAGTGATCCATTTGTCATCTTTCATGTATGTTGAAGCTGAGGAGGAGGTTGGAACTCTGTTCCAAGCTCTATCTGTTGTTGAAGTAAAGAAAACTGGGGCACCCATGTCTTCTTTCAAGGATGCTTAGAGAGCTATCGAGGATGGTAGTACAAATCAGTGGGGTCGTATGGTAGAGGTTATTGAGAACAAGAATAGGGACGGATTGGGATTCCAGCGAAGTCCGTCTAGTGCCAAAGATGAAGAAGTAAAACCGAGTTTCTGTAGTGGAGGGTTCATCCATGGTAATGAAGAATACTCAGCCGTTGTGATCGAAGGCGATGAAGATAAAGACTGCGCCAATTTTGTGACGCGTGGCAATACTTGCTACAATTGGGTTGCTGTTGATGTTCCTGTTATTATCCATCGCTCTAAGTAATTTGCTTTTTTCATTATTTTAAGAAAAATCCTTGTCCCATGCCTAAGGGAGAAGTGAACTTTGTTGGGCATTTCCAAATTATCATCAATAAAATGCAATTCTATTCATCCACATCTATGATGTTTTTATTTTTACTTTTGCTTTTCTGAAAATGATAATCACAAAAAACATAAATAAATAATAATTATCCATCTGTATAGTATTTGGTCACAATTCATTTCTCTAAAATCCAAATATCAAATCATTATGCAGGTTGGTTCTTAAACCCATTGAATACGATGATCCTACTCCCTCTCCAAACTTTGATTTCCCTATGTTTGAGGTTGAGGAAGAGACTGATGATGAAGTATCTGATGAACTATCTCGTCTACTTGAGCATGAGGAAAAAGCCATTCAATCGTTTGAAGAGCAGATTGAGCTAGTCAACTTGGATTCTGAAGATGATGTGAAGGAAGTCAAGATTGGGTCTCAACTGTGTCCAGAGGTTAAGAAGGGGTTGATTGATCTTCTCCAAGAATATTCAGATGTGTTTTCTTGATCCTATCAAGACAAGCCTAGTTTGGATTATGAGATTGTGGAGCATAGATTACCATTGAAGCCAGACTTCCCTCCAGTCAAGAAGAAGCGGAGGAGGACTCGTCCTGATATGGCAGTAAAGATCATAGAAGAAGTGAAAAAGAAGATTGATGTTGGTTTCCTTGTTACTGCTGAGTATACGCAGTGGGTGGCCAATATTGTGCCTATCCTAAAGAAGGATGGAAAGGTCTGTATGTGCGTCGATTATAGAGATTTGAACTAAGCTAGTCCGAAAGATGATTTTCATCTGCCACATATTGACATGTTGGTAGATAATACAACTAAATTCAAAGTCTTTTCGTTTATAGACGGATTTTCTAGTTATAATCAAATCAAGATGGCACCCGAGGATATGGAGAAGCCAACATTCATTACACCCTGGGGAACATTCTGTTATAGAGTGATGCCTTTCGGTTTAAAGAATGCAGGTGCAATATACTAGAGATCAATGAACACTCTTTTCCATGATATGATGCATAAAGAGATCGAAGTTTATGTTGATTATATGATTGCTAAATCGAGTGATGAAGAGGAGCATGTATATCATTTGTTAAAGTTATTCCAGCGTTTGAGGAAGTACAAACTCCGCTTGAATCCCAATAAGTGTACATTTGGTGTTCGTTCTGGTAAGTTATTGGGCTTTATTGTCAGCGAGAAAGGTATTGAAGTTGATCCTGCCAAGGTCAAAGCAATACAAGAGATGCTTGCGCCCAAAACTAAGAAGCAAGTCAGAGGTTTTCTCGGCCATTTGAATTATATCTCAAGATTCATTTCGCATATGGCTGCCACATGTGCTCCATTATTCAAGATTCTTCAGAAAGATCGGTCTTGTGATTTGACCGAGGATTGCCAGAAAGGTTTTGACAAGATCAAAGAGTATCTGCTTGAGCCTCCGATTCTGTCTCCTCCTGTTGAAGGAAGATCTTTGATTATGTATTTGATTGTGCTTGAAGAAAGTATGGGTTGTGTTCTGCGTCAGCAAGACGAAACTAGAAAGAAAGAATATGCAATTTACTACCTCAATAATAAGTTCACCAACTTTGAGACTCAGTATTCTGTGCTTGAAAAAACTTATTGCGCATTGGCTTGGGCTGCTAAGTGTCTGCACTAGTATATGTTGAATCATACTACTTGGTTGATATCCAAAATAGATCCAATCAAGTATATTTTTGAGAAGCCTGCTTTAACTGGGAGGATTTCCCATTGGTAGATGTTGTTATCTGAGTATGATATCGAATACCGATCTCAACCGATTTGGCTGACCATTTGGCTCACCAACTGATTGAAGACCATCAGTCAATGCAATATGATTTTCCTGACGAAGAGATCTTGTATCTGAAAATGAAAGATTGTGATGAACCATTGCTTGAAGAAGGGCCAGAACTTGGTTCTCGTTGGGGCATGGTATTTGATGGAGTTGTTAACCAGTATGTGTAAGACCCTAACTTTGACCCTAAGATCCCTCATGGCATCATACCATTGCTCATTGCACTGCCTCAAGGATCATAGCATGTGTGGCTCCTTACCCTAGGGTTGGGACTTGTGTGATATGGTTTGAGACCACCAAGCATGCTTGAATTGTATATTATTGCTTTTCTTATTTTGTTTACTAACCAAAAGCACAAAAATATGTCACTAACCTCTTTTGTTTTGAAGCTCAAGCAATCATGAGATCCAAGGCTCCTAGAGGGCCCCTATGCTCATTGAAATGGCCAGATGAAGATGAAAGCAAGCATGACAATAGTCCCCAAAGCTCTCAATCATCATATATGCCTTCCAAGTATCTCAATTTGTCAATTTGATCAAGATAAACCAAAGGGCTTGAGGATTGTTTCCCAAGGAACCCCTAATTCAATTGTGCATTGACTGTGCCTTGCTCATGAAGCAACCTCAGTCTATGATCAAATTCAATCAAGGGAAGTTCTTTCATTCATATATGAGCCTATGTGAGTATGCTCAGTCATTCATTCATTAAGGTTTGAAGTTTGGACTTGAGAAGTTGACCAGTCAAGTCATCTGACTAAATTGAAATCCACCGAGACCTAACTTTTGATGTCTTTTTATCAAATGAAGATGACCCCAAGAGAAAAAATGTTTTTAATAACCATATGAAAAACTTTCATGTTCATCGAAAATTCATTTGAAACTTGGAAGGTCATCATTCATTTCAAAACATTATAGGTCATTTTGACTGAAACCCTAATTTTGGGTCAACTTCCTAAGGACCTAACTAACTCATTTTTTATGATCTTGAGGTGATACTAATTGCATTCGAAAGTTTGAGATGTCTAATTCATTTGTTATGTTGGACAAAGTTTCATAATCGTAAAAGAAACACATGTGATAATACAAAACATTATAGGTCACTTTGGACCAAAGCCTTTGAGTCTTGAAAAAGTCCAACTTCAAGTGCCCATAACTTTCTCATTAAAAATAAAAATGATGCAAATTTTAAGTCCAAATTAATTTTATTGAAAAGACATACAACTTTTATGTTTGAGGTGTTTCCATATGAGGCTTGAATCATTGGAACAAAAGGGCTTGAAGTTGGTCACTTTTGGCAAAATTTTCAAAGACATGTTTTGTACATCAAACTTCATGGCCAGTTTTCACAATTTTCCAAACTCCAAATGGGTTTTTGTTCAACATAGCTTTTGTTCCTTATGTCAAGACCTTTCCAAACATTACCCACATGCCTATGTTTGGATTTTCCAAATGGGTCTTTCAAAGAGAGGAACATTTGTGACCATTTATGCATTTCATGATGAAACTTCATACACAAGCAATTGTAATGCAAACCACACGTCCAAATCATTTCATTATGCTATCAGCTTGCAAAACCATTAGCTTTTGGGCCTCACATGCGCCTGTACAGGCCCATGCATGGAGGACCCAATGATCATGCACACGTGTTTTTGCTTTGCATTTCATCTATAAATATGATGCTTGCTTCATTGAATGATCAACCTGAAGGCGCCTAAAACTATGTTGGAATTGAATCCTAACCTCACACCAAAGGAATTTTGAATTTTCACTTCTCTTTTCAAGCTTGAATTTCAACTTCCTTGGTTGATCTTCAGCTTCCAATTCCTAAGCCTTGCATCATCATCACCTCAAGATCAAGTTGCAATCAAGAATTGGAGTGGATCGTGTTCATCAAAGCTGCACTTCAAAGGTTTACATCTGAACTTTTTTGCTTCAAATCTCACCATATATTGTGCTTTGCTTGAGTTTGCTTGGTTTTCTGAAGTCCTCGTGTGAGAGGCAAGCCAATGGTGGCTTTAATTTCATGAATTGTTGCTCTGCAGATTGAACACCTGGATTTTCCATCTCAGATTTCTCCTTCTATAGGGATCTGGAGTGAAACCTAAGGTTACAGGGGCGATGTACATCACCCCAGCTTTAATTTGGTATAAGGCACGTTTTGTTTGGTTGAGGTTGCAAAACCTGCAACTGGTGGCCAGATTTAGTTAATTCAATGGAGAAGACGGTGGTTTCCACCACCGTCCCCACGTGGTTGATCCTGAACCCTTGGATGAGGCTCCCACGATCTAATCCTGGCCATGCTTTTGTTTGACTTCATTTAATTCATGATACCACACGTTTGACTAAGGTACATGGTGATCGCGCGTATTTGAGCCACATGATGGTCCACGTCAATTAATGAGGTTGGATCATGCGCTCCAGATTTTTTTCTCTTTTTATAATTTTTGTTTTATTTTCTTTAATTCCACTTATTTTCAAAAATTCATAACTCTTTTATTTGGAATCACAAAAATATGGGACCAATTGCAAAAAATTTCTATTAAATTCTAGTTTCATAATCTGATTTTTAATTATTTTTGTGATTCCATTTAATATTTTTTGTGAATTATTTTGTGTTTGATTGTTTTTAATTCATTTTAAATACTTTTTGATATTCAAAAATGCCAAAAATATTTTCTTAATAAATGTGGATGATGATAAGTCTATGAAAAATATTCTCATCAATTTCTTAAGTGATTTGAGATTTATTTGAGATTTTAGTCCATTTGTGTTATTTTTCTTTATTTTTAATTGTTTAAAAATAGTTTCTGTTTTCAAAAAATGTTGAGAAAATTTGTCAAACCTAGTTTGACCATGTTAGACTTATGATGATCCAATTGGACTTATCCAAGTTGATTTGAATTGGATTTGAAGTTTGACTTCGATTTATTCATTTTATTTTATGTATTAATTTAATTCCAAAAAATACCAAAAATATGCTAAACCTTTCTTGACTTCTAATCTTCATTTCACTTCTATTTACCATTGATTGATGTTGATTCCATTCACATTTGATCATTGTGTTTTGGTTATGTCATTTGAAATTTCATTTTGTACATTTCATCTTCATCTCTCATCTTCTTCTTTTTTTTCTTTTGACCAATGAGTTAATGATTTGGGGTTAGCCTTGACATATGAGGGGCTTAACCTTCTTTGATCCAAATCAAATTCAACTTGATCAAAGATCAAGTGAATTGCTTTGTGTCCAAGATAGGTTGCTTCTTGGTCAAGCAAAGAACCTGAAATCCATACAAGGTCATTCTTCTTTTCTTTTGACATGGCAAGTTGTATGAGCTTGGCTTACTAGTCATGATCTCTAACTTGTGTTTATTTTCCTATTGTTTTATTGACTGGCCTCAGATAGGTGTGGCTACTACATTAGTCCACTTACGATTGCTTAACATAGCGCTAAATTGCCTTATGGAACACTAACACTAACTACTAATTACTAACTTTTAATTCAAGCATTTAATTCTTGCAATTTACTTTAATGCAATTTAATTTCTTTCTCATTTATTCATATTGCCTTTTCCCTTTGCTCATTTGAGCTCATGTTTATGTTTATGCTATTTTCCTTTTGCTCAATTGATCACATTATTGTGAATAAATATATCGTGGTTTTGTGTTTGTTTTGTGATTGTTTGTGTGAACCCAATGCAAAAGAAAGAAAGGACTTAGAATTAGGACCTTACCTATGCTTAATGGAGTTCAAGAGCAACTAGGCCTCATGCCTTTAGAATGCTAAATTTGTTGAAGAGCAAATAGGCCTCATGCCTTTAGAATGCTTACATCTTGAAGTTGACTTGAAAGGACCTCTAATTCTAAACTCACTTTGTCCATTCCTCTTATTGCATTGTGAACTTTTTGGTTGTTTGTTCTTGTGTGATAGGGATTCCAAACTTAAGGTAGTAAGAAGGACCATTGTCATGAATAACCAAGTTAAGAGAGGCAAGCCAAGTGGAAGATCCTAGGAGCTTTAATGTTTAAATGTTGTGATTGCTTATTGCTTACTAAGTCCAAAGGAAAGGAGCATCTTGAATCATCTTTATGATCTCAAGAAAGGAACTCCAAGGGTTTTATCTCTTCTCTCATCTTTGCATGTTTAGGACTAGCCCTTCTCTTCTTCTCTCCACTCTAACCCAAGCCAAACTCATTTTGTGCAAACATTGACATTGTTTTCAAATTAGAAACCTAGGCCATATGCCTTTTGATTTTTCAAACTCTTTTCATTAATACTTATCTTGAATTGAATCTTAAGTCAACTTTGACTTCGTTTTGTGAATACTTCTAACTTGTAAACACCACCCACTCAAGTTATTTTTGTGGTTCCAATGACCACCTTTGTTAAAACATTTTCATAAACATTAGTCATAGGTTTGAGTTATCATAGTGGTTGATGTAAACCTCACCTCATCCTTAGTGATTGGACTATAAGTCTTCCATGCTTATTATAGGGGGGATCCCTCACTAGTATGTTGAAGCTCTCCTCACATGGTGGATTGTTGGTTTAGGTTAAGTTTTCTCCCTTTGATAACAAAAGACCTTAAGGCTTTTGATCAAATCAATTCACAAATCGTTTGAGATTTTTACCCCGAACTACGAGGTTTTGATCCTACCTTTGTGATGGTACGTAGGCAATGGGTTTATCCATTCAAACAACAAAATTGTAAATAATGTATATTATTTTCTCATCTCCCCAGTCATGTTTGCACAAATATTTTCATAAATACCAACCTACCATACAACATTTGTAAAAAGGGCTCCCTTAGAGTACTAAGGATGTTTTGGGTGCTTAAAACCTTCCCATTGCATAACCAACCCCCTTACCCAGATCTCTGACATTTTTATTAGTTTTTGATTTGATAAAACTTCTTGGTTTTTGTTCGCTTTCTAACCTTTCCTTTGGATAAATAGAAGTGCGATGGCGACTCGAATTGTATGCTTACTTTTGATTTAGTCAATAAATCTAAAGGTAACGAATACCCCGCTACAGAAAAGTGGCGACTCTGCTGGGGACAAGGTTGCTTCCTAGTGGGTTTAGCCTACTTTTTGCTTGTTGTATTGTATGTTTATATTTGTGACATATTTTTGTGCAAATTTGGGATGACTGTATTGTTTGTAATGTATGAATTGCTTGATATATATCAATTGCTTGTGTGCTTTGTGGTCTCTTGTGAGATGAGTTCTATACCCGAACTCGAGTGCACTTATGATAGGAGAATGGCATAGTCTCGTTGACTTGTGTGGATTTATTCCTTAGCAAGTTGACTTGCAAGCCCATTCACTTGGTGGAGGTTTTGTTGGGATCAATAATGTCACACGAGTAGTCGTGGTTAGGCATTACTCTTTCCAATATATATCGTAGATGCCAAGGACCTTAGATTTCCTAGCCCATCTTGGCCTATTTTAGGACGTAGTGCGAAGGCCGTTCAAGTGTAAGATTTTTGATATGATTGTTACGCGATACTACACTCATAAGAGTCTCTCTTGAGAATATTTTTGGAATACGAGTAGTCGTTTATCCGATAATATCTGAAAGATGAGATGATGACTATGAGAACCTCTTTTGGAACATGATTGTCAGGTATAACCATAGTACACTCCCATTGGGTGGTTCTTAACCGATCCTCCATGCTCGTGACTTGCAACAAACCCTTGATTCACGGTTGATCCATTCTCGTATATCCTTAATATCAATAGAACTTGGGTGTTGATAAGGTGTAAACCATAATCCACCAAAATGGATGATTGATATTAAGGATGACTTGATCCATCCCGTGACCTTTGTGTGGCGTGACTTGCTTGATCCTTGAGTGTGATTGTTGCATCCATGCATTCATGCATTCATTCACATCCATATCATCAACAATAAAAAATTTCAAGGAACTTAAGAGGCCTATTTGCAAATTTTCAGACATGGATAAGCAAAGAAGGAATACGAAGAAGTACAGTTTCAGACAACCCGACTTGAAAGAGTTAAGGAGTTTGACATCCTATGTATTAGATCCCTTGGAGTTCAAAGCTCGCCATGGGAAGCTTCTGTATATTCTTTCTACTCAGGTGGATGAAAGCCTGATGAGTGTGTTGGTGCAGTTCTATGATCCTCTGTACCGTTGCTTCACTTTCCCAGATTTCCAGCTTTTGCCTACACTTGAGGAATATGCCTATCTTGTGGGTATACCTATCTTAGATCATTTGCCATTCAGTGGCTTGGAGAGGGTTCCTTCTTCTCAAGAGATTGCTGATCTATTGCTCATAGATGTATTTGAGATTGGTGCTCATATGACTACCAAAGATGGAATTCAAGGTCTCCCGTATGATTTCCTCATTGCTCAAGCTACTTTGTTTGGGAAGACCATGAGTGAGGATGCCTTTGAAGCCATATTTGTACTTCTCATCTATGGGCTAGTGTTATTCCCCAACATCGACAATTTTGTGGATGTGAACGCCATTAGGATTTTCTTTACTCTTAATCCTGTTCTGACTCTGTTGGGTGACACTTATTTCTCTTTGCATATGAGGAATGAAAAGGGTGGTGGTACCACTGTGTGTTATTTGCCTCTGTTGTACAAGTGGTTTATTTCGCACTTACCATAGACGCTTGCTTTCAAAGAGAACAAAGGATGTCTACGGTGGTCTACGAGACTTATGTCTCTCACTAATGATGATATCTTTTGGTATAACCGTGTGTATGATGGTGTCCAGATTATTGATTCTTTTGGTGAATTCTCCAATGTGCCTCTTCTTGGTACATGTGTTGGGATTAACTATAACCCTATTTTGGCTCGCCGCCAGCTTGGGTTCCCCTTAAAGGATAAACCTAAAAACTTTTTGTTGGAAGGTGTGTTCTTTCAAGAGGGTAAATATCCCCAAAACTTGAATGGAAGAATGGTCCGCGCTTGGCGCAAGATTCATAGGAAGGGAAGGAAAGAGCTTGGTCCAAAGAATTGTATTGCTTTGGAACCCTACACCTCTTGGGCGAGGAAGAGAGCTTCTCAGTACCACATGCCCTATGACTATCCAAGACCTACACCTATGGTTGTGGTTGGGCCTTCAACCCTCCCTAACCAAGTGTAGCGGTGTATTCGTCACTTTATGATTTATTGACTAAATCAAAAGCAAAGTATACAAGGAAATCGAGTCGCCACCGCACTTTTATTTATCCTAAGGAATGGCTAAAAAGCGAACAAAGGCCTAAGAAGGTTTACACATAGAAAACTAATAAAAAGATCAGAGAATCTGGATAAGGGGTAAATTACGCAATGGGAAGGTGTTAGGCACCCAAAACCTCCTAGGTACTCCTAGGGAGCCCTTTTCACACTTGTTGTATAAAAATGTTTATTTGTTTATGACATATTGTGCAAACATGAATGGGAGGATGAGAAAAGAATGTACAATTTTTATTGTTTTTGTGTTTGAACGGATGAACCCGTTGCCTACGTACCTTCCATCAAAGGTAAGGATCAAAACGCCGTAGTTCGGCTAAAAGATTTCCAAAATATCAGTGAGTTCATTTTAAAACACAAGCACTAAGGCTTTTCATTACCAATGGGAGAAAACTCAACCTGAATCAACAATCCACCATGCGAGGACGGATTCAACATACTAATGAGGGGTTAACCCTATAATAAGTATGGAAGACTTACAATCAACTCACTAAGGATAAGGTAAGATTTACATCAACCACTATGGTAATTGAAACCTATGGCTAATGTATGAAAACATACTAACAATGGACAAAGCCACAAAACAATTGAATGGGTGAAGTTAATTGATTATGAGTATTCACAAAATATGGTCAAAGTATGATTAGGATTGATTCAAAGAAGTGTTATGAAATGGAGTTTGAAAAGTCAAGGACATAGGGTCCAGGTTTCTAATTTGAAAAGACATGACAATGTTTGCACAATAGGTATTTCAAGTTTGAAAGCAAAGTATGAAAAGGTTTAGGACAAAGAGGGTGAATGAATAACGGATTGTAAAACTTCTTAAAAAGGTTCACCTCTTGAGATCATATAGAAGATGATTCAAGTGTGTCCTTAGGAATAAACAAATGAGCCATAACAAATAAACAAAACAAATGATACCGGAGGCCAATTGTTGGGCTTATACCAATCTCACGAACAAAGGTGGATACCGGATACCAATAGATGGATTTACACCAGTCTCCTAAAACAAACAGGGATGTCAGATGCCAATAAATGGACTTATTCCAACCTCCTAAAGCAAAACAAAACCTGGATATCAGATGCCAATCTATCTGGGCTTACTCTAATCTCCAACAGATGATCATAGGAATAACAAATGCCAACAACATGGTCTTACAATTGCATCCTCACATACAACAAACAAACAGAAGCAATGGACATAAGTGGCCAAATGAAATGGTCTTATACTCTATCCCTTCCAAATCATAGGAACAATGGCCAATGAATGGACTTACAGTTGATTCCTCAATGGGCAAACTCAAACAAGTCACAAAGATATGAAATGATGATCATGCAATAATGAACAATTAATGATGATAAATTCACAAAGACATGCAAGCAAACATGTACAGATGCAACAAGCAACCAATCAAACAAAGTCATTTAGCACACACTATATCCAAGCAATTAGGCTCAAGCAAGGGTTAGACTTTAAAGTTAACTGGAATAGGGTAAATGGTGCTCTTAACCTTAACATTGAGGGTTAAGGTGAAGCAGATGAAAGGATATGAGGGGTGTGCCTCATCACTCTTATCCCTGGTCAAGGAGAGCATTGAATATCAGAAGGTGTGGGAGTTCAGAAAGTTGGAACTCTCTCCACAAGTTAATGACTCTATAGATCTTGGGTTAAGATCCACAATGCTACAACATGTAATGTGAGCAAAGGGAAGACACACAGAATAGTAGGAGATGGACTACACATCTCTTCTATCTACCAATTGCCTTATTAGAAGGAATTTTCCTGCTTGAGGACAAAAATAAACAATCACAAACATTGCCTCTTAAGGAGGACTTCAGGCAGGTGCCTGGCCAAGTAACAGGCCAGGTCTTCCAGACTACATGAAGAAGAGATGTTATACCTAAATGCTTAAGCTATCAAGCAAAGCAAAAGCAAGTTCACAATGAACTATAGCAACTAAGGTACCTGTGGAAACATCAAACAAATCAGTATACTATACAGACAATCAACCAACAGTTAATGCAACAGACAACCAATATAGGCAAAGGCATAAGCCACAAGTCAATCCCAATTGAATCAACTTCAACCTACAAAACACACATTAGTAATCAAAAGCAAATATCAAATGCTCTCAAGATGAGGCATCATCAATTGTGTAACTTGTATGTGCAACCTGAAACAAAACTTCTAACATGAGAGGCTAACCCTTAGGCCAAAGCCTAGGGTCAAAGATAAGGAAAAATTTTAAAACAGAACATGAAAATTGACCAAAACCAAGATTAATCAATTAAGAACAAAGTCCAATTGGTCTCATGTCAAAACTATGCACCAAATCCATTTCATAAGCAAAACATGTCAAACTATGCAAATTGAAACACATTGTAGCAAAAAGAATGAACCACTTCAAATCAAATCAAACATGGCTCAATAAATTCCAAGAAAAATCATGCCTAAATAGAACACGTTGAATGAGCTACATACCAAAAATCATAGCAATTGCATAAGTGGAAGCATGTCAATTAAAATTGACAAGTCAAAGCATATTCAAACAAGCTCATACAAGGCACCAAATCATGCATCAACTTCAAGCAAGCATAAAACAGATATGACATAAGATAAATGCTCCAAACCAAAACCACAATGAACTTCAATGTGTCTAGAAAACATGTGTAAAATTTCAAGCTCATATGCTAAGGCATAAGAATTTCACAAATCATCTAAATTCAACACTCAACAAAAGTCCAATTATGACAAGCCAGAAGAGAAAATCTCAAACAAATTGGAAATGGATCTAAAAATCCTACAAAAAAACATGCTCAAACTAGACATCCAGAAGTATTATCATGCAAAAATTTGGATTAATTGGCAATCAAATGGCATGGTAAATAAAATCAGCAACATGAACAAGAAATGGTGTGACACACATTGTCACACCTCCAATAATCACATCATATCTCACAAAACAGAAATGCAAAAATAGCAAACTCAAAGCCAAAATACTCATCAAAGTGTCTAGTTCATGCATATAAAATTTCAGCTCCATTGGATTAAGCATCATCATTTCATGATCAAAATAGCAAGCAAGGTGCAACAAATGACATGTATGAACATTCCCTAAGCCCAAACAGATTCCACACGTGCACAATTTTCATAAAAATCATCATAAAATTGTAGACATTATAAGGATCATGGCATAAAAACCTCATGTGAATTGGATTATTATTCAAGAAGTCATGAATTTTCTAATGAGAAGAGAAAATAAAAAAAATGATGGAAAGGCATGTGAAACATGGAAGCATGATGAAGAAAGTACAAAAAACCAAAAGTGAAAATGTCTCAGCATGGAATCGATCCATGTTCGCCTTCAAAACCTGGCGCGCTTCAAGTGAAACGCGTCGTTTCACTAATACAGGTGGCGATGTCTAATTGGTGCATGGCTCACAAACTATGAAATTCATGCAAGCACACGGCCAGTGGATCAAACACGCATCTGGAGTCAAATTATTAGGGTTCATGTGACATTCATCATGTTCATACTCATCAAGAACAACACTCCACAGAAATTCATGAACCGCATATCATTCAATCCGTCATTCATCACACATCAATAATATGGCATTGAATTAGCCTAATTCTAACCACATCAAAAGAATCGATCAAACTAAGTTTCAACATCCAACATTCAAATCAACATAACTCATTCAATACTCAATGAAATCAAGAGACCTAAAGTGCAGTGTGATCTACGTGCTAAGATTAACAAGAACCACATGATAATTGCAAGAATTGAGAGTATCGAATTCTGACCTGAGCTGGAATGCAGAGTTGGATTCGTGATTTTCTGGCTTTGGAAAGGCAAAACAGATGATCAATGATGATGAGGAAGATGAATGAAGGCAAGACTTTAGCTCAGCAATGCTTAAACTCGAAGGAATCTCCAACTGCCATTGATGGAGCTTGATGTAATAATCTAATAAACAGCTTGAAATCCTTGCTCGCTTGCTTCAATCCAGCTCAATGATGATTGTAGATGATGATTCAATCGTGGAAATGGCAAGGTTCTATGAAAAATTTGCAGAAAAAAATAAAGAGAAAAAGTTGAGAGAATTGGTGATTTTTGATCTAGATCTGAGATGAATGATTGTTAATCATGAATTCAGTAATCATTAGCCTTAATCCCAATTAGCCAAAACCAAAGTGATTAAGTAAAATGCAATTTTAGGCAAAATGGCCAAAGTAACCTTGCATGCATGAAATGCTGCTACAGTGCATGAAAAATTAGCCAAACACCCTCCAAATGTTGTTTTAGATCAAATTCAAGTGATTGGAAGTGTGGCAAATGCATATTTTTGAAAGTCACTTTTTTCCCTCCCTTTTTTAAATTCAAACCAAGTAAAAAATGCAATTTTTGTGTGATGATTTTTGATGAAATGTAATGAATGATTTGGACAGAGCATGTTAAAAGGAGATTGTAGCAAAAAACCCCACTCAATTTGGCCAATTGGTGCAAAAGTTATGCCTTGTTGAAGTTCAAAATCCATTGACAATGATTTGATCATAACTTGCCAACCACACATGAGAAATGCATGTTCTTGGACTTTTTCGAAAGGTAAGAGCAAGATCTTCAACTTTCATGTTGGGAAAAATTTGATTTGAAGCTTTCTTGGACATGTAATTTTGAGGAGAAGACCTTTCCATTTTTGGCAATTTGAAATTACAGGTCACTTACTATTTTCGGAAACTTTTCATCTGACCTCAAATTCTCCAATGTTGATGTTTGAAATGTCATTTGAGACTTGTATGGACATGAGAAAGACCTCTCCAACTATCTCCCACCATCAAATCCCTGATTTCAGGCACAGTTGACCACAGTTGACTTTGCTAGGGTTTTGGTTGACTGAACCATGCCTTGATGACTTCCAGGCCTCTACCACTTGAGATCTTGATTCCAAATGATATCACAACTCATATGAACTCTTGATGAATGATCATGGTGCCCAAATTCTTCAGAATGGCCACCATCTATGGCTCAATGAATGCCTTTGACTGGCTTGACCTAATGGTTGCTTCATCTTCAAGTAACAATGTTAGATGACAATATTTTTGTACTTTTGGTTAGTAAACAAATGAAAAGCAATGATATACAATATGCAAAACATGCTTGGTGATCAAGAACCACACTCACAAGATAGCCTACCCACAAGGAGAGAGGCAAGGTGCACAATGATCATTGAGGCAATGATGATATGATATGATGCCATGAGGGATCTTAGGGGCAAAATTGGGGTCTTACAGATGCCCCTATTTAAGGTCATTCTAGCCGGAGAAGTGAAGTTTAGAAATCTTCATCTCGACGCTGTAGAATGGGCTTAAATAACAGTAATGAGACAAATTTTGGTCCCTAAGAGACCTCATGATGCAAATGTATGCATGTAAAAGACACAAACTCTGTGGGGATATGGTTCACACAGAAGAAAAGACGATCCATCGAAGTAATACACTCACCAGGAACAGAGACTCTAACAGGACTCTTATTGGGGATAAAAAGAAAAAAGAGTGCGTGAGCAGGACACGACTCTGATTTGGGGAAAAACAAAACTGTCACAGCGTGAACAACGCACGACTGGACCGGAGACATCGCTGGGGAAGCGAAGGACTCAATGAGGAAAAGAAGATTTCCAAAGGACAACACATCCACTGGGAAGACACAAGCTGACTCAAACTATCCATAAAGGATACTTTGGATAAAAATCCGGACTCGGACCAGGAAAAGATTCACAAAGAACCTCCCTGCCGGGAAAAATGCGTATATTGGGGAAAACGCCAATACAGCAAAGGGTAAAATCACCACAAGAACTCCACCGGGAAAGGTCTAACAAAGAGATTCTCACGGGGAAAAGCAACAAGAAATGGCGTTACCGGTATAAGGGCAACAAACTCAGGAAGAATGAATATCCAAGACCGGTATAAGGGTGAGAGATATCAATCAACCAAACATCTGAGAAAGACCTGACAAAGGTACATCAACTCAGGAAAATCCGACTCCACAAGGGACCAAGGTCATAATAGGGAGCAGAAAGGAAGGAACACCAGGGATACCGAGGAATATAATAGGTGACTGACCGAAGCGTGTATTGGTTTTTACTGCCAAGACACTCATCATCCAAAAAGGAGGGCTTGGAAAAGCAAATCGACTTACAGGATGGACATTCGAATCCACAACGGGAAAACGAATCTTACTCAACTGGGGACACAAACCCAAAGAGTGCATGAGATACAATATCCATTACCGTCAGAACGTGGATAGAATACTCGCATGAGATGTATTATCTATTACCGTCAGAACATAGACAATAAACTCGCATGGTAAGAAACACCAGGGATACCGGTTACTGGGTATATAATAGGTGATCTACCGAAGACGTGGATTGGTTTTTACTGCTAAATCACACATCATCCAAAACACAAACTGGTTAAAGGATGGAATATTCGATTCTACAAAGAATACGAATCTTACTCTACTGGGGAAAATCAACAAAAGACTCCAACCAAAGAGCGCATGAGACATATTATTCATTACCGGAAGACCGTGAATAATATAATCGAAAAGGAAGAGACACCAGAGATACCGGTTAGGGCATATAATAGGTGACCAACCAAAAAGAGAGACAATCGATACCATGCATCCGGGTAACCGAAAGACAACTCAGCGGGAGAAATTGCAAGCATCCGACAATTATCCAACAACAAATATTCGATTCCGCAAAGGGATATAACGAATCTTACTCGACCGGGGAGACACAAAAGGCTTCGACTGAAGAGCGCATGAGATATATTATCCATTATCGTCAGAACGTGGATAACATACTCGCATGGAAGATTATCCACAACCGGTATAAGGGTTGACAAAGGATAAATCGACCGAAAAGAAAGGCATCGAGATACCAAAACTAGGTATATAAAGATGACCAATCAAAGGAGCAACCATCATTACCAAGCATACGGGTAAATGAAAAGCGATCTGCTGAGGATGAATTGCAAGCATCCGGCAATTACCCACAACGACTAGCTGGGGATATATTGATACACAATCAATAATCCGGGGAACAAATCACTAGCAAACGGTGAAAGGACCCACTGGCGACTTCAAAAGAGGATAAAATTGCAAGCATACGGCAATTATCCAGAAGACTTACTGGGGATACAATTGCGAGCAACCGGCAATTGACAACGCGCAAAGAAGGAATATCAACATCGAACAACGAATGAAGATAACCACAAAGAGTAACCATCATCGGTTAGGATGAACAACAAGGTTAACTCTGCAAAGGGGAGAAATTAGGGCTTATAACTACCGAATACTGGGTAGAATACCAAAAAACTCTGGCTGAGGAAACAAGAGGTTTAACATTACCAACTACCGGGTAGAAAACCAAAAACTCAGCTGGGGATAAGATTGCTAGCAACCGGCAATTATCAACCTGTACCACAAGGCACAAACTCCGCTAGGGAGAAAAATCACAACATGGGGTTTACAACTACCGAATACGGGGTAGAAGACCACAGACTCAACTGAGGATAGGGTGAATGAATGCCAAATACTGAGCAATTATTCAACTTATTCCACAGGGAGACTCCAACTCTATTGGGGATAAAACTACAACGGCCAAAAATCCACCAACAACCAGAACGAACCACAAAGGTTACCTCTGCTAGGGGAAAAGAGATAGGACTTACAACCACCGAATACGGGGTAGTAGCCATACTCTGGTGGGGATAAACACAAATTAGGGTTTACATCTACCGAATACTGGGTAGAAAACCACAACATCCGCGTGGGGATAGAAAGAATCACAAATCCGCACGGGAAACAAAATAGGGTTTGTAACAAACCACAAACTCTGCTGGAGAGTAAGAAAATAGGATTTACGACTACCGACTACTGGGTAGAAAAACCAATCAACTCTTGCCGAGGAATAAAAGGTGTATAACCACAAATTCCGTCAAGAAGGCAAGAAACATAGGACTTACAACTACCGGTTACTGGGTAGAGGCCCAAAAGGATTCCGCTGGGGATAAAAGAATTATTGCCAGTTACTGGGCAGTTCATTCATTTATTCCACAGGGAAGCACAAGAAACAGTTGACAAATAGCCAATTCGGGATCAAACCGAAAAGACAGACTGAATCAAGACACGTCCTAATGAGGATATAACTCAATAGGAAAATCCATCCCAATATATATGTTGGGAGGAAACGGAAGAAACCGTCATCCACGAGGATAATCTCAGCGGGGAACTGCAGAAAGAAAGACAGACACTTTCTGCTTACGGGGCTGACTCTATATGGAGAGATTTAAACACCCGATATCTACTTGGGAAGATCTAATGGAGATCTATAAAACCCAAAGCAGGAGACAACGAACAAAAGATATATGGCAAAAAATGCAACATGAATATCTGAATGTTTTATGATTATGCATGAATATGCGTGATTTATGTTTGATGAATGCTGACAAAACAGACAATCTAACATAAACAGGTCCAGGAATCAAACACCCGGTACTACACTTCAAGGGGACAAACCAACTGGAAAGCCAATCTGCTGGAGATCTACATGCTAAAAAGCCAAGATCTGCAGGGAGGAAAAGATCAGAGATATCATGAAACACCAAATCTCTGAGTAATGGGTCAACAATCAACCCAACCGGAGTACAGAAAGTCACAACAGGCAACAACGGCCACAAAGACGAATCTGTTGGGGAAATGGAGAAATCCCAAGATATCTGCAGGGGAACAAGAGCTCACTGCTATGAAAGCAACTCTACATAACTCCACTGGGGAACAACCCACTGCGGGAGAAACAGATCATCCACGTAGAATCTGGCTGCACAAGCAACTCTACCTGGGGAGAACACAAATATCCCTTCCATTGGGAATACACCCACTGAGGGAAAAACAGATCACACAAGTAGATTCTGCAACAAGTCACTCTACTGAGGATTAAAAGCAACCAGGGAATCAACCCAATTTCTGGATGATAGGCTACCAACCAACCCTACTGGGGCAACCGAGATTTCAACAAGCATAAACTGCCACAAAAGCAACTCTGTCGAGGATACCAACTCTGACGGAGACTCTGAGGGGATTATTGCATATACAATCCTGATTCTGTTGGGGATACCAACTCCAATAGGGATTTTGCACAAATACAATCCATCAAACCACAAATCTACTGACGGATCTACTGGGGAGATCCACTGAGGATATGGAAGAGAGCTAGGGATCAACCATTAAATGCTGACTCTTCTGAAGAGAACTCCCACA
This sequence comes from Lathyrus oleraceus, assembly GCF_024323335.1. Taxonomy (NCBI): domain Eukaryota; kingdom Viridiplantae; phylum Streptophyta; class Magnoliopsida; order Fabales; family Fabaceae; genus Lathyrus; species Lathyrus oleraceus. The sequence continues at coordinate 358,404,881 of NC_066582.1, read as the reverse complement.
ACTGCTGAGGAGGAACACAATCACTGCCCTGCTGAAGGAATAAGCGCACTGATGGGGAGATATCAACTCCGCTGGCAACTTGGCCGGGGAAGAGGGTATTGTTGGAGAAACAAAGTCTTCCACAAGCGTTCCACTCTGGGGATATATCACAGATCCCACTAGCGACTGTGCTGAGGAAGGAAGCAACAACTCAGCTTGCAACAACGCTGGGGAGAGCGGTAAAGTACCGGGATATCAATCCACCAACCACTGAATCTTCAACGGGAAAGCATCCATGCTGAGGAGAAAAACCACAACTCCACTGGCGAGTGCACTGGGGAGAGTGATAGGGTACTGGGGCCTCAAACCACCCACTACCGAAACTTCCAAACGGAAAACACCCATGCTGGGGGAGAATACTGCTGGAGAAGAAAACGAAGTCTTCAACAACACTCTGCTTAGGGAACAACCCTAACAAAAGCTCTGCTTGGGGAACAACCCCTAACAATAAAGCAGGAGAAAGAGGATACAACCAATGCCAGGAATATGAACAAAATGTCTTACCTGTTGGAAATCATGCCACCCTCGGGAGAGCACTGAGAGATTCTTAAGTATCCTTTCATCATTGTGAATGTTCACTTTGTTTAAAACAACAATTTTGAAAAATTTTATTTGTTTAAAACAATGACATCTTATCAATTAAAACATGCAAACATTTGTTGAATTGAAACAAATAAGAGTGCAAATAATTGGATAAAAAGCTCAAATTGATTTGATGGAATGGTAGCCTGCAAATGGCAAGACTCCATAGATCTGTACAAATTTGAAATCAGTGATATATATTGGAAGAGGGCTACATTGAACATAATGATCCTTTCTCTACCAATTTGAATCTCGATGTATTCGAAGCTTCAGTTGACGACGAATCGAGAACCTCTGACGAAAAGACGGTTGCAGACCAGAAAGTCTTGTCAGGATGCAGTTACTTGCCAAATCCCTAATTTTTTCCTAGATTGCCCCAGGATGAGGTACTCAATCTAGCGGGATGCAAATATTCTTTTTCATGTCTCTAACTTTTGCCTGGATCACCCTTGCGGGTTCTCCACCGAGACGCTCATTTTTTGCCTAAGCCGCCCTTTCGGGTTTTCAACTTAGCGAGCTATTCTATTTTCTCATTTGCATATACCTTTTTTTTAGGAAAAGTATTTCTTGACTGCATCTGAATTCACAGGACGAGTGAAATCCTCCCCATCCATTGTTGTAAGCATTAAAGCACCGCCTGAAAAGGCTCTCTTAACAACATATGAACCCTCGTAGTTTGGAGTCCACTTGCCCCTGGAATCGGGCACGAAAGACAATACTTTCTTGAGCACGAGGTCACCTTCTCGGAACACACGAGGTTTGACCTTCTTATCGAATGCTTTCTTCATTCTCTGCTGATATAACTGACCATGGCACATGGCAGTTAATCGCTTCTCTTCAATCAAATTCAGCTGGTCAAAACGACTCTGAATCCATTCAGCATCAGTCAACTTGGCTTCCATCAAGACTCTCATTGATGGGATCTCCACCTCTACTGGGAGAACATCCTCCATGCCGTAAACAAGAGAGAAAGGGGTTGCCCCTGTTGAAGTGCGGACAGATGTACGATATCCATGCAAAGCAAATGGCAGCATCTCATGCCAATCTTTGTATGTAATTGTCATCTTCTGGATAATCTTCTTGATATTCTTATTAGCAGCTTCAACAGCCCCATTCATCTTAGGTCTGTAGGGAGAGGAGTTATGGTGTGCGATCTTGAACTCAACGCACAACTCATCCATCATCTTATTATTCAGATTAGATCCATTATCAGTAATGATCTTATCTGGCACACCATAACGGCAAATCAGCTGGTTCTTGATAAACTTCACAACCACCTGCCTGGTCACATTCGCGTATGAAGCGGCTTCAACCCATTTGGTGAAGTAATCAATTGCTACGAGAATAAACCTGTGTCCATTGGACGCCTTCGGTTCAATCATGCCAATCATGTCAATTCCCCACATAGAGAAAGGCCATGGTGATGAAATCACATTCAGAAGTGTCGGAGGAATATGAATCTTGTCCGCATAAATCTGACACTTGTGGCATTTCTTCACATATTTGCAGCAGTCAGACTCCATTGTCAGCCAATAGTAGCCTGCTCTCAGCATCTTTCTAGCCATGGCATGTCCATTGGAATGAGTACCAAATGAACCCTCATGGACCTCAGTCATCAACAGGTTTGCTTCGTGTCTATCCACGCATCTGAGCAAAACCATGTCAAAATTTCTCTTGTACAACACTTCACCACTGAGGTAGAAACTGCCTGACAACCTTCTCAAAGTTTTCCTATCTTTCACAAATGCCCCAGGCGGGTAGACCTGGTTCTGGAGGAAATTCTTGATATCAAAATACTAAGGCTTGTCATCTTGTACTTCTTCAACTGCAAACACGTGAGCTGGTCTATCCAAGCGCATCACGGCAATATTGGGTACTTCATTCCAATACTTCACAATAATCATCGAAGCAAGCGTAGCAAGAGCATCTGCCATCCGATTATCCTCTCGTGGAATATGATGAAAGTCAACTTCTGTAAAGAACGTTGAAATCCTCCTTGCATAATCTCTATACGGAATGAGACCTGGCTGATTCGTCTCCCATTCACCCTGATCTGATTGATAACCAGGCCCGAATCACCATACACATCGAGATGCTTGATTCTCAGATCAATACATTCTTCCAATCCCATAATACAGGCCTCATACTCAGCCATATTATTCGTGCATTTAAAAGTTAGCCTCGCTGTAAGCGGAATATGAGTGCCATGAGGAGTAATGATTACTGCCCCAATTCCATTTCCGTACTGATTCACAGCGCCATCAAACACCATCGTCCATCTGGAACCAGGTTCCGGACCTTCATCAAGTGTAGGCTCATCACAATCTTTCATTTTCAAATACAGAATCTCCTCATCAGGGAAGTCGTACTGAACAGACTGATGATCTTCAATCGGCTGGTGCGCTAAATGGTCAGCCAAGATACTACCTTTGATAGCTTTCTGAGCTCGATACTCGATATCATACTCAGACAACAGCATCTGCCAACGGGAAATCCTCCCAGTTAAAGCAGGCTTCTCGAAGATATACTTGATTGGATCCATTCGGGATATCAACCAAGTGGTATGATTTATCATGTACTGGCGCAAACGCTTAGCAGCCGAAGCTAAAGCACAACACATCTTCTCAAGCATTGAGTATCGAGACTCACAATCAGTAAACTTCTTACTGAGGTAGTAGATAGCAGATTCTATCTTCCCTGATTCATCTTGTTGACCGAGTACACAACCCATCGAGTCTTCGAGAACAGTCAGATACATAATCAGAGGTCTTCCTCCCACAGGTGGAGACAAGATCGGAGGTTCAGACAGATACTCTTTGATACTGTCAAAAGCTTTCTGGCCATCCTCGGTCCAATCATGAGACTGATCTTTCCGAAGGAGCTTGAATATCGGCGCACATGTGGCAGTCATGTGGAATATAAATCTGGAAATATAGTTCAAGCGGCCAAGAAAACCTCGGACTTGCTTCTCAGTTTTGGGTTCAGGCATCTCTTGTATTGCTTTGACCTTTGCAGGATCAACCTCAATACCTCTTTCGCTGACAACGAAACCCAACAACTTGCCGGAACGGACTCCAAATGTACATTTGTTCGGATTCAGGCGAAGTCTAAACTTCCTCAAACGCTGAAAAAGTTTCAACAAATGCTCAACATGTTCAACTTCCGTTCGGGACTTAGCAATCATATCGTCAACATAGACCTCTATCTCCTTGTGCATCATATCATGAAACAAGGTAGTCATAGCTCGTTGATACGTGGCTCCGGCGTTCTTGAAACCGAAGGGCATCACTCGATAACAGAATGTTCCCCAAGGTGTGATGAATGTTGTCTTCTCCATATCTTCGGGTGCCATCTTGATTTGATTATATCCGGAAAATCCGTCCATAAACGAAAAGACTTTGAATTTAGCTGTATTATCTACCAACATATCAATGTGTGGTAGGGGAAAATCATCTTTTGGACTAGCTTTATTCAAATCTCTGTAATCAACACAAATACGGACTTTTCCGTCCTTCTTAGGCACAGGCACAATATTGGCCACCCATTGAGGATATGTAGAAGTCACCAGAAACCCCACATCAATTTGCTTCTGAACTTCCTCTTTGATCTTCACTGCCATATCTGGATGAGTTCTTCTGAGCTTCTGCTTCACAGGCACGCACTCAGGCTTCAAAGGCAGGAAATGTTGCACAATATCTGTATCTAGACCCGGCATGTCTTCATATGACCAAGCAAAGATATCGGAATATTCTCGTAGCAACTCAATCAATCTCTTCTTGACAGACTCTTCAAGAAGTGCCCCAATCTTCACCATACGAACACAATCCTCAGACCCCAAGTTGATTGTTTCCAGATCTTCAAGGTACGGCTGAATGATCCTCTTCTCGTGCTCAAGGAGACGGGTAATCTCATCAGGAATCTCTTCAACATCATCTTCCTCTGCCTCGAATACAGGGAATCCAAAATTGGGAGATGGCGTTGGATCATTATGTTCAATGGGTTTTAGAATCAACCTGCATAATGATTTTGGTTAATGAAAAACTTTAGAATTTAAACAAACAAATCATTATGCAGATGAAAAATGTTTGCTTTTATTCTTGTTTTTTTTTATGGGTTTTTTGTGATCACTGATTTCAGGCAAAAGCAAAAAGTGAAAACAAATGAAAAACAAATGTTTGACAATGCATTAGTTGAATGAAAACATCATTGTATATATGCTGCCAACAATGTCATCACTTCTCCTTTTGGCATGGGAGAAGGGTTTTGAACAAAGTTAACAATTACTCTGATCTATGGATGACTGTAGGAACATCTACAGCGACCCAATTGTGGCAGACACCACCAGGAATGATGAAATTGTTCAAATCCTATGCGTCCTCTTCCAAGATAGCAGCAGCCTCTTCAGGTTGATCAGCATGGATGAATCCTCCACTCTTAAACAAACCTTGCTCATTAAATGCCCCAGAGGAATAGCCAATGCCAGCCCGGGATCTATTGTCTTCAAGCTCAATCATTTTCCCCAAACCAGCAACTGCACCACATTCAATGGCCAGTTTCGCATCTCTATAGGAAGAAAATGAATGAGACTTCTTCTCAATCAGTTCATCAATAGATAAAGCTTGGAAAGGAGTTCCAACTTCATCCTCGGCATCAATATACGAGAAGGAAGACAAGTGGCTAACCAGGAGAGCCTTTTCTCCCCCTACCACAACCAGTTTCTTGTTCTTAACAAATTTCAACTTCTGGTGTAGGGTGGATGTCACGGCGCCAGCCTCGTGAATCCATGGTCTACCAAGGAGACAGCTATATGATGGGTGGATATCCATTACCTGGAAGGTAACCTGGAAATCGCTTGGTCCAATTTTGATTGGGAGATCCACTTCCCCAATCACGGTCTTACGCGACCCATCAAACGCTTTCACAACAACACCACTCTGCCTCATAGGAGGACCTTGATATGACAACTTGGAGAGTGTGGTTTTTGGCAATAGATTTAAGGATGATCCAGTGTCCACCAGCATGTTGGACATGGCATCAGATTTGCAATTCATGGAGATGTGTAAAACCATGTTGTGGTCTCTTCCCTCCTCAGGGAGATCAGTGTCACAGAAACTCAACGTGTTGCAAGCAGTAATGTTTGCAACTATACCATCAAACTGTTCAACGGTGACGTCGTGATCAACATACGCTAAATCCAAAACTTTCTGCAGAGCCTCCCTATGGGGTTCTGAATTCAGCAGCAAAGACAAGACGGAAATCTTGGATGGCGTTTGTAGAAGCTGGTCTACAACATTGTACTCGCTCTTTTTGATGAGCCTCAGCATCTCATCACATTCTTCATACATAATGCCACTCGGGCCAACAGAAGAATCAGGAGTCTTTTGTACAGAGGAGGGTTTGGCAACAGCAAGTGCCGGATTCTGAACATTTACAGCCGTCCCAACCGGACGCTCAGCAGTATCAGAAGCAACAGCTCTAGCCTGAGGCTTAGGCGCAGAGAATACGCGACCACTCCGGGTCAACCCACTTACATCGGCAATATTGGTTACGGAGGTTGAAGGCAACGGCACTTCTCTCCCATCTTCCACAGCAAGGGGGTTATATCGAAAGGGAATAGCTTTCTCTGAAGAATAAGGCACAGGGCCTGCAGGCTTGATTACTAATGAAGGAGAGACCTTCGGCTTGCTGCTATCATATCGGATAACAACAGGTTCAGGCAGCTTGAACACAAGAGATATAACATTAACTTCTGGTTCGTCTTCATCAACATTGCGATTTTGAAGAATCTCTATGGTTCCCTCATCTAGCAGCTCTTGAAGTTCTCTTCGCACTTGGCGACACCCCAAACGATTAACCGAACAGATGTGGCATCTGTCATGGTCATGCTCCATGTGGCTGTATTGACACAGCAACCGATGTAATTCGACCAATGACTGTCTAATATGGCTAACATATTTGACTTTATATTTCCCAGGACACCCCTGGACCATATTCACAAATTTCCCATGCGCGGGCAATGGGTTCTTTGTAACGTTTGGGCCTGAGTCCTCGAAGCTCAGAATGCCACATCTCATCAAGTCTTTCACCTTAGTCTTCAACGGAAAGCAGTTTTCGATGTTGTGACCCAGAGCACCGGAGTGATAAACACAATGTTGGTCTGGCTTGTACCACCACTGAGGATTTGCAGGCACGGCAGGAGGATCCCTGGGAGTAACCAACTTCCTTTCCAACAAGGAAGGATACAGTTCAGCGTATGACATAGGAATTGGATCGAAGCTGATCTTCTTTCTATCATAACTCAAATTAGCCTGGTTGGTTGTGCTGCCACGAGGCTGGTGAGCCTGTTGCTATGGACGGTGTTGCTGCTGATACTGAGGCTGTTGTTGCTGATGCTGAGCACTGTCTCTGAATACAGGTGCTATATGAGCCACCTGGTGCTGATTATTTGCACGGCATGCCGGCTTCCTCTGAACAGAGGGTCTTCTGGATTTAGCATGGGATTGCACAGCATGTGCCTCCCCATCTTTCTTCTTAAACGCCCCATACCGTTTAGAAGAAGAGCTCTCATCTTTAGCCAATCGTCCTTCACGGACTCCTTCCTCAAGACGCATCCTTATGTTCACCATCTCGGTGAAATCAGAGGGAGCGCTCGCTACCATCCGCTCATAATAGAATGAGCTAAGAGTCTTCAAAAAGATCTTAGTCATTTCTTTCTCTTCTAGCGGAGGAGTGATCTGAGCTGCCAGCTCTCGCCACCTCTGGGCGTACTCCTTGAATGTCTCTTTATCCTTCTGGGACATGGCCCTAAGTTGATCACGGTCAGGTGCCATATCAACATTGTATTTGTATTTCTTGACGAAGGCTTCGCCAAGATCATTGAAGGACCGGATGTTTGCACTATCAAGGCTCATATACCAACGAAGAGCCACACCGGACAAACAATCCTGGAAATAATGAATCAACAGCTGATCATTATCTGTTTGCATAGACATTTTCCTGGCGTACATGACCAGGTGAGCAAGAGGGCAGGTGTTCCCCTTATACTTTTCAAAGTCAGGTACTTTGAATTTGATTGGAATCTTAACACCGGGAACTAGGCAAAGCTCAGCAGCAGACTTGCCAAACAGATCTTTCCCTCTGAGAGTCTTCGATTCCATCCTCAGCTCAAGGAATTGATCATTCATAGCCTCCATCTTCTCATTAACATCTGGGCCCTCAGACGGCTCAGAATGATAGATGGTGTCGTCTACCCTAGGCATGGTATGCACGATAGGAGGAGCAGCAGCAAGGACCGGGCTAGATGCCGGCATAGAAGCAAAAGTTGGAGCAGGGATATCAGGCATGAAACCCGGAGGCATACCCCAAGGAAACCCGGCTGGCATGGCATTGGGCACAAAATGAGCACTAGCGGCCGACATAGTCGGAGCTACAATCTCTGATATGACAGTCCTCTGAACAGGAGTTGCAGGCGGTTGAGAAGGTTGATTCTGAGCAGCAAGGAGTTGCTCCATCAAAGCGCCAAGTCTGGCGACCTCTTCTTTCAATTCACGGTTCTCTTGTTCCAACTGATCCATTACTCTGACAGAATTGGCTCTTGTATAGTACCGGTGAGTCAGCTTGTCTTCAAAATAAATGAAGAACACAGGGTTAGGCCACAGACCAGAAGACCAGAAACAAGGTACCTGCTTATGCAAAATGATGCATGAAATGCTTGTGCATATGCTTTGTTTTTATTTTCAAGGAACCCTTAGGGTATTATTTGCAAATTTTGAATTTTTAAGCATTTTAATTTCATATGGAAAATATCTCATTCAATTATATATTCGAGACAAAGAAGTACAGCATTTTCGATCATATTACAAAGAGAAAAGGAAAATCATATCCTATGGATCCCTAGAAGCTCGGGATGCTGGAAGACGAGAAACACACAGCTTCTTGATCTCTCTCTCATAAGCAGCTTCCATATCTGCTTTCTCCTTCGCAAGTCGATCATACTTCCTCTTCCAGAATTTGGAAGACTGAGGAAGCAGAGAAGTCCAAGTATCATTCGGATCGTTGATCACTCGATGCTCGAGAAACTCAATCAGAGCGTCCTTCTCTTTGATCTGCTGCAGCAATTCTTCTCTTTCACGGATCCAGGGACGTGAAAGGTCTTCTTCTCTCAACTCCTCTACATCTTGGTTGGGGAGGGTTGAAGGCCCAGCCACATCCAACGGTGTAGGTCTCGGATGATCATATGGCATCAGGTACTCGGCAACTCTCTGTCTGACCCAAGAGGTATATGGCTCCAAAGCAATGTAAATCTTCGGACCCAGCTCATTCCTACTCTTTTTGCAGATCTTGCGCCAAGCACGGACAAATCTGGCTTTCAGGCCTTGGGGATCTTTACCCTCCTGAAAGAACACACCTTCTAACAGAATGTTATGAGGTTTATCCTTTAGGGGGAACCCAAGCTGACGACGTGCTAGAATAGGATTGTAGCTGATCCCACCACATGTACCAAGAAGAGGCACATTAGGGAACTCACCACAATAATCGATGATCTGCACAGTATCATACACGCGATCATACCAAGAGATATCATCATTAGTGAGAGACATAAGTCTCTGAGACCACCGTAGACATCCCTTGTTCTCCTTGAAAGCAACAGTCTGCGGCAAGTGCGAAATAAACCACTTGTACAGCAAAGGCAGACAGCAGACGATAACTCCTCCACCCTTCGCATTCCTCAGATGCAAAGAGACATAGGCATCACCCAACAAAGTCGGAACAGGATTAAGAACTGAGAAGATCCTAATGGCGTTCATATCCACAAATTTGTCGAAGTTGGGGAATAATACCAATCCATAGATGAGCAGCACGAATAAAGCCTCAAAGGCATCCTCACTCATGGCCTTCCCATAGATGGTAGCTTGAGCGATGAGGAAATCAGAAGGAAGACCTTGAATTCCACCTTTGGTAGTCAGGTTAGCTTTAATCAAAGCTTCATCTATGTGCAACATGTCCGCGATCTCTCGAGCAGTCAGAATACTCTCCAAGCCATTGAACGGCACCTGATCCAGAATCGGGATCCCAATAAGATGAGAATACTCCTCCAAGGTAGGCAACAACTGGAAGTCCGGGAAGGAGAAGCAGTGGTACAGAGGATCGTAAAACTGAGCCAGAGTACTCATCAATCCCTCATCAACCTGAGTAGTCAACAGAGGCAGAAGCTTCCCATTGCGAGCTTTGAAACCCAAGGGATCTAATACATAAGATGTCAGATTCCTTAACTCTTTCACATCGGGCTGTCTAAAGCTGTACTTCTTTGTATGCCTTTTTTGTCTTTCCATGTCTGAAAATTTTGCAAATAAACCCTTTTAAGTTCCTTGAAAATTTTCTTTTTCTGATGACATGAAGTGCAGGTGAATGCATGAATGCATGAATGCAATAATCACACTCAAGGATCAAGCAAATCACACCAGACAAAGGTCATGGGAAAGCTCATTGTATCCCTAATATCAATCATCCATTTTGGTAGATTTAGGTTTTCACCTTATCGACACCCAAGTTCCATTGATTTAACGGTACATGAATCGGCTCAATCATCCTTAATATCAACCATCCATTTTGGCGGATTATGGTTTTCACCTTATCAACGCCCAAGTTCCATTGATATTAAGGTTGTCTGAACGACTCAACCATGAATCACGGGTTTGCTGAGAGTCACGAGCATGGAGTCTCGGTTAAGAACCACCCAAAGGGAGTGTACTAGGGTTTAAACCTGCCGAACATGTTCTATCAGAGGTTCCCATAATCATCGTCCCATCTCTCGAATATTATCGGAGGAACGAATAATCGTATTCCAAAAATATTCTCAAGAGAGACTCTTATGAGTGTAGTATCGCGTAACAATCGCATCAGAACTGACATCTGAACGACGTCCGCACTACGTCCTAAAAATAGGCCAAGATGGGCTTGGTAAACTAAGGTCCTTGGCTTCTAAGGCACATGATTGAAAGAATAATGCCTAACCACAAATAACTTGTGTGACATTATTAATCCAAAATGACCTCCACCAAGTGAATGGACTCGCAAGTCAACTGGCTAAGGAATACTCCACACCAGTCAACAAGACTACGCCATTCTCCTATCCTAGAGTGCACTCGAGTTCGGGTATAGAACTCATCTCACAGAGATCACCAAAGCAAACAGCAGTTGTATATCAAGCAATTCAAACATTACAATCAATACAGTTATCCCAAATTGTACAAAAATATGTCAAATAACACATAAACAATATCATACAACAAGGGTGAAAAGTAGGCAATACCACCAAGGAAGGTCTAATGTTATTCCCCAGCAGAGTCGCCACTTTTCTGTAGCGGTGTATTCGTCACTTTATGATTTATTGACTAAATCAAAAGCAAAGTATACAAGGAAATCGAGTCGCCACTGCACTTTTATTTATCCTAAGGAATGGCTAAAAAGCGAACAAAGGCCTAAGAAGGTTTACACATAGAAAACTAATAAAAAGATCAGAGAATCTGGATAAGGGGTAAATTACGCAATGGGAAGGTGTTAGGCACCCAAAACCTCCTAGGTACTCCTAGGGAGCCCTTTTCACACTTGTTGTATAAAAATGTTTATTTGTTTATGACATATTGTGCAAACATGAATGGGAGGATGAGAAAAGAATGTACAATTTTTATTGTTTTTTTGTTTGAACGGATGAACCCGTTGCCTACGTACCTTCCATCAAAGGTAAGGATCAAAACACCGTAGTTCGGCTAAAAGATTTCCAAAATATCAGTGAGTTCATTTTAAAACACAAGCACTAAGGCTTTTCATTACCAATGGGAGAAAACTCAACCTGAATCAACAATCCACCATGCGAGGACGGCTTCAACATACTAATGAGGGGTTAACCCTATAATAAGTATGGAAGACTTACAATCAACTCACTAAGGATAAGGTAAGATTTACATCAACCACTATGGTAATTGAAACCTATGGCTAATGTATGAAAACATATTAACAATGGACAAAGCCACAAAACAATTGAATGGGTGAAGTTAATTGATTATGAGTATTCACAAAATATGGTCAAAGTATGATTAGGATTTATTCAAAGAAGTCTTATGAAATGGAGTTTGAAAAGTCAAGGACTTAGGGTCCAGGTTTCTAATTTGAAAAGACATGACAATGTTTGCACAATAGGTATTTCAAGTTTGAAAGCAAAGTGTGAAAAGGTTTAGGACAAAGAGGGTGAATGAATAACGGATTGTAAAACTTCTTAAAAAGGTTCACCTTTTGAGATCATATAGAAGATGATTCAAGTGTGTCCTTAGGAATAAACAAATGAGCCATAACAAATAAACAAAACAAATGATACCGGAGGCCAATTACTGGGCTTATACCAATCTCACGAACAAAGGTGGATACCGGATACCAATAGATGGATTTACACCAGTCTCCTAAAACAAACAGGGATGTCAGATGCCAATAAATGGACTTATTCCAACCTCCTAAAGCAAAACAAAACCTGGATATCAGATGCCAATCTATCTGGGCTTACTCTAATCTCCAACAGATGATCATAAGAATAACAAATGCCAACAACATGGTCTTACAATTGCATCCTCACATACAACAAACAAACAGAAGCAATGGACATAAGTGGCCAAATGAAATGGTCTTATACTCTATCCCTTCCAAATCATAGGAACAATGGCCAATGAATGGACTTACAGTTGATTCCTCAATGGGCAAACTCAAACAAGTCACAAAGATATGAAATGATGATCATGCAATAATGAACAATTAATGATGATAAATGCACAAAGACATGCAAGCAAACATGTACAAATGCAACAAGCAACCAATCAAACAAAGTCATTTAGCACACACTATATCCAAGCAATTAGGCTCAAGCAAGGGTTAGACTTTAAAGTCAACTGTAATAGGGTAAATGGTGCTCTTAACCTTAACATTGAGGGTTAAGGTGAAGCAGATGAAAGGATATGAGGGGTGTGCCTCATCACTCTTATCCCTGGTCAGGGAGAGCATTGAATATCAAAAGGTGTGGGAGTTCAGAAAGTTGGAACTCTCTCCACAAGTTAATGACTCTATAGATCTTGGGTTAAGTTCCACAATGCTATAACATGTAATGTGAGCAAAGGGAAGACACGCAGAATAGTAGGAGATGGACTACACATCTCTTCTATCTACCAATTGCCTTATTAGAAGGACTTTTCCTGCTTGGGGACAAAAATAAACAATCACAAACATTGCCTCTTAAGGAGGACTTCAGGCAGGTGCCTGGCCAAGTAACAAGCCAGGTCTTCCAGACTACATGAAGAAGAGATGTTATACCTCAATGCTTAAGCTATCAAGCAAAGCAAAAGCAAGTTCACAATGAACTATAGCAACTAAGGTACCTGTGGAAACATCAAACAAACCAGTATACTATACAGACAATCAACCAACAGTTAATGCAACAGACAACCAATATAGGCAAAGGCATAAGCCACAAGTCAATCCCAATTGAATCAACTTCAACCTACAAAACACACATTAGTAATCAAAAGCAAATATCAAATGCTCTCAAGATGAGGCATCATCAATTGTGTAACTTGTATGTGCAACCTGAAACCAAACTTCAAACATGAGAGGCTAACCCTTAGGCCAAAGCCTAAGGTCAAAGATAAGGACCAAAACCAAGATTAATCAATTAAGAACAAAGTCCAATTGGTCTCATGTCAAAACTAAGCACCAAATCCATTTCATAAGCAAAACATGTCAAACTATGCAAATTGAAACACATTAGAGCAAAAAGAATGAACCACTTCAAATCAAATCAAACATGGCTCAATAAATTCCAAGAAAAATCATGCCTAAACAGAACACATTAAATGAGCTACATACCGAAAATCATGGCAATTGGATGAGTGGAAGCATGTCAATTAAAATCAACAAGTCAAAGCATATTCAAACAAGCTCATACAACGCACCAAATCATGCATCAACTTCAAGCAAGCATAAAACAGAGATGACATAAGATAAATGATCCAAACCAAAACCACAATGAACTTCAATGTGTCTAGAAAACATGTGTAAAATTTCAAGCTCATATGCTAAAGCATAAGAATTTCACAAATCATCTAAATTCAACACTCAACAAAAGTCCAATTATGAAAAGCCAGAAGAGAAAATCTCAAACAAATTGGAAATGGATCTAAAAATCCTACAAAAAAAACATGCTCAAACTAGACATCCAGAAGTATTATCATGCAAAAATTTGGATTAATTGGCAATCAAATGGCATGGTAAATAAAATCAGCAACATGAACAAGAAATGGTGTGACACACATTGTCACACCTCCAATAATCACATCATATCTCACAAACCAGAAATGCAAAAATAGCAAACTCAAAGCCAAAATACTCATCAAAGTGTCTAGTTCATGCATATAAAATTTCAGCTCCATTGGATTAAGCATCATCATTTCATGATCAAAATAGCAAGCAAGGTGCAACAAATGACATGTATGAACATTCCCTAAGCCCAAATAGATTCCACACGTGCACAATTTTCATAAAAATCATCATAAAATTGTAGACATTATAAGGATCATGGCATAAAAACCTCATGTGAATTGGATTATTATTCAAGAAGTTATGAATTTTCTAATGAGAAGAGAAAATAAAAAAAATGATGGAAAGGCATGTGAAACATGGAAGCATGATGAAGAAAGTACAAAAAAACAAAAGTGAAAATGTCTCAGCATGGAATCGATCCATGTTTGCCTTCAAAACCTGGCGCGCTTCAAGTGAAACGCGCCGTTTCACTAATACAGGTGGCGATGTCTAATTAGTGCATGGCTCACAAACTATGAAATTCATGCGAGCACACGGCCAGTGGATCAAACACGCATCTGGAGTCAAATTGTTAGGGTCCATGTGACATTCATCATGTTCATACTCATCAAGAACAACACTCCACAGAAATTCATGAACCGCATATCATTCAATCCGTCTTTCATCATACATCAATAATATAGCATTGATTTAGCCTAATTCTAACCACATCAAAAGAATCGATCAAACTAAGTTTCAACATCCAACATTCAAATCAACATAACTCATTCAATACTAAATGAAATCAAGAGATCTAAAGTGCAGTGTGATCTACGTGCTAAGATCTACAAGAACCACATGATAATTGCAAGAATTGAGAGTATCGAATTCTGACCTGAGCTGGAATGCAGAGTTGGATTCGTGATTTTCTGGCTTTGGAAAGGCAAAACAGATGATCAATGATGATGAGGAAGATGAATGAAGGCAAGACTTTAGCTCAGCAATGCTTAAACTCGAAGGAATCTCCAACTGCCATTGATGGAGCTTGATGTAACAATCCAAGAAACAGCTTGAAATCCTTGCTCTCTTGCTTCAATCCAGCTCAATGATGATTGTAGATGATGATTCAATCGTGGAAATGGCAAGGTTCTATGAAAAATTTGCAGAAAAAAATGAAGAGAAAAAGTTGGGAGAATTGGTGATTTTTGATCTAGATCTGAGATGAATGATTGTTAATCATGAATTCAGTTAGCATTAGCCTTATATACCATACTGCTAATCATTTCCTTAATCCCAATTAGCCAAAACCAAAGTAATTAAGTAAAATGCAATTTTAGGCAAAATGGCCAAAGTAACCTTGCATGCATGAAATGTTGCTACAGTGCATGAAAAATTAGCCAAACACCCTCCAAATGTTGTTTTAGATCAAATTCAAGTGATTGGAAGTGTGGCAAATGCATATTTTTGAAAGTCACTTTTTTCCCTCCCTTTTTTAAATTCAAACCAAGTAAAAAATGCAATTTTTGTGTGATGATTTTTGATGAAATTTATTGAATGATTTGGACAGAGCATGTTAAAAGGAGATTGTAGCAAAAAACCCCACTCAATTTGGCCAATTGGTGCAAAAGTTATGCCTTGTTGAAGTTCAAAATCCATTGACAATGATTTGATCATAACGTGCCAACCACACATGAGAAATGGATGTTCTTGGACTTTTTGGAAAGGTAAGAGCAAGATCTTCAACTTTCATGTTGGGCAAAATTTTATTTGAAGCTTGCTTGGACATGTAATTTTGAGGAGAAGACCTTTCCATTTTTGGCAATTTGAAATTACAGGTCACTTACTATTTTCGGAAACTTTTCATCTGACCTTAAATTCTCCAATGTTGATGTTTGAAATGTCAAATGAGACTTGTATGGACATGAATAAGACCTCTCCAACTATCTCCCACCATCAAATCCCTGATTTCAGGCACAGTTGACCACAATTGACTTTGCTAGGGTTTTGGTTGACTGAACCATGCCTTGATGACTTTCAGGCCTCTACCACTTGAGATCTTGATTCCAAATGATATCACAACTCATATGAACTCTTGATGAATGATCATGGTGCCCAAATTCTTCAGAATGGCCACCATCTATGGCTCAATGAATGCCTTTGACTAGCTTGACCTAATGGTTGCTTCATCTGCAAGTAACAATGTAAGATGACAATATTTTTGTACTTTTGGTTAGTAAACAAATGAAAAACAATGATATACAATATGCAAAACATGCTTGGTGATCAAGAACCACACTCACAAGATAGCCCACCCACAAGGAGAGAGGCAAGGTGCACAATGATCCTTGAGGCAATGATGATATGATATGATGCCATGAGGGATCTTAGGGGCAAAATTGGGGTCTTACACCAAGGAGTAGAGGAGTTGAGAGATGAAGATCGTTCGCATGCTTGGGTCCGTGAGCAAGCGGAGCTACTTCAGCAACTCAGAGATAAGGATGTTGTGATAGAATTTCTGGAGCATCAGATTATTGATGAGCCAGATGACGTGGTTACTTCTCTTCTTCCTCAGTCTTCCATGTTTTGGAAGAGCAAGTATGATCGACTCGCCAAGGAGAAGGCAGATATGGAGGCAACCTATGAGAGAGAGGTGAAGAGGCTTCATGCAGCTTATCTTCCGGTCTCAGGAGCTTTGGACGATTGTTTCTAGGGCTCCATAGGATGCTCATATTCCTTCTCTCTTGTATTGTTTTTGGTTACCAGGAATGTACTTTGGTGTAAAAAAGTTTCCAAATATTATTGATATGAGCATTTCCATATATGTCTAAAAGAGTACTATTTCAAAATATTTGCAAATAGATCTCTAAAAAGTTCCTCAAAATAAAAATAAAATCATGTGCATAAGCAGGTTTTGTTCAGGACTTCTTGATCAGTGGTCTAACTCTGTGTTATTCATTTATTTCAAAGACAAGTTGACGCACCGGTACAACACCATGGCCAATTCTTCAAAGCTGATGGATCATCTTGAACAAGAGAACCGTGAATTGATGAAAGAAGTAGCTAGGCTGACTGCCATGATGGAGTCAGTGCTAGCTGCTCAGAGTCAGTCTTCTCCAACACCTGCAACACCTCTCCGGAGGACGATCATATCAAAGGTTGCTTCCTCTACTGTGCCAACTGCCACTGCTCATTTCGCTCCTTCTGCTATGCCAGTCGGGTTTCCCTGGGGGATGCCCGCGAACTTTGTGCCAGAGGGTCTCGCTCTAATCTTTGCTTCTCTGTCGGCATCTAGCCTGGTCCTTGATGTGCCACCTCCCGTTGTGCATACGTTACCGAGAGTTGAAGACACCATTTATCATTCTGAGCCGTCTGAGGGCCCAGATGTTTATGAGAAAATGGATGCTATGAATGACCAATTCCTTGAGCTGCGCAAGGAACTGAAGACTCTAAGAGGGAAAGACCTCTTCGGTAAATCTGTTGCTTAGTTGTGCCTTGTGCCCAATGTTAAAATCCCTATCAAGTTCAAAGTACCTGCCTTTGAAAAATATAAGGGGAACACTAGCCCTCTCAGCCATCTTGTGATGTACGCACGCAAGATGTTAACTCAGACTGACAACGATCAACTCCTCATTCGCTATTTCCAAGACAGCCTGTCCGGTGCCGCACTCAGATGGTATATGGGTCTAGATAGTGCGAACATCCGCTCCTTCAATGACCTTGGCGAAGCTTTCGTCAAACAGTACAAGTACAATGTTGATATGGCTCCCGATAGGGTCCACCTGAGGGCAATGTCCCAGAAAGAGAAGGAAACGTTCAAGGAGTACGCCTAGAGGTGGCGTGAATTGGGCGCACAGATTGTGCCCCCACTTGAAGAGAAGGAAATGACCAAGATTTTTCTGAAGACCTTGAGTTCATTTTAGTACGAGAGGATGATATCTAGTGCTCCCTCGGACATCACCGAAATGGTGAACATGGGGATTAGGCTAGAGGAAGGAGTTCGGGAAGGACGTCTGACTCGGGATGAAGGCTCTTCTGCAAAATGTTATGGGGCTTTTACAAAGAAGAAAGAGGGAGAAGCATATTTTGTGACTTCCCATGTCAAAAGAAGACCCTCCGTGAAGAGGAAGACTGTTCACACTGCCAGTAACACGCACCAGGTGGCTCATATAGCACCCGCCTTTAGGGAAACTCAAGATTATCAACAACAACATCAACAATATCAACAACAACAACATCATCCACAACAGCAGGCCTACCAGCCTTGAAACAACAACAATACCAGCACTAGCTATGATAGGAAGAGGGTCACTATTGATCCAATTCCAATGACCTATGATGAGCTCTATCCGTCGCTGATAGATAGGAAGCTGATCACTCCACGTGACCCACCCGCTGTACCGACCAACCCTCAGTGGTGGTACAAGCCTGAGCTTCACTGTGTTTATCATTCTGGTTCTCTTGGACATGATGTGGAGAACTGTTATCCCCTGAATACCAAGGTTCAAGACCTTGTTAGAAGTGGGATTTTGTTTTTCGAGGACGTAGGTCCGAATGTTAAGAAGAACCCATTGCCCGAGCATGGGAAATCTGCTGTGATAATGGTCCAGGGTTGCCCTGGAAAATACAAAGTCCTGTATGTCAGTCATATCAGGCAATCGTTGGTCGAGATGCACAGACTGTTATGTGGATACAGTCATTATGAGCATGACCATGACAGATGCCGAGTGTGCACTGTCAATGAGAGAGGATGTCGCCAAGTCAAGAAGGACATCCAAGAGATGCTGGATCAGGGTGTGATCGAGATACTTCAGAATCGTGATGAGGATGAAGTGAATGTTATATCCCCTGTTTTCAGAATACCCGAACCTGTTATTGTCAGATATGATGGCAGCAAGAAGAAGGTTTCTCCATCTCTTATTGTCAAGCCAGCGGGCCCTGTCTCGTACTCCTCAGATAGAGCTGTTCCCTACAGATATAACATGGTTGCGTTAGAAGATAGGAAGGAGGTGTTGTTGCCCTCCACTTCTGTTGTAAGTATATCTGATGTCAGTGGTGTGACTCGCAGTGGTCGTGTTTTCTCGGCGCCGTCGAAACCCCAAGATGACATGAGAAGAGCTGATGTTGTTGATAATTCTGCCAGTCATGTGAGGACTTCTTCTCCTTCTCCGAATCCGGCACTTGTTGTTGATAAATCTCCCAAAGCTCCTGTCCCTGCTGGCCAGGATGGCATTCTGAAAGAGGACTGTGATGAGATGATGAGGCTCATCAAGAGGAGCGAGTATAATGTTGTTGATCAGCTGCTTCAAACTCCGTCAAAGATATTTGTCCTATCTTTGTTGATGAATTCTGAGCCACACCGCGAAGCTTTGCAGAGGGTGTTGGACGTGGCATACGTGGATCACGATGTCACAATTGAACAGTTTGATAGCATTGTTGCAAACATAAGTGCTTGTAACAATTTGAGCTTTTGCGATGTTGATCTTCCCGAGGAGGGAAAATGCCACAATTTGGCTCTACACATTTCCATGAACTGCAAGGATGACGCCTTGTCTAATGTGCTGGTAGACACAGGATCGTTGCTAAATGTGTTGCCAAAATCCACTCTGGCGAAACTTTCTTATCAGGGGCCTCCCATGAGGCAGAGTGGAGTGGTTGTTAAAGCTTTTGATGGATCGAGGAAAACTGTGATTGGCGAGGTTGAGCTCCCAATCAAGATTGGACCTAGTGATTTCCATATCACTTTCCAGGTCATGGATATTCACCCATCATATAGTTGCTTGCTTGGCAGACCATGGATTCACGAGGCAGGCGCCGTGACATCCACCCTACACCAAAAGTTAAAATTTGTGAAGAACAAAAAGTTGGTGGTCATAGGGGGAGAGAAGGTTCTCTTGGTTATCCATTTGTCTTCCTTTTCCTACATAGATGCTGAAGATGAGGTTGGGACTCAGTTCCAAGTCTTATTTATTGTTGAGCCTTCAAGGAAAGGACCTTCTTCATTTGCGTCCTACAATGATGCTGAGTTGGCCATTGAGCATGGTGCAACTACTGGTTTAGGACAAATGATTAAGCTAGAAGATAATAAATCCCGGACTGGCATAGGGTACTCTTCAGGCATTTCCAACGAGCGTGGTTTGTTCCAGAGTGGAGGTTTCATCCACACTATTGAAGACCAAGAGACTGCTGCTATAGTGGAAGATGATGCAGAGGAAGATTCTGGCAACTTTGTCATCCCTAGAGGAGTCTACAATAATTGGGTCGCTGTTGATGTTCCAATAGTTGTCCATAAGTCCACGTAATATGTTCATTTTGTTTTAAAACCCTTCTCCCATGCCAAAAGGAGAAGTGGTGACATTGTTGGCACATTAATACAATGATATTCCTTCAAAATTGCATGTTAAATGTTTGTTTTTTCAAATTATTTTCCCTTTTTGTTTTTTGCATGAAATTGGTGATCACCATAAAACCTTAAAAAAGGAAAATAAAATCAATCTTTTCCTCTGCATAATGATTTGCGTTTGTTTGAATTCTGAAATCTCTTTTATATCTCAAAATCATTATGCAGGTTGATCAAACCCATTGAACATAATGATCCAACACCATCTCCCAACTTTGAGTTCCCTGTATTTGAGGCCGAAGAAGATGAGGTTGAAGAGATTCCTGATGAGATTACCCGTCTGCTTGAGCATGAAGAGAAGATTATTCAGTCGCATCTCGAGAATCTGGAAACAATCAACTTGGGATCTGAGGATCATGTTCGTGAGGTGAAGATTGGGGCACTCCTGGAAGAGTTTGTCAAGAAGGGGTTGATTGAGTTGCTACGAGAATACGTTGACGTCTTTGCCTGGTCATATGAAGACATGCCTGGTCTGGATACAGATATTGTGCAACATTTCCTGCCTTTGAAGCCTGAGTGTATGCCTGTGAAGCAGAAGCTCAGAAGAAATCATCCTGATATGGCAGTGAACATTAAAGAAGAAGTTCAGAAGCAAATTGATGCGGGGTTTCTGGTGACTTCTACATATCCTCAATGGGTGGCCAATATTGTGCCCGTGCCTAAGAAAGATGGAAAAGTCCGAATTGTGTGGACTATCGTGACTTGAATAAAGCTAGTCCAAAAGACGACTTTCCTCTACCACACATTGATATGTTGGTAGATAATACAGTTAAATTCAATGTCTTTTCATTTATGGATGGATTTTCCGGTTTTAATCAGATTAAAATGGCACCCGAGGATATGGAGAAGACAACATTCATCACACCTTGGGGAACATTCTGTTATCGAGTGATGCCCTTCGGTTTGAAGAACGCCGGAGCCACGTATCAACGAGCTATGACTACCTTGTTTCATGATATGATGCATAAGGAGATCGAGGTATATGTTGATGATATGATTGCGAAGTCGAGAAAGGAAGTTGAACATGTAGAGCACTTGTTGAAACTTTTTCAGCATTTGAGGAAGTACAAACTTTGCCTGAATCCGAACAAGTGCACATTTGGAGTCCGTTCCGGAAAGTTATTGGGCTTTATTGTCAGTGAAAGAGGTATTGAACTTGATCCTTCCAAGGTCAAAGCAATACAAGAGATGCATGCGCCCAAAATTGAGAAGCAAGTCCGAGGTTTTCTTGGCCACTTGAATTATATTTCCTTATTTATATCCCACATGACTGCCACATGTGCGCCAATATTCAAGCTCCTCCAGAAAGATCAGCGTCATGATTGGACCGAGGATTGCCATAAGGCCTTTGACAGTATCAAAGAGTATATGTCTGAGCCTCTGATTCTGTCTCCGCCTATTGAAGGGAGACCATTGATTATGTACTTAACAGTTCTTGAAGACTCTATGGGTTGTGTATTGGGTCAGCAAGATGAATCAGGGAAGAAAGAGTATGTTATATACTATCTGAGTAAGAAGTTCACTGATTGTGAGTCTCGGTACTCAATGCTTGAGAAGACATGTTGTGCTTTGGCTTGGGCTGCTAAGCGCTTACGCCAATATATGTTAAATCATACAACTTGGTTGATATCCAAAATGGATCCAATCAAGTATATCTTTGAGAAGCCTGCTTTAACTGGGAGAATTTCCCGTTGGCAGATGTTGTTGTCTGAGTATGATATTGAGTATCGAGCTCAGAAGGCTATTAAAGGTAGTATATTAGCTGACCACTTGGCACATCAACCAATTGAAGATTATCAGTCTGTTCAGTACGACTTCCCAGATGAGGAGATTCTGTATTTGAAGATGAAAGATTGCGATAAGCCTACGCTCAATGAAGGGCCAGAGCCTGGTTCCCGATGGGACATGGTGTTCGATGGCGCTGTTAATCAATATGGAAATGGTATTGGGGTAGTGATTATTACTCCTCAGGGCACCTATTTTACTTTTACAGCAAGGCTAACTTTCAAATGCACGAACAATATGGCGGAGTATGAGGCCTGTATTATTGGTTTAGAAGAATGCAATGATCTTAGGATCAAGCATCTTGATGTTTATGGTGATTCGGCCCTTATTGTTAATCAGATTAAGGGTAAATGGGAGACGAACCAGCCTGGCCTCATCCCATCTAGAGACTATGCGAGGAGGATTTCAACTTTCTTTACCAAGTTTGACTTCCATCATATTCCTCAAGATGAGAATCAGATGGCAGATGCTCTTGCTACACTTGCTTCGATGATTATGGTGAAATATTGGAATGAAGTCCCCAATATCACTGTGATGCACTTGGAGAGACCAACTTATGTATTTGCAGTTGAAGAGGTGAAAGATGATAAGCCATGGTATTATGATATCAAGTGTTTTCTCCAAAGTCGGATTTACCCGCCTCGGGCATCTGTTAAAGATAAGAAGACTTTGAGGAGATTGTTTGGCAGTTTTTACCTTAATGGTGATGTGCTTTATAAGAGGAATTTTGACATGGTTTTGCTCAGACGCGTGGATAGACACGAAGCAGACCTGTTAATGACTGAAGTCCATGAGGGTTCATTTGGTACTCAATCCAATGGACATGCCATGGCAAAGAAGATGTTGAGAGCAGGCTACTATTGGTTGACAATGGAGTCTGACTGCTGCAAATATGTGAAGAAATGCCACAAGTTTCAGATTTATGCGGATAAGATTCATATTCCCCCGACACTGTTGAATGTTATTTCATCACCATGGCCTTTCTCCACGTGGGGTATTGACATGATTGGCATGATAGAGCCAAAGGCGTCAAAAGGTCACTGTTTTATTCTCGTAGCTATTGATTACTTCACCAAGTGGGTTGAAGCGACATCATATGCAAATGTGACCAGGCAAGTGGTTGTGAAGTTTATCAAGAATCAACTCATATGTCGTTATGGTGTGCCATACAAGATCATTACTAATAATGTATCTAACTTGAACAATAAGATGATGAAAGAGTTGTGTAGTGAGTTCAAGATTGCGCATCATAATTCTTCTCCCTATAGACCTAAGATGAATGGGGCTATTGAAGCTGCTAATAAGAACATTAAGAAGATTATCCAGAAGATGGTTGTTACGTACAAAGATTGGCACGAGATGCTGCCATTTGCTTTGCATGGTTATCGTACATCTGTCCGCACTTCAACGCGGGCAACGCCTTTCTCTCTTGTATATGGCATAGAGGTTGTGCTCCCCGGGGAGGTTGAGATCCCATCAATGAGATTCTTGATGGAAGCCAAGTTGACTGAGGCTGAATGGGTTCAAAGTTGTTATGACCAACTGAATTTGGTTGAAGAGAAGAGATTAACTGCCATGTGCCATGGTCAGTTGTATCAGCAAATAATGACGAAAGCCTTTGATAAGAAGGTCAAGCCTCGTGTGTTCCGAGAAGGTGACCTCGTGCTCAAGAAAGTTTTGTCTTTCGCGCCCGATTCCAGGGGCAGGTGGACTCCAAACTATGAAGGTCCATACGTTGTTAAGAGAGCCTTTTCAGGCGGTGCTTTGATACTTACAACTATGGATGGGAGGGTTTCACTTGTCCTGTAAATTCAGATGCAGTCAAGAAATATTTCACCTAAAATAAAAACAGAATAGCTCCCTAAGTCGAAAACCCGAAAGCGCGACTTAGGCAAAAATGAGCGTCTCGGTGGATTGAAAACCCGAAAGGGCGGTCCAGGCAAAAGTTAGAGACATAAAAAAAATGAATATATATATCCGGCTAGATTGAGTACCTCACCTTGGGGAAATCTAGGCAAAAATTAGGGATTTGGCAAGTAACTGCGTCTTGACAAGACTTTGCTCTACAAGCTGTCGACTGTCAAAGATTCTCGCCGAGTCATCGTCAACTGAAGCTTAAAATACATTGGATTCGGAGTTGGTGGAGAAATGGTCATTATGTTCAATGTAGCCCTTTTTCCAATATATATCACCAATTTCAAATTTGTAAAGATCCATGGAGTCCCGCCACTTGTGGGCTACCATTCTATCAAATAAATTTGAGCCTTTATCCAATTCTTTGCACTCTTATTTGTTTCTGTTCAACAAATGTTTGCATGATTTAATTGATAAATATCATTGTTTTAAACAAATAAAGTTTTTATAAACTGTTTTAAACAAAGTGAACATTCATGGTGATTAAAAAGATATGTGGAACATCTTCAGTTCTCTCCAAAGGATAGTACGATCCCCAAAAGGGTAAGACATTTGTTCATATTCCTAGCATATTTGTATTCTCTTCATCATCTTCCAGGTCGTCTCCTCAGCGAGCGCAGAGAGGGGTTATACATCATCAATTATATGGTTGTCATCCCTTGTGTGGACTGACCTAAAATCCCTTATAAATTGATAAAAATTGATATGTTATCTATTTTTTTGAGGAAATTGGTCTTTCCCTCAGTAAATGGAAATCTCCCGCAGAGTGAGCAGGAAATTCTCAGCATGAGTGGAAGTCCTCAGCAGGTTGGCTTGTAGTCTCTCCTCGGCAGGTTGCCTACAATTCATCCCAGTAGGGTTGCTCACGTTAGACTTCCTCTAGTTGGGTCGCCAGCAGATTATCTCCAGTATGAGCGCCTTCAGTCTTCCCCAATGGACTTTCCTGATCAAGGCCTGATATTTTTCCCCCTCCTTATTGGGTATTTTCCTTCCCCAGCAGAGCAGTGGTTCTCTCTCCTCCTAGCAGAGACGTTTCTCCAGCAGATATGAGGAAATATGTTGATTATTGGAACTTCTGTTTGGTGGTTGTTTCCCACAGAATTTCATATCTTTCCACCCTGATAAGTTCCCCAGTAGAGTTTTCTTCTATGATGGATCTTACCCGTGTTGAGCTCCCCGATAAAGTTTCCTCTACATCGGATCTTTTGTCGGTTCAGCGGAAAATCCCTGGCGGTGACTCTACAGCTTCCCCAGCGGAGCATTTTGTCACTCCTCCCAGTGGCAGAGATGGTCCTTCAGCGGTTAGAAGTGAATGCTTGATTAATATGCTTCTGTTTGGTGGTTGTTCCCCATAGAATTTCATATTATTGTCTGATAAGATCCCTGATAGAGTTCTCCTTTGACAGATCTTATCAATATCTCTGCGTGCTCCCAAGAATTGTTGGAAGATCCCCAACATTTGGTAGTTGTGACCTTTGCTTATCCCCAACAGTAGTCTCTGATCCCCGGCGGTGGTCTTTATCCTCGACAACGACTCTGCTTGATCCTCAACGGTGATTGGTGTTTCCTGGTATTTGTTGCTCCCCACTAGACTGGATTTTCTCCTGTGGACCTGGATTTCCTCTTTTGAGATGTTATATCGGATCTCTGTCCATTGATCCTTGGACCTGTTTGTGTTAGATATGTCTTTTTGTCAGGATTAATCATACATAAACCACACATATACATGCATATTTATAGCATTCAGATATTCATGTTGTACTCTTTGCCATATATCTTTGCTTGTTATCTCCTGCTATTGGTGAAATGTTCTTCCCCAAGCAGATGTTTGTGTCTGATCTCTCCATTTAGAGTCAGCCCCATAGGCAGAAAGTGTATATCTTTCCTTCCACATTCCCCACTGAGTTATGTCCTTGTGGATGATTATTATTTCAGTTTCCTCCCTGAATATGTATTGGGATGGAATTACTCCCCTGAGTTATATCCTCATTGGGTTGAGTCTTGTTTCATTGCGTCTCTCTAGTTTGTTCCTAGATTGACTCCTTTCTTGTTATTTCCCCTACAGTTCCCCGTGGTCCAGGTGATCAATTACTCAGTAAACCGTAATCGTTCATTCTCTCCTCAGAGGATATTGTGGCCTTTTACCCAGTAACTGGTAGTTGTAAGTCCTACTTCTGTGGCCTTCTACCCAGTAACCGGTAGTTGTAAGTCCTACTTCTGTGGCCTTCTACCCAGTAACCGGTAGTTGTAAGTCCTACTTCTGTGGTTTTCTACCCAGTAACCGATAGATGTAATCCCCTCTTTGTTGGTTATCTTTATCCAATATTCGGTATTGATATTCCTTCATTTTTTAGTATACCACCCAGTAACCGGTGATATATCTCTCAGATCATTGCTTTTGTCGATGTATCCCCCGCGAGTCATCTTTCATTTACCCTTGTTTGGTAATGATCGTTTCTCCTTTTGAATGGTCATCATTTTATACCCAGTAGCCGATATCCCGATGTCTTTTCTTTTCAGTCGATTTATCCTTTATTAACCCAGTAACCGGTTGTGGATAATCTCCCATGTGAGTATGTTATCTACGTTCTGACAGTAACAGATAATGTATCTCATGCACTCTTCAGTCGAAGTCTTTTTCTTCCCAAATTGAGTAAGATTCGTATTTCCTTGTGGAATCGAATGCCCATCATGTAAATTGAGCTTGCTTTTTCAGCCCTCCTTTTCGGATGATGAGTCTTTTGGATATGTTCCCAATTCACGCATGGTTGGTCACCTATTATATGCCCAGTAACCGGTATCCCTGGTGTTCCTTCCTCCTGCTCCCTATTATGACTTTTTTGTCCCCTGTGGAGTCAGATTTTCCTGAGTTGAAATATACCTTTTAAGTCTTCCTCAGATGTTTCGGATGATTGATATCTCTCACCCTTATACCGGTCTTAGATATTCTTTCTCCCCGAGCGTGTTGTTCTTTCACCCTTATACCGGTGTATTTGATCACATGTCTCTTTGAGTTTATTACCCAATAACTGGTAATATCTCATTGTTTTTTCCTCAGCTGAGTCCTTTGTGGACATCCCCACCTGAGTCCAGATTTTTATCCGAAGTATCCTTTCTGGATAGCTTTGCTGTATTGGCACATTCCCCAATACATGCATCTTTGCGTCAACTCGAGTCTTTCCATCTATTTATATTTGTGGAATCCCCTCGTGTCTCCCAGCAAGTTTTCGAGTCGTGACTTGCTCACGCATTTTTTACCCTATTTTCCCCAGAGTCTCTGTATCCCTAGTGAGTGTATTACTCCTTTGGATTCTCAGTTTCTCCGGATTCCTTTTTTTTGTAGCTATATATCCCCACAGAGTATTAACTTTTGCATACATACATTTGCATCATGAGGTCTCTTAGGGACCAAAATTCGCCTCTTTGTTATTATTTAACCTTCTACCTCGTCGGCTAGAATGACCTTAAATAGGGGCATCTGTAAGACCCTAATTTTGACCCTAAGATCCCTCATGGCATCATATCATTGCTCATTGCATTGCCTCAAGGATCATAGCATGTCTGGCTCCTTACCCTAGGGTTGGGACTTGTGTGAGATGGTTTGATACCACCAAGCATGCTTGAATTGTATATTATTGCTTTTCTTATCTTGTTTACTAACCAAAAGCACAAAAATATGTCACTAACCTCTTTTGTTTTGAAGCTTAAGAAATCATGAGATCCAAGGCTCCTAGGAGGACCCTATGCTCATTGAAATGGCTAGATGAAGATGAAAGCAAGCATGACAATGGTCCCCAAAGCTCTCAATCATCATATATTCCTCCCAAGTATCTCAATTTGTCAATTTTATCAAGATAAATCAAAGTGCTTGAGGATTGTTTCCCAAGGAAACCCTAATTCAATTGTGCATTGACTATGCCTTGCTCATGAAGAAACCTAAACCTATGATCAAATTCAATCAAGGGAAGTTCTTTCATTCATATATGAGCCTATTTGAGTATCCTCAATCATTCATTCATCAATGTTTGAAGTTTGGACTTGAGAAGTTGATCAGTCAAGTCATCTGACTAAATTGAAATGAAATCCACTGAGACCTAAATTTTGATGTGTTTGTCAAATGAAGCTTACCCCAAGAGAAAACATGTTCTTAAGAACCATATAAACAAATTTCATGTTCATCAAAAAATCATTTGAAACTTGGAAGGGCATCATTCATTTCAAAACATTATAGGTCATTTTGATTGAAACCCTAATTTTGGGTCAAGTTCCCAAGAACCTAACTCACTCATTTTTTATGATCTTAAGGTGAGACCAAGTGCAACTTTTTTCTCTTAAATTCTAGTTTCAAAATATGACTTTTAATTATTTTTGTGATTCAATTTAATATTTTTTGTGAATTATTTTGTTTTTAATTGTTTTTAATTGTTTTTAATTCATTTTAAAATACTTTTTGATATTCAAAAATGCCAAAAATATTTTCTTAATACATGTGGATGATGATAAGTCTATGAAAAATATTGTCATCAATTTCTTAATTGATTTGAGATTTATTTGAGATTTTAGTCCATTTGTGTTATTTTTCTTCATTTTTTAATTGTCTAAAAATAGTTTCTGTTTTCAAGAAATGTTTAGAAAATTTGTCAAACCTTGTTTGACCAAGTTAGGTTTATGATGATCCAATTGGACTTATCCAAGTTGATTTGAATTGGAATTGAAGTTTGACCTTACATTGTTCATTTTATTTTATGTATTATTTTAATTCCAAAAAATATCAAAAATATGTTTGACCTTTCTTGACTTCTAATCTCCATTTCGCTTCTGTTTACCATTGATTGATGTTGATTCCATTCACATTTGATCATTGTGTTTTGGTTATGTCTTTTGAATTTTCATTTTGTACATTTCATTTTCATCTCTCATCTTCTTCTTTTATCTTTTGACCAATGAGTTAATGATTTGGGGTTAGCCTTGACATATGAGGGGCTTAACCTTCTTTGATCCAAATTAAATTCAACTTGATCAAAGATCAAGTGAATTGCTTTGTGTCCAAGATAGGTTGCTTCTTGGTCAAGCAAAGAACCTGAAATCCATACAAGGTCATTCTTCTTTTCTTTTCGCATGGCAAGTTATAAGAGCTTGGCTTACTAGTCATGATCTCTAACTTGTGTTTATTTTCCTATAGTTTTATTGACCGGTCTCAGATAGGTGTGACTACTACATTAGTCCACTTACAATTGCTTAACATATCGCTAAATTGCCTTATGGCACACTAACACTAACTACTAGTTACTAACTTTTAATTCAAGCATTTAATTCTTGCAATTTACTTTAATGCAATTTAATTTCTTGCTCATTTATTCATATTTCCTTTTCCCTTTGCTCATTTGAGGTCATGTTTATGTTTATGCTATTTTCCTTTTGCTCACTTGAGCACATTATTGTGAATAAATATATTGTTTCCTTGTGCTTGTTTTGTCTTTGTTTGTGTGAACCCAATGCAAAAAGGAGAAAGTACTTAGAATTAGGACCTCGCCTATGCTTAATGGAGTTCAAGAGCAACTAGGCCTCATGCCTTTAGAATGCTAAATTTGTTGAAGAGCAACTAGGCCTCATGCCTTTAGAATGCTAAATTTGTTGAAGAGCAACTAGGCCTCTTGCCTTTAGAATGTTTACATCTTGAAGTTGATTTGAAAGGACCCCTAATCTAAACTCTCTTTGTCCATTCCTCTTATTGCATTGTGAACTTTTTGATTGTTTGTTCTTGTGTGATAGGGATTTCAAACTTGGGAAAATTAGAAGGACCATTGTCATGAGCAACCAAGTTAAGAGAGACAAGCCAAGTGGAAGATCCTAGGAGCTTGAATGTTTAAATGTTGTGATTTCTTATTTCTTGCTAAGTCCAAAGGAAAGGAGCATCTTGAATCATCTTTATGATCTCAAGAAAGGAAATCCAAGGGTTTTATCTCTTCTCTCATCTTTGCATGTTTAGGACTAGCCCTTCTCTTCTTCTCTCCACTCTAACCCAAGCCAAACTCATTTTGTGCAAACATTGACATTGTTTTCAAATTAGACACCTAGGCCATATGCCTTTGATTTTTCAAACTCTTTTCATTTAATACATATTTTGAATTGAATCTTAAGTCAACTTTGAATGCCTTTTGTGAATACTTCTAATTTGTAAATATAACTCACTCAAGTTGTTTTTGTAGTTCCAATGACCACCTTTGTTAAAAACGTTTCATAAACAATAGCCATAGGTTTGAGTTATCATAGTGGTTAATGTAAACCTCACCTCATCCTTAGTGATTGGACTATAAGTCTTCCATACTTATTATAGGGTGGATCCCTCACTAGTATGTTGAATCTCTCCTCACATGGTGGATTGTTGGTTTAGGTTGAGTTTTCTCCCTTTGATAACAAAAGACCTTAAGGCTTTTGACAAATCAATTCACCACCATCTTTTGAAATTTTTACCCTTAACTACGAGGTTTTGATCCTACCTTTGTGATGGTACGTAGGCAATCGGTTTATCCATTCAAACAACAAAATTGTAAATAATGTATATTCTTTTCTCATCTCCCCAATCATTTTTGCACAAATATTTTCACAAATACCAACCTACCATACAACATTTGCAAAAAGGGCTCCCTTAGAGTACTAAGAATGTTTTGGGTGCTTAAAACCTTCCCATTGAATAACCAACCCCCTTACCCAGATCTCTGACATTTTTATTAGTTTTTGATTTGATAAAACTGCTTGGTTTTTGTTCGCTTTCTAACCTTTCCTTTGGATAAATAGAAGTGCGGTGGCGACTCAAATTGTATGCTTACTTTTGATTTAGTCAATAAATCTAAAGGTAACGAATACCCCGCTACAGTATGGTAACGACATTAGGGCAGTGATTATTACTCCTTAAGGCACACATTTTTTGTTTACAGCTAAATTGACTTTCAAGTGTACGAATAATATGGAAGAGTATGAATCTTGGATTATGGTGCTTGAAGAGGCCATTGATCTCAGAATCAAGTATTTGGACGTCTATGGAGATTCAACTTTGGTTGTGAATCAGATTAAAGGAGAATGGGAGACAAATCAACCCGGTTTGATACCACTTAGAGATTATGCGAGGAGGATTTCAACTTTCTTTACAAAGGTTGAGTTTCATCATATCCCTCGATATGAAAACCGGATGGCAGATGCTCTTGCAACATTGGCTTCAATGATTATGGTGAAATTTTGGAATGAAGTTCCCAATCTTACTATGATGCATCTTGATAGGCCAGTTCATGTGTTTGTTGTTGAAGAGATCAAAGACGAAAAGCCATGGTATTTTGATATCAAGTGTTTCTTCCAAAGTCGGATTTACCCGTCTGGGGCATCTTTGAAAGATAAGAAGACTTTGTGAAGTAGTCTTCTTAATAACGGTATATAATCTGATTCTTAATAAACCTTACAATAACTTGCTTGGTTACATTCACATATGATGTCGCTTTAACCCACTTTGTGAAGTAGTCAATAGTCACCAGAATGAAACGATGTTTGTTTGAAGCTTTGGGCTCAATCATGCCAATCATATAAATTCCCCACATGGACAAGGGCCATGGAGAGGAAATGACATCCAACAGTATCAAAGGAACATGAATCTTATCTGCATAAATTTGACACCTGTGGCATTTCTTCATAAACTTGCAACAGTCAGATTTCATTGTCAGCCAAAAGTAACCTTCTCTCAACATCTTCTTAGCCATAACATGTCCATTGGAATGAGTACCAAAGGAACCTTCATGGACTTCAGTCATCAATAAGTCTGCTTCGTGTCTATCCACGCATCTGAGCAGAACCATATCAAAGTTTCTCTTGTAAAGCACATCACCATTAAGGTAGTAGTTACCAGCTAATCTCCTCAAAGTCTTCTTATCTTTCAAAGATGCCCCAGACGGGTAAATCCGACTTTGGAAGAAACACTTGATATCAAAATACCATGGCTTTTCGTCTTTGATCTCTTCAACAACAAACACATGAACTGGCCTATCAAGATGCATCATAGTAAGATTGGGAACTTCATTCCAAAATTTATATGATTGGCATGATTGAGCCCAAAGCTTCAAACAGACATCGTTTCATTCTGGTGACTATTGACTACTTCACAAAGTGGGTTGAAGCGACATCATATGTGAATGTAACCAAGCAAGTTATTGTAAGGTTTATTAAGAATCAGATTATATACCGTTATGGTGTTCCAAGTAAGATCATTATTGATGATGGATCTAACTTGAACAATAATATGGTGGAAGCTCTTTGCAAAGACTTCAAGATTGCACATCATAATTCTTCTCCCTACATACCTAAGATGAATGGGGCTGTTGAAGCTGCAAACGAGAACATCAAGAAGATCATTCAGAAAATGATTGTGACATACAAAGATTGGCATGAGATGCTCCCATTTGCTTTGCATGGGTACCGTACATCTGTTCGCACTTCAACAAAGGCAACCCTTTTCTCACTTGTTTATGGTATGGAAGTTGTGCTCCAGTAGAGGTTGAGATACCATCATTGCATGTTTTGATGGAAGCCAAGTTGACTGAAGCTGAATGGTGTCATACCAGGTATGATTAGTTGAATTTAATTGAAGAGAAGAGGTTGACTACCATGTGTCATGGTCAGTTGTACCAGCAGAGAATGAAGAAAGCTTTTGATAAGGTCAAGCCTCGTGTGTTTAGAAAAGGTGACCTTGTGCTAAATAAGATTTTATCTTTCAAACTAGATTCTAGGGGAAAATGGACTCCTAATTATGAAGGTCCATATGTTGTCAAAAGAGCCTTTTTAGGCCGTGCTTTGATTCTTACAACTATGGATAGTGAAGAGTTCACTCGTCCTATGAATGTCGATGCAGTCAAGAAATTCTTCACCTAAAAAAGAAAAGAACAACTCGCTAAGTTGAAAACCCGAAAGGGCGGCTTAAGCAAAAATGAGCGTCTCGGTGGGTTGAAACCCCAAAACGGCGATCCAGACAAAAATTAGAGACATAATGAAAGAACAAAATTAGTTCTACAATAGAATTCCAGGATTTTGATGATAACAAAGGATGAAACCAAAAATGGCACCCTAACGAAAATTCTCTAAGTGTGCAGGACTCTGAACAACAACAAAGGAATTTGATCGTTTTATCAGATACAAACTCTGATCAGATACAAAGTATTAGAAGATCAGAGGCATCTGAAGAAGAAGTGCGCTCCAGAAGTTCTGATTCTGAGCAAAACAAGACAGCAGAAAGACCAGAAGCTCTAAACTTCCACTGGACTCAGTTCTGATGATCTAAAAGACCAGTACTCTTAGAAGCTCTGACGTAACCTCAACGCAATCTCCGGTTGACACAAAAACTCTGAGATAACAAAGACTCTGATGAAGATTCTCCAAATCCAGAAAGAGTAACAGAAAGAACTTCAAATGGAAAGAAAGTATATTTAGAAAGAAGTTATTCAGGGAGACAAATTGGTTATAGCAAGAAACACAAAAGTAATGACATTGAATGCTCATCAAAGGCCAATATTCTGTCATCACTCCAACGGTCCTTTCACCACTATATAAAGGACATCATACTTCAGTGAGAGACACACAACAACGCACAGAAAATTCTTTACATTCTCTCTTAGTTTTTCACGAGCTGCTGCTCATACGTGAAAACACTTGCTTGTTTATTCTGCTTTAATATTTGCTTACTCTTAGAAGCACTCTCGATTACAATCTATTTTTTGCTAAATTGCTTTTGTTCCTCAAGTGACTCTGCGTAGTCTGTATACTTGGGAGGACTAAGAGATCACTCTCTTAAACATTTGGTTGTATTAATATTTCAAGATTAGTGGATTAAGTCCTTTTTGAAGGCGAAATCACCTTAGCCGGGTGGACTGGAGTAGCTTTGTGTTATAAGCGAACCAGTATAAAATTCTGTGTGTTCTTACTATTGAAAAAGCTTTTATTTTCTAAAAACAATTCAAACCCCCCCTTTCTTGTTTTTCTTACCTTCAGTTGGTATCAGAGCTTCGGCTCTGTTATTGATTTTCTAATCAAACACTTAACAGTGTAGAGAGATCCAGAATGAGAAAAACTATGGCCAACACCAACGAAAGAGACAGATACAACGCTAAGCCTCCAGTATTTGATGGAGAGAAATTCAATTACTGGAAAGATAGAATTGGAAGTTTCTTTCTGGACTATGATGCTGATCTCTGGGACATTGTCACAGTTGGATACAAACCTCCTGTAACAGATGCTGGAGTTGCCGTTCCCAGAAGTAAAATGACAGATGATCAGAAGCGCGAATTCAAAAATCATCACAAAGCCAGAACGATACTTCTCAATGCCATATCCTGGGCCAACAAAAGACAGTCAACCATAGCCTTGTCTACTGTAGAAGCGGAATACATCTCAGCATCTTTGTGCACTACTCAGATGCTATGGATGAAGAATCAAATAGAGGATCGGCAAATCTTTGAGAGTAACATCCCTATCTTCTATGATAATACTACTGCCATTTGTTTAAGCAAGAATCCTATTTTACACTCCAGAGCTAAGCACATAGAAATAAATCATCATTTTATTAGAGACTATGTTCAGAAAGGGGTAGTAACATTGAAATTCATTGATACAGATCATCAATGGGCTGACATCTTTACTAAACCCTTAGCTGAAGATAGATTCCTCTTCATCTTAAAGAATCTGAACATTCAAAATTGCCCTGAATAAAATGTGCCTCTGAGTTTGTAAAATAAGATTCTGACGTAAACACAATGGATTCTGCCTCTGACTCCGATACTCCTACCAAGTTAGAAGTTATCTGAGTTAGAAATCTCCAGGAACCAATCCCTTGGTATTCCTGAAGATCCGATAAAGCAAACACGTGGAGTACCTTGCGTCTGACCTTGGAACTTCTAGACAACTGTCTGGCAGAAATCAAGGAATAGACTTTTGAGATCTCCTCGAGCAGTGTATTGACTGTTGGGATTAGACATCATTAATGAGCTGTAATCATTTTCCCTCTAAACGTGCTGACTTGGTTTTTGTGCTAAACTCTGTTTTGTGTGTCGTTTTGCATGCGCCCTAATTTGGGTATTTAAACACATTCGTTTCACACATTGCACACTTTTCACTCTCACGCACTCTTAAACCTCTGCAAGCTCAGCTCTCTCAAGGCATTCCTGCAGCATTCTTCATCTTCATCCCAGCTATCAACAACATTCATGGATGCTCAACAACAATTTGTTTACAACTTCTCTCAACAAATGGATTCAAGCGAACAAGCTCCAAGTTCAAGCACCCCAAACCCAGCGGTTATCGGTGTAGTCTCAACTCCCATCTACAAAGAACCACACATCCTTGATCGTGAGCCTCACATCAATCTAGCAACACCATTTGAGAAACTAGAGGTGTTATGTAAATCCTTGGTGGATTTTGACAACATGCGCAAAAATGGCATTGACCTCACTAAAGAACTCAGAAATCAAGGTTGGGGAAACTACTTCAAATGTCTATATTGTCTAGTTTACACAAATCTAGTGAAGGAATTTTGGAGATTCACTGATGTTGATGATCACTTCATTGTCTCCTATGTTGCTGATGTTGATAATCTACAACATTAATCCTAGGGAAAAATACATGTCCCATGAGATTAACCCAACAATCTTCAAGCAGAACGCTGAAGGCAACCTCTCCAAGAACAAGGAGCTACATCAGAACCTCCGTGTCTGGCTGAAGATCATTCTGGGTACCATCCATCATCACCCAGCTTCAAACTCCTCAGACTACATCAACACAGACCAGAAGTGCATTCTGTACTGCATCCACAAGGGTCTGAAGCTCTGCCTTCCAACACTTCTTTTCAAGTATCTTAGAGATTCTGTACGAGATACAAGAAACAACATGAAACCCAAAAACTACATTCCTCTGGGAAGGCTAATCTCTGACGTTCTGATTGAAAGCCGCCTTGTGGACCACCTGTTAAAGCTCAGACTCATGGACGACATGATGATCGACACTGGAAAACCTCTCAACGCAAAAAATCTGAAGAGCATGGGGATTCTGGATCAAGTCAAATTCAAACCTACTCTGGACACCTCTTGGGAAGCTCTCAAAGATCAGAGGGAGATCCCCAATGGACTCTATCTATTCTCAAAGGAAGACCCCCGAGATGTAATCCTTTTTTATCTAGATAATCTGATGAAAGAAGGAGTGGATATCTCAGACTTCAACATAAGCCAGCTAGCAGATAAGCCTCCAAACTTCATGAAGCATCCACGAGGACCCTCTGAAAAGGAGAAGTAAGCGAAGAAGGCAATAATAGGAGAATCCTCTGGATCAAGATCTCAAGCACCTCCGCATGGGCCTTCTGGTAAGTCTGTTTCTCTTGCTCCCTTTGCACAAACACATCCCATTGCTTCTTCTATCCCTTAATCAACACCGATCTACACTAACTCAGAAACCCCTCCCTCAACCACCAGAACATCTCATCAACCATCCCATAAATTTAACCTTGCCACCACCACCTTACCTCTTTCTGACGCAGAAATGTTGAATGAAACCACCTCACCATCTTCATCTTCTTCTCCAGAATCACCCCATACTTCAACATTTCATCAGACACAAAACACTCTGACCCCTCATCTCCCACTCTGGGCCAACTTCAAGCTCAGACTCTGGCCTCACAACAGCCAACACAAACCACACCCGAACCAGAAGTCACTTCACCACCCACAGAACAACCAAACCCAACACCATCTGACCCTCAACCCTCTGAACCAAATAACTCTGACACACACCCACCAAATACATCAGTTGAACCACAAACTCCCACTCTCAACCTAAGACCTCCCACTTCTCCACCTCCACCCTCTGAACCAGAAAATACCCTGCTAACCCTAGAGGAAGCAATAATGCTGTTTGTAGGAGCTTCAGTTGACAAGGTCAAGTCTCTGACCATCAACTCTGGCATCAATGATGATCTCTCAGCTGTTAGGACACACTGGAACAAAGTTATTGGCTGGATGACCACTGAAGCCTTCAAGCTGAAGAGCCTCTCTGAGCAAGTCAGAAACGACTTCATCAGAGACGCCGAGCTAAGACTCCAGGAGCGTCTAGCCAGAGAAGCTGCGGAGAGAGCCCGCAAGGAAGCAGAAGAGAAATCCAGACAAGAGGAAATGCAACAGATCAAGGAAGCTGAAGCCAAAGCTCTAGCTGAGGCCGCTGCTGCTGCTGAAGCTGGAGCAAAGTCTGCTGCTGAAGCTGAAGCTAAAGCCGTTGCTGAAGCTGAAGCTCGTCGTGCTGAAGAATCTGCCAACAAGGTAGAACCGGACGCTCTGACTCAGGGGGAGTCATCCATCTTTGTCCCTCTGGTTCTCAAGACACTTGAAGATCTTCAGAAGGAGCAGAAAGAAGTTCGAGCCAGATTGGATCAACAGGATTCAGTTGATGTCAACATTCAGAATCTGCTGACCCAACTGCTTCAGAGGATGCCTCCACCTCCAAACCCCTAGGCACCTAGGATTCCTTTTGAATGTTGATTTGCTTGTTGCTTTCTGTTGTGCTTGTTCTCGCTTTCTGCTGTTTGTGATTTATCTGAATATATATATATATATATATATATATATATATATATATATATATATATATATATATATATATATATATATATATATATATATATATATATATATATATATATATATATATATATATATATATATATATATATATTTGTCTTTTCTTCATTTATCTTTCTTTTTTATTATGACAAAAAGGGGGAGAACTTAAAACAACTCTGATGAAAACATATCTAAATCCCTTTAGTACTCTGCAAACATTGGTTAATATATTGGTTCTAATCCTTTCTGACTTAGAAATTTGCAGAAGAGTATCTAGAAACACCATCTCATGGAAGCTCCGGTAAGAACTTCTGAACTCCCGGACTCATCTCAGGGGGAGCTCACTTCTATCTGATCCAATATTTCCTATCTATAAAATGTTTCATCTCTTATTTAAGAATGTTTTGTCATCATCAAAAAGGGGGAGATTGAAAGAACAAAATTAGTTCGACAATAGAATTCCAGGATTTTGATGATCGCAAAGGATGAAACCAAAAATGGCACCCTAACGAAAATTCTCTAAGTGTGCAGGACTCTGATATGCAACAAAGGAATCTGATCATTTTATCAGATAGAAACTCTGATCAGATACAAAGTATTAGAAGATCAGAAGCATCTGAAGAAGAAGTGCGCTCCAGAAGTTCTGATTCTGAGCAAAACAAGACAACCGAAAGACCAGAAGCTCTAAACTTCCACTAGACTCAGTTCTGATGATCTAAAAGACCGGTACTCTTAAAAGCACTAACGTAACCTCAACGCAATCTCCGGTTGACACAGAAACTCCGAGATAACAAAGACTCTGATGAAGATTCTCCAAATCCAGAAAGAGTAACGGAAGGAACTTCAAATGGAAAGAAAGTATATTTAGAAAGAAGTTATTCAGGGAGACAAATTGGTTATGGCAAGAAACACAGAAGTAATGACATTGAATGCTCATCAAAGGCCAATATTTTGTCATCACTCTAACGGCCCTTTCACCCATATATAAAGGACATCATACTTCAGTGAGAGACACACAACAACGCACAAAAAATTCTTTACATTCTCTCTTAGTTTTTCACGAGCTGCTGCTCATACGTGAAAACACTTGCTTGTTTATTCTGCTGTAATATTTGCTTACTCTTAGAAGCACTCTCGATTACAATCTATTTTTTGCTAAATTGCTTTTGTTCCTCAAGTGACTCTGCGTAGTCTATATACTTGGGAGGACTAAGAGATCACTCTCTTAGACGTTTGGTTGTATTAATCTTTCAAGATTAGTGGATTAAGTCCTTTTTGAAGGAGAAATCACCTTGGCCGGGTGGACTTGAGTATCTTTGTGTTATAAGCGAACCAGTATAAAATTTTGTGTGTTCTTACTTTTGAAAAAGCTTTTATTTTCTAAAAACAATTCAAAGCCCCCTTTCTTGTTTTTCTCACCTTCACATAAAACAGAAAAATTATCCCGATAGATTGAACACCCCACCTTCGGGAAATTTATGCAAAAATTAGGGATTATGGCAAGTAACTGCATTCAATTGGTCTTCAGTCTTGAAGATATTCTTGAGCACGTCATTTGGTTCTCATTCATCATCTTTAACCAAAGCCAAGAGCATAGTGGATATTGAATTCGGTGAAAGGATTAGTGATCATTGTATTCAATGTAGCACTTTTCCATGTAAATTACCATTTTTCAACTTTTGTAAAGATCCATGGAGTCTTGTCATTTACAGACTACCATTCTATTAAATAAAGTTGAGCTTTTTATCCAATTGTTTCTACCCTTATTTATCTTTCAGCCAAATAGAATTAAATTTTATGATGATCATTTTTGAAGTTGAATTTAAAAATAAAAATAATTTTTCTTAAAATAAAAGCAATTACTTTTAAGAAGCAATCAATTTCATTTAGGAATATCAACAACAGTATGAGAACGGGTAAGTCCTGAAATGCAAAGCATTGATTGGTCTTCCCTAAGCAGTTAGTTCAGCAAGTTTGTTTCCCCAGCCGAGTTTTGAGATCATTTCCCTAGCTAATTTGTAGGCGCGTATTCTCAACGGTTTGCATAGATTCAGTACAGATTTTGTTTCCCCTCAGGTTTCCAGCAGAGTTTTCCCTGATCCCCGTCAACACTGATTCTTGAGTAATATTTTTGGTCTTCTGCGAGGTTTTCTCCCATTTGATATGATATTGACCTAAAATTCCCTGCAAGGTTGTTCGTTCAAATCCTCAGCAGATCTGTTCCCTTTCCCCATCCAGGATCGAGCCTTTGAGATGGATGGTTTATATCCACCCCTAACTCTTTTCTCCAGTTGATGCCCCCATCCTGTCGAGATTAGCCGAGTGTTGTATCGATGATTCATACCATTGACATTTGTATCCTTCGTGATTATTTTTGTCAGCATAATCATATACATATACATATACATATAAATTCATAGATTTATTTATTTCATTATTGCACTTTAAGATTCATTATTTTTATGATCCTCTGCTATGGTGGTATCCTTGCCCCCACGCAGATTTGGTGTGTCTGTCCTGCCTCAATTATAGAGTTTTATCCCCTTAAGAAGAAAGAATTTAACCTTTCTCGTTCCCTAGTGAGTTATTTCCTAGTGGACGATTATTACTTCAGCTTCCTCCCTAATCGATTATCTGGATGGAACTAGTCCCCTTGAGTTATATCCTCACCGGATTGAGTCTTTGATTGACTATTTCTTTCTAGTTCTTACCTAGATAGATGCTTTTAGTCCCCTGAGAGTCTATTACCCAGTAACTGGTAATATTCTTCTCAATTTGCGAGTACTTTACTCTTACCCAATATCTGGTAATAGTGATCTACTTCCTCTTGTTTTCCCCAACAGATTTGTTTTACGTTTCCCCAGGTAGTCTATCCTTGATATGTCCATCTTAACCGATGACGAATATTATTTCCTTTCGAGTATATCCTTGATATGTTCATCTTGACCGGTGACGAATATTATCTTCGCGGTTTTCTACCCAGTAAAAACGTAGGTGTAATCTCTATTTCATTCCCTAGAGGGTTAATCCTTGATATGTTCATCCTAACTGATGATGGGTTTCCTCCTCTTTGCGGTCTTCTGCCTAGTAACCGGTAGTTATAAATTCTACCTTCCCTTGCAGAGTCTATCCTTGATATGTTCATCCTAACCGATGATAGATATTCTCTTTTAGTAATCTATCCAGTAACTGATAGATGTAATTCATATTTCTCCCCTCGGAGTCTATCCTTGATATGTTTATCTTAACCGATGACGAATATTATCTTTTCGGTGTTCTCTTTTCGCCGCCCCCTATTTGGATCGAGTATTACAGTTTTGTCCAAATTTACCTGTTTCCCCTACATATTTTCCTTTATCCCCGGTTGAGTCTTTCCATTGATTCATTTTCATGGAATCCCCCGTGTCCCCCAGCAGTTTAAGTTGTAGTCTGGCCTACGTATAACTTTTTATCCCCCAGAGTTTATGTCTCCCTAGTGTGTTTTTCTTAGGTAATGTGTTATGCTCCTACGGACTTTCAGTCTCTCCGGATTATTTTCCTATGTGGCAAAATTTTCCCCACAGAGATTACTTTTAACATTTCATTTCATATGCATCATGAGGTCTCTTAGGGACAAAAATTTGTTTCTATTGTTGTTATTTAAGTCCATTCTACTGAGTCGATACGAAGATTTTAACCTTCATCTCCTCAGCTAGAACGTCCTTAAATAGGGGCAACTGTAAGACCCCAGTTTTGACCCTAAGATTCCTCATGCTATCTCATCATATGCATTAGCATAGGGATCACACCTTGGCATCCTCCTTACCCCTAATTCATTGGGTTTGCATTGGGAGAGACCACCAAGCACATTTGATTGTATCATACTTCCTTTTTCTTTGTTGCTTTTGTAGGTAATGTGTATGCTCACCTATGCTCCATCAAGTTCATATCTAGGGTTTGAGACCCTCAATGCAAGGAGAACAATCAAGAATTGGTTCACTTTAGCTCTAAATCATCATATATGGATCCCCATTATCTTCACATGTTAATTTGATAAAGAAATCATCAAGAGTTTGGAGTTTGTTTGCCTTGGAAACCCTAATTCATCTGGGTATCTTGTGTGACTACTTCAACATGTTTCCCCAACAATTGATCAAATATTTCAAGGGATACTTTAAATTACATCATTTTATGCATATATGATCCTCCATGAGTCCTAAAAGTCAAGATATTGTCAAGCTAACAAGTCGGTTCATGGTGGTAGACTAGAGAAAGTCAATTGGTCAAAATTGGGGTTCCCTAGACCCTATCTCCTACAATGTTTGTCATATGAAAATTATTCCAAGAGAAAATTTACTCAAAGTGACATTGAAAACAACTTTTATGTTTAAGTCAAGAGCTATTTTTTCTTGGAAAGTCATTTTTTATGGTGAACGATTATATGTCATTTTGTCTGAAGCCTAGTTTGGAGGTTAACTTCCCAAGCCCTTAAATTGCTAAATTTTTATGAGATGAAATCCATTCTAATTCGATGGTCAAATTTAAGATGCCTAATTCAACTTTGGTGTTTGGAGGAAGTTCAAATTCAACTTGCAAATGCATGTGCCAAGAGGAAACATTATAGGTCATTTTGGGCCAATACCATTGAACAAGTGATTTTCCTCAACTTCTAAAATGCATAACTCCTTCATGCCAAATCCAAATGAGGTCAAATTAGTGACCAAATTGAATAGGTTTGAAATATCTACAACTTTAATGAAGGCACGTTTCTCATTTAAAGTCCATGGAAAACGTTATTCGAGGTGGAAGAAGTGAACATTTGACTTGGGACTTAGAAAATTTTCAAATATGTTTGATTTCCCAAACTTCCACCTCAAAATTTATCACGATCCAAGCTTCAAATGAAAAAGTGTTCAACAAGAAAGTTATTCCCCTTGATCGCACCTTTCCAAAAAATCAAAGATCACCTCATTTGGCCAAAGTATGAAGGACTTGCGCATGGGTGTAAGTTGAAGGACCATTTGGATGTTTTGCACTTTCAGCATGATGCACACTCATTTTTGGATCAGAACACGTCATTTCACGGGCCTAACACACGCCCATGCAACCAACAAAGGGAATTTTGAAATTTTTACAAAATTGGAAATGTGTAGAAAGTAAACTCCTTTCCTATAAATAAGACCCTCATTGCTCAGAATTAAGGACCTCATGCCCAAGCTTTGAACCTGCAACCCAAAACCCTCACCATTGAAGAATAAACTTGGGGATTTTCTTTGAAAATTGAGTTTCAATTCTCCATCTATTTTGAGATTGAAACTCCAAGAGTCCTTACCTTTCCTTGATCTATTTCACCTTAATTAAGCATCTGAAGCAAGGCCAAGCATAATTGAAAGCAAGATCGTGCCAATCTGAAGCTCCATTGAAGGTGAATTTTTAGAATTTTCATCTCTTCGATTCTCCCTCAATTCTTCACCATTCTTGTTGATTTTTGGTTGTTTGAAGTCCTATCTATGTAGGCAAGAAGATTGAGTTGCTTTAAGGTCAAATTGAAGCAACTCAGTTCATAATCCTCAAAATTCAAATCCCTGTATCTTTTTATATACTTGGAATTGGAGAAAATTGAGGCCAGATTCGTGCTCCTGAGCATTTTTCCTTCAAACTAGTGTATTCAGTTTTGATTTTCCTTTGAGTTAAGCTTGAACCAGACCGGTGGCTCTCACCGAAGAAGATGACCGGGGCTAGGGCTCCTGTGGTGTGCTGGCTTGTCCAGGACCATCTGATCTGAGTCTCATCTTCTAATCTCATGCGTCCAAATAGATTACCCTATCTGGGGCATGTTTGACTTGTGTGCATGTGGAACGCGCGCTCATGGCCATCTGATCTGCCACCTCAATTAATGAGGGAGATCAGATGACCCTTATTTTTTTGATTTTTCTAATTTTTCATTTAATCCCTTACATTTTATTAATTCAGATTAATTTCATTTTTAATCCAAAAAATATAGGACTTTCACCAAAAAAATTCTAATATTTTCCTCTTTTATTTTCTGCATTAAATTTTTTTTGGATTAATTTTGATATTTTTCATGATTTAATTGTTTTTATGTATATTTTTAATTGTTTAAAACTACTTCTGACTTTTCAAAAATTATGATTTTTTTTGTCTAAGGTCCTTTGACCTTGTTTGACCTAGGATAAATCTCTTGGCCATTTATTTCGTGTTTTGAAGAGGTTTTAGGTTTTTGATCAAACATAATTTAATTTAAATGCATTTTAACTTGATTTTTAATTGATTAAAATGTTGAGCCATTTTTATTGACTTGTGAAGTTTGACTATGTGTTTAGGCCTTGGTTAAGGTTGATTTGACTTTTGTTGGATTAAAATCATTGGATTTAGGGGATTGATGAAATGTACATTTCATCTCCCAAAATGAATGAATAATTTTAATTTGATAAAATTCCTCCCATGACCAATTTGTGTTGATATCATCTCCCCTCCCTCTTCATCTTCAATCCCATTCTATCTCATCCCCTCCATTGACCAATGAAGTCTCAATATCCTAAGGCTAATTGGTTCATTAATAACTCTGTGTTAGATGAACCA
Organism: Lathyrus oleraceus; assembly: GCF_024323335.1. Lineage (NCBI taxonomy): Eukaryota > Viridiplantae > Streptophyta > Magnoliopsida > Fabales > Fabaceae > Lathyrus > Lathyrus oleraceus. The sequence continues at coordinate 358,360,610 of NC_066582.1, read as the reverse complement.
ATACAGGTATGGATGAGATTAGGTCCATCATTTGATCATCTTCTTTTTGTGTGTGGCATGTTTTAGGAGTATGGTTCATTATACCATATCTCTAACATGCATTAACACCAAAAAATTTATTGCCCGACCTCAAATAGTTGTGACTTCTACATAAGTCCAATTACGATTGCTTAATATAGCGCTAAGTTTTGACTCAAAAGCATAGTATTCTAGTAAGTGAGATTGTATGTCTCTCCCCTTTCATGGTATTGTGTGGAAACTTGGCCTTTTTTCTTTCCTTTGGAAGATGTCTCGGTTCAAGGATCCATGCTTGTGAATAGAGGGTTGAGTGTTCTCCAAAGAATGACTTAATCAATTGAAAAGAAAAAAATCACTAACATCTAATCAACTAACATTTGACTAACTTTTATTAATCTTGCTTTTTTTACTTTCAAGTCATTTAATTTATGCAATTTAAATTCAAGCCATTTATTATTTCATTTGTCATTTACATATGGTTTAACTTGTTTATGTTTATGTCATTTTCACTTTGCTCACTTGAGCCATATATTGTGGTTTTATATATTTGTTTGTGTATCTTGTTTATGTTTGTGGTCTTAGGACCTTAAAATACTTAATAAACGACAAAAACCCTAAAAAATGTTTGTGTGGACTGTTGGATTTGATCTGAGCTTTGGACTAAGAATTAGGCAACATTCCCTCTGCAAAAGTACTTGGCCAATGCCAACATTTCTGAGACCAAGTTATTGTGATTTGAGCTTCCATCTGATGCAAGTATGGGGATCCACATGAATTCATCTGCTACATGGTCTTGATGCAAATGTTACTTTGAACCTGTGCCTAATGCCTTATTCTGAGCCATTCAAGGAGTATGTCATCTGATACATGGAGTTGCTAAGCTTGGATGTGGCTATCTTTATTTTATGCCTTGCTCTTCATCTTACTACTTGTTTATTGACATTGCTTGATTCTGAAGTCCAAAGGAAAAATGGGTTTCTATGTGACATTCTTGTCTATTGGATTGCATCCCATTGGTCAGATCTTTTCAACTCTTAACTTTTAATTTTTGCTTGGGATTAGTCTCTTCGTCTCCTTCCATTCTCTCAAATTTCAAAATCTCTCCCCTCTTTTAAAAATCTTCTTTGCTTGTGATTTCTAAACATAGACTTTATTGCAAATTAGAAACTTTGTCCTTATGCCATTGTATTTTTAAACTCTTTTCTTAAATAAAACTTGTAAATGAATCTAACCATATTGACTTAAAATTTCAAAAAGATAAAAAGAACTAACACTCATTCAAACTCTTTTAGGCCCTTTGTGCCTCTTTTAAATTTTTTTTTGTTAAAAGCAATTCACTCACTTTGAAATTGATACCATGAACTACGAGGTTTTAATCCCTCATTTTTATGTTGGTACGTAGGCACAAGTCCAAATGTCTTGTCAAACACAAAAATATAATTAATGAATTCTTTTCTCATCCCCACACTCTATTTATTGAAAACATCTTTATACCAAAAAGATATACACACATAGAAAAGGGATCCCCAGGAGTACCTAGGAAACTTTGGGTGCTAACACCTTCCCTCTGTGTAACCAACCCCCTTACCTGTGATCTCTGACATTTTATTAGTTTTGATTTGAAAACTTCTTATCTTTGGGTTTTGTTCGTACTTTTCCCTTTTCCTTTGGAAACAATAAAAGCACGGTGGCGACTCTAGTTTTATTAACGTTAAGTTTATCCATAGCTTAATGGTCATGAATTTACCGCTACAAGTAATAACATTAATAGATCGGTATCACCATTGGTAATACGTTTAACGGGTCCTGTCCCGTATGCATCTAATAAAGTTGTGCCTTATCAGTATAATGACACAATGGTAGAGAATGGTCAAGAGATTCCATTACTCGTAGCAAATTTTGTGGTGAATATAACTGATATTGCAAAGGTGACCCGTAGTGGTCGTGTCTTCGGTCCGATCTTTCCAAGAGAAGTAGAGGACGTTTCAGCCAGTAAGAAGGTAGAGATTCCAGTGATGAATCCAGTTAGTGCTCTAGTGTGTAAATTTGGTGAATCCATCAAGTTGAAGCCTAATGATGATGATGAGGTATTACGATTGATTAAGAGGAGTGAGTTTAATATGGTGGAGCAACTACTCCAAACCCCGTCGAAGATTTCAGTGTTGTCTCTATTAATGAACTCTGAAGCATACATAGAAGCATTGCATAAGGTACTAGAGCAAGCTTACGTTGAGCACGATGTTACTGTGGATCAATTTGACCACATTGTTGCTAACATCACTTCTTGCAATAATATTAGCTTTTGTGATGAAGAGTTTCTCGAGGAAGGAAGAAACCATAATCTAGCACGATGAATTGTAAGGAGGATGAACTATCCAATGTGTTGGTTGATATTGGTTCTTCTTTGATCGTGCTTCCGAAATCAACTATATCTAGGATTTCTTATCAAGGTGCCCCTATAAGGTACAGTGGCGTGATTGTCAAAGCGTTCGACGATTCTCGTAAAACTGTCATTGGTGAAGTGGACCTTCCAGTCAAGATAGGTCCGAGTGATTTTCGTATTACTTTCCAAGTAATGGATATTCACTCGGCCTATAGCTATTTATTGGGAATTCCATGGATTCATGAGGCAGGAGTTGTGACATCTACTCTACACCAGAAGCTTAAATTTGTGAAGAACGACAAGCTTGTCATTGTTGGTGGAGAGAAGGCACTTTTGGTGAGCCATCTGTCATCCTTTTCTTATGTTGAAGCTGAGGAGGAGGTTGGAACTTCGTCTCAAGCCTTGTCTATTGCTGAAGTAAAGAATACTGGGGCACCCGTATCTTCTTTCAAGGATGCTCAAAAAGCTATTGAGACTGGCAACACTGATCAGTGGGGTCGCATGGTAGAAATTGTTGAAAACAAGAATAAGGCTGGATTGGGATTTCAACTAGAGCCATTCAACATCAAAATTGAAGATGTGCAACCGGGTTTCCATAGTGGAGGGTTCATTCATGGGAATGATCAACACTCACCTGCTGTGATTGAGGATGGTGACAGTGAATATGAAGTTGGCGCCGACTTTGTGACGCATGACCAGATTTGTAACAATTAGATTGTTGTTGATGTTCCTACTGTTATTCATCGCTCCAAGTAATTTGTTTTTCATTTTAAGAAAAATCCTTCTCCTATGCCTAAGGGAGAAGTGAACATTATTGGGCATTTCAATTATCATCAATCAAATGAAATTTTATTCATCCACGTCTTTGATGTTTTATTTTTACTTTTTGCTTTTTTGAAAATGGTAATCACAAAAAACATAAATAAATAATAATAATCCATCTGCATAATATTTTGTCACAATTCACTTCTCTAAAATCAAAATATCAAATCATTTGCAGGTTGGTTCTCAAACTTTGATTTCCTCGTGTTTGAGGCTGAGGAAGAAATTGTTGATGAAGAAGTATCTGATGAATTATCTCGTTTACTTGAGCACGAGGAAAAAGCCATTCAACCATTTGAAGAGCAGATTGAACTAGTCAACTTAGGTTCCGAAGATGATGTGAAGGAAGTCAAGATTGGGTCTCAATTGAGTCCAGAAGCTAAGAAGGGGTTGATTGATCTTCTTCGAGACTATTCAAATATGTTTTCTTGGTCCTACCAAGACATGCCTGATTTAGATTCTGAGATTGTGGAGAATAGATTGTCGTTGAAGCCAGAATGCCCGCCGGTCAAATAGAAGTTAAGAAGAACTCATCCTGATATTGCAGTGAAGATCAAAGAAGAAGTACAAAAGAAGATTGATGTTGGTTTTCTTGTTACCGCTGAGTATCCGGAATGGGTGGACAATATTGTGCCTGTTCCTAAGAAAGATGGAAAAGTCCGTATGTGTGATGATTATAGATATTTGAACAAAGCTAGCCCGAAAGATGATTTTTCTCTGCCACACATTGATATGTTGGTAGATAACACAGCTAAATTCAAAGTCTTTTCGATTATAGACGGATTTTCCGGTTATAATCAAATCAAGATAGCACCCGAAGATATGGAGAATACCACATTCATTACACCATGGGGAACTGTAGCGGTAAATTCATGACCATTAAGCAATGGATAAACTTAATGTTAATAAAACCAGAGTCGCCACCGTGCTTTTATTGTTTCCAAGGGAAAACGGAAAAGTACGAACAAAACCCAAAGATAATAAGTTTTCAAATCAAAACTAATAAAATGCCAGAGATTACACGTAAGGCGGTTGGCTACACAGAGGGAAGGTGTTAGTACCCAAAGTGTCCTAGGTACTCTTAGGGAGCCCTTTTTTTGTGTGTACATGTGTTTTGGTATAAAATGATGTTTGTCATAAATAGAGTGTGGGGATGAGAAAAGAATTCAGTAATTATATTTTTGTATTTGACAAGACCTTCAGACTTGTGTCTATGTACCAACATAAAATGAGGGATCAAAACCTCGTAGTTCGTGGTATCAATTTTAAAGTGAGTGAGTTGCTTTTGACAAAATTTTAAATTTAACAAAGGAACAAAAGGCCTAAAAGAGTTTGAATGAGTGTTAGTTCTTTTTGTCTTTTGAAATTTTAAGTCTAATATGGTTAGATTTATTTACAAGTTTGATTAAGAAAAAGAGTTTGAAAAATGCAATGGCATAAGGCCAAAGTTTCTAATTTGCAATAAAGTCTAAGTTTAGAAATCACAAACAAATAATGTTTTAAAAAGGGGGAGAGATTTGAAATTTAAGAAGTAGGAGGAGATGAGGAGACTAATCCTAAGCAAAAATTTTAAAAGTTAAGAGTTGAAAAGATCTGACCAATGGGTTGTAATCCAATAGACAAGAATGTCATATAGAAACCCAAATTTCCCTTGGACTTTAGAATCAAGCAATATCAATACACAAATCGCAAAATGAAGAGCAAGGAATCAAATAAAGATAGGCACATCCAAGCTTAGCAACTCCATGATCTTCTTCATAATTTCCCATGTATCAGATGACATACTCCTTGAATAGATTAGAGATAGGCATTAGCCACAAGTTCAAAGTAACAACTTCAATAAGACCATGTTGCAGATGAACTCAAATGGAATCTCAATACTTGTATCAGATGAAGTTTCAATTCAGAAGCACTTGATTTCATGCAAGTTGGCATTGGACAAGTCCTTTTGCATAGGGAGTGTTGCCTACTTCTAAGTCCAATGTCTCATATCAAATCCAACAGTCCACACAAATGTCTTTTAGGGTTTTTGTTATTATTATGTACGTTAAGGTCAAAAGACCACCAACACAAACAAGTATATACAATCACAAAATAATCATAAGATAACGCTTAAATGAGCAAAGTGAAAATGGAATTAAAGTAAATAAGTTAAATGGTATGAATAATGACAAATGAATAAAGACTTAATAATTAAAGTGCATAAAAGTAAATGGCTTGAAATTAAATGTTAGTTATTAGTTGATTAGAAGTTAGTATTGCTTTTGCTTTGTTTTGTTTAAGTCATTCTTTGGAGAACACTCAATCCATTATTCACAAGCATGGATCCTTGAACCAAGACATCTTTCAAAGGAAGGAAAAAAGACCAAGTTTCCATACAATACCATGAAAGAGGGGATACTTACAATCTCACTTACTAGAATGCTATACCTTTTTGTGTCAATAATTTAGCGTTATCTTAAGCAATCGTAATAGTAGCCACAACTATTTTAGGCTGGGAAATAGAAATTTTAGTGTTAATGCATGTTAGAGATATGGTATTATGAACCATACTCCTAAAACATACCACACTTAAAAGAAAATGGCCAAAGGGTGGACTTAATCTCATCCATACTTATATTGTTTTATGAACCAATTAGCCATAGGATGTAGAGATGTCATAAGTCAACGAGGTGGATGGGATAGAAAGGGACTGAAGATGAAGAGGGAGGCGAAATGAAATAAACTCAAATTGGTCATGGGAGGACTTTTATCAAATTAAAATCATTCATTCCTTTTGGGAGATAAAATGTACATTTCATCAATCCCCTAGATCCAATGATTTTAATCCAAGAAAGTCAAATCAACTTTGACCAAGGCCCAACAACAAAGGTCAAACTCAAAAAGTCAACACAAATAGCTCAACACAATTTATTTACAATTAAATAATTAAAGATCAATTAAAAATGCATTAAATTAAAATATGGTTGATCAAAAACCTAAAACCTCTTCAAAACACCAAATAAATGGCCAAGAGATTTATCATAGGTCAAACAAGGTTAAAGGACCTTGGAGAAAAAAATCATAATTTTTGAAAACTTAAAAGTATTTTTAAACAATTAAAAATATGCACAAAAACAATTAAATCATATTGGATAATTTTTGGTGAAGGTCCCATATTTGCTGGATCAATATTAAAATTAATATGAATTAATGAAAGTAAGTCAATTAAAATGAAAATCAGAAAATACAAAAAAACATGGACCACTTGATCTCCCTCATTAATTGAAGTGACATATCAAACGAATCTAAGTGCGCGTTCCACATGGTCATCAGTCAACAATGTTGCAGGGATGGTAATCTAGACCATCGCGTGAGATTAAAACAATTTGAATAGATCATGTGGTTAGAAGCATACCAACGCACCACCGGAGCCGGAGCTCCAGTCTTCTTCAACGGTGGACCTCACCGGACTGGTCCATCCTCAACCATCACCAAAATAAAAAAGGAGGACATGAATTTAAAGAAAAATGCCTAGGAGCTCGAATCTGGCCTCAATTTCACATAACTCCAAGTATATAGAAAGATACAGGGAGTTGAATTTTGAGGATCATGATCTGAGTTGCTTTGATTTGACCTCTAAGAAACTCAATCTTGTTGCCTACATTGGTAGGATTTCAGACAATCAAAAATCAACAGGAATAATGGAGAATTGAGTGAGAATCGAAGATATGAAAAATTCTGAAAATTACCTTCAATGTAGGTTCAGATGGACACGATCTTGCCCTTAATTGTGCTTGGCCTTGCTTCAGATGCTTAATGGAGTTGAAATGGATCAAGGAAGAAGGAGGACTCTTGGAGTTTCAAATCTCAAAATAGTTGAGAGATTCAAACTCGATTTTCAATGAAAATCACCAAGCTTATCCTTTGAATGTGAGGGTTTAGGGTTGCTAAATCAAAGCTTGCAAGCCAATGTCCATAATTCTGAGCAAGATGGGCTCTATTTATAGGCCAAGTGATTGATAGTAGCACACTTCTTTCAAAATTCCAAAAATAGAAATATCCTTTGCATGAATGCATGGGCGTGTGATAGGCCCATGTAATGATGCATTTAGGTCCAAAAATGAGTGTAAGCAATGCTGGAGTCAAGTGGAAAGGCCGCGCATTCGTGTATGGAAAGTGGAACTTCAAATATTCAAAATGGTCCTTCAAGTTTAAGCCATGTGCAAGTCATTCATTCTTTGTCCAAATGGGATGCATTTGGACTTTTTGGAAAGGTTAGATCAAGAGGAACAACTTTCATATTGAAAACATTTTCTTTTGAAGCTTAGATCATGACGAATTTTGAGGTTGAAGTTTGGAAAATCAAACATATCAAAAACATTTCTAAGTACCAAGCCATATGTTCTCTTCTTCCACCTTGAGTAACATTTTCTATGGACCTCAAATGAGAAAAGTTCCTAAATCAAAGTTGTATATATCTCAAATTAATTCAAATTGGTCACAAATTTTACCTCATTTGGATTTAACATGAAGGAGTTATGCATTTTAGAAGTTGAGGAAAATCACTTGTTCATTGGTATTGGCCCAAAATAACCTATAATGTTTCCTCATATCACATTCATTTAAAAGTTGAATTTTCACTTCCTCCAAACATCAAAGTTGAAGTAGGCATCTTGAGTTTGATCATGCAACTTTAATAACTTTCATCTCGTAAAAATTGACCAAGTTATGGTCTTGGGAAGTTGACCTCCAAATTAGGGTTTAGACAAAATGACCTATAATCTTTCACCATTAAAAATGACTTTACAAGCAAAACCAGCTCTAGACCTTAACATGAATGTTGTTTGGAATGTCATTTAGAGTAACGTTTCTCTTGGAATCATTTTCATATGACAAAAATTGTAGGAGATAGGGTGTATGGAACCCCAGTTTTGACTAGTTGAATTCTTCTAGCCAACCACCATGAACCAACTTTCTAGCTTGATATTCTCTTGACTTTTGGGACTCATGGAGGATCATATATGCATAATATAATGTAATGTTGAGTATCCCTTGAAATATTTGATCAATTGTTGAAGAAGTGCCATAAGATACCCATATGAATTAGGGATTCGAAGGCAAACCAACTCCAAACTCTTGATGATTTCTTTATCAAAATAACATGTGAAGATCATGGGGATTCATATATGATACTTAGAGCCATAGTAAACCAATTCTTTATTGAGCTCCTTGCAATGAGGGTCTTAAACCCTAGACGTGAGCTTGATAGAGCATAGATGAGCATGTGCACTACCTACAAAAGAGTTAAGCTATACAATGACATATTTTTGGTATTTTGGTTAGTAAATAAAGAAAAATAAAGTATGATACAATCAAATGGTGCTTGGTGATCTCTCCCACTGCAAACCCAATGAATGAGCGGTAGGGAGGATGCCAAGGTGTGATCCCAATGCTAGTGCATATGATGTGAATAACATGAGGGATCTTAGGTTCAAAATTGGGGTCTTACAGCTGCCCTTATTTAAGGATGTTCTAGCTGAGGAGACAAAGGTTAAAATCTTTGTATCGACTCAGTAGAAAGGGCTTAAATAACAATATATAGAAACAAATTTTGGTCCCTAAGAGACCTCATGATGCATATGATATGAATGCAAAAAATAATCTCTGTGATGTTGCCACAAAGGAAAAGAATCCGAAGAGACTGAAAGTCCGCAGGAGTGTAATGTATTCCATAAGGAAAACTCACTGGGGAGATAGAGACTCTGGGGATAAAAAGTTATGCGTAGGCCAGGCTACGACTTAAAACTACTGGGGGACACAGGGGATTGCATGAGAATAAATCAATGGAAAGACCGAGCCGGAGAATAAAAAGAACATCTACAGGGGAAATGGGTAGATCAGAATAAAAATGAAATACCCGAACCAAGCAGGAAACAACAGTTTCACTGAGGAAATACGCAATCAAACTCTAATGGGGAAGAAATGAACTTCAACACAGGAGTAACAAAAATATATTATCCACTACCGGTTACTGGATAAGGAGTTGACATAATCTGGAAGAGAGGACATCCGTTACCGGTTAGGGTAAACATATCAAGGATGACTCGCTGAGGGAAACCAGGAGGTTTATTCGTTACCAGTTACTGGGTAAAGAATAACTTGCTGGAAAAAAGCCAAATAGGATTTATAACTACTGGTTACTGGGCAGAAGACCGCAAAGGAAGAAAATATCCATCACTGATTAAAGTGAACATATCAAGGATAGACTCAAAGGGGAAGAATATCTGTCATCTGTTAAGATGAACATATCAAGGATAGACTCACATAGGGACATTAGGAAGGATATCCGTGACCAGTTAAGATGAACATATCAAGGATAAATTGCCTAAAAAAGTAGGAATTATATCTATCGGATACTGGATAGAATACTAAAAGTGAATATCCGTCACCAGTTAAGATGAGCATATAAAGGATAAAATCCGAGGGGAAGCAGGATTTACAACTACCGGTTACTGGGCTGAAGACCGCAAAGATGAGGAAATCCATCATGAACATATCAAGGATTAACTCTCTGGGGAAAGAAAATAGGGATTACAACTACCTTTTTACTGGGTAGAATACCAAAAAGAGAATATCCGTAACCGGTTAGGGTGAACATATCTAGGATAAACTCAAAGTAGGGAAGAAAATATCTGTCACCGGTTAGGATGAACATATGAAGGATAAACTTCCTGGGGAAACATGAGAAACAAATCTGCTGGGGAGAAAAGGGGTGCTTTTTCCAAGTATTGGGCAAAAAAGTGAAATACTTGCAAATTGAGAAGAATATTACCAGTTACTGGGTAGTAAACTCTTAGGGGACCAAAAGCATCTATCTAGGTAAGATTTAGAAAGAAAAGATCAATCAAAGACTCAACCTAATAAGAATATAACTCAAGGGGAATGCTTCCATCCAGACTATCAACTAGGGAGGAAGCTCAAATAATAATCATCCACGAGAAAGTAACTCAGTGGAGAATGAGAAAGGTTAAATTTTTTCTGCTTAGTGGGATGACACTCTATAATTGAAAGAGGACAGACAAACCAAATCTATGTGGGTAAAAGTATACCACCGTAACAGAGGATCAGAGAAACAATGAATTATAAAGTGCATTATTAATGTAATAATGAAATGAATGTATATCTATATATATATATGTATATATGATGATTATGATGACAAAATGATCATAAAGGATACAAATGTCACTGGTCTGAATCATCGATACAATACTTCTCCAATCCTCAAAGGAGGGAAACAACTGTTGGAGAGAATCAGCCACCTCAATCCTGGTTAGGGAAAAGAGGAGCGGATCCGTTTAGGAAACTGCATTATCAATTTTGCGGGGATTTTTAGGTCAGCACCATATCAAATGGGAGACAACCTTGTAGAGGGTCAAAAATATTGCTCAAGAGTTAGGGACAACTCTGATGGAGACTTGTGGGGGAACAATTTTTTTTGAATCTATGCAAACTCCTACGATGATGCGCCTACAACTCGAGGGAGCCAATCACAAACTCGGTTGGGGAAACCAACGAAACCCGGTTGGAGATGCTTACATGCTGATGGGGAATAAAAAAAGATCACACCAACTGCTTGGGGTCAACAATGCTTTGCATTTAGGGGTTACCGTTTTCAAACCGCTGTTGATATTCCTTTAATTGCTTTTTTAAAAGTAGCTGCTTTTATTATTCAATAAAACATGCTTTTTATTTTAAAATTTTAATTTTAAAATGATCATAATAAAATCTAATTCTATTTAGCTGAATAAATAAGAATAGAAACAATTGGATAAAAAGCTCAACTTTATTTAATAGAATGGTAGTCTGTAAATGACAAGACTCCATAGATCTTTACAAAAGTTGAAAAATGGTAATTTACATGGAAAATGGATACATTGAATACAATGATCACTAATCCTTACACCGCCTTTAATATCCACTATGCTCTTGGCTTTGGTTGAAGATGAATCAGAACCAAACGTTGTGCTCAAGAAAGTCTTCAAGACTGAAGATCAACAGGATGCAGTTACTTGCTATGATCCCTAATTTTTGCATAAATTTCCCCAAGGTGGGGTACACAATTTATCGGGATAAGTTTTCTATTTTATGTCTCTAACTTTTGCCTGGATCACCCTTTCAGGTTTTCAATCCACCGAGATGCTCATTTTTGCCTAAGCCGCCCTTTTGGGTTTTCAACTTAGCGACTTGTTCTTTTCTTTTTAGGCAAAGTTATTTTATTGACTGCATCAATATTCATAGGATGAGTGAACTCTTCACCATCCATAGTTGCAAGAATTAAAGCACCGCCTAAAAATGCTCTCTTAACAACATATGAGGCTTTATAATTAGGAGTCCAGTTTCCCCTAGAATATGGTTTGAAAGATAGAATTTTCTTGAGCACAAGATCACCTTCTCTGAATGCACGAGGTCTGACCTTCTTATCAAAAGCTTTCTTCATTCTCTGCTGATATAGTTGTCCATGACACATGGTAGTCAACCTGCTCTTTTCAATCAAATTCAGCTGGTCATACCTAGTTTGGCACCATTCAACTTCAGTCAACTTGGCTTCCATTAATACACATAATGATGGGATCTCAACCTCTATTGGGAGCACAACTTCCATGCCATAAACAAGTGAGAAAGGGGTTGCCCCTGTTGAAGTGCGGATCGATGTACAATACCCATGCAAAGCAAATGGGAGCATTTCATGCCAATCCTTGTACGTCACAACCATTTTCTTAATGATCTTCTTGATGTTCTTGTTCGCAGCTTCAACAACCCCATTCATCTTGGGTCTGTAAGGAGAAGAATTATGGTGCAAAATCTTGAAGTCTTTGCAAAGAGCTTCCACCATATTATCATTCAAGTTAGATCCATTATCAGTAATGATCTTACTTGGCATACCATACCGGCATATAATCTGATTCTTGATAAACCTTACAATAACTTGCTTGGTTACATTCACATATGATGTCGCTTCAACCCACTTTGTGAAGTAGTCAATAGCCACCAAAATGAAACGATGTCCGTTAGAAGCTTTGGGCTCAATCATGCCAATCATGTCAATTCCTCACATGGAGAAGGGCCATGGGGAGGAAATAACGTTCAAAAGTGTCAGAGGAAAATGAATCTTATCCGCATATACTTGACACCTGTGGCATTTCTTCACAAACTTGCAACAGTCAGATTTCATTGTCAGCCAATAGTAACCTTCTCTCAACATCTTCTTAGCCATAGCATGTCCATTGGAATGAGTACCAAAGGAACCTTCATGGACTTCAGTCATAAATAAGTATACTTCATGTCTATCTACTCATCTGAGCATAACCATATCGAAGTTTCTCTTGTAAAGTACATTACCATTCAGGTAAAAATTGTTGGCTAATCTCCTCAAAGTCTTCTTATCTTTCAAAGATGCCCCACGCGGGCAAATTTGACTTTGGAGAAAACATTTGATATCAAAGTACCATGGTTTCTCATATTTGATCTCTTCAATAGAAAATACATGAGCTGGCCTATTAAGACATATCACAATCAGATTAGGAACCTCATTCCAATACTTCACCATAATCATTGAAGCCAACGTTGCAAGAGCATCTGCCATCTGGTTTTCATCTCAAGGGATATGATGAAACCCAACCTTTGTAAAGAAATTTGAAATCCTCCTCGCATAATCTCTATATGGTATTAAACTGGGTTGATTTGTCTCCCATTCACCTTTGATTTGATTCATAACCAAAGCTTATTCTCCATGGACGTCTAAATATTTGATTCTGAGATCAACGGCCTCTTCAAGCCCCATAATGCAAGCTTCATACTCAGCCATATTATTCGTACACTGGAAAGTCAATCTAGTTTTAAATGGAAAATGAGTGCCTTAAAGATTAATAATCACTTCCCCAAATACCATATCGATTAACAACTCCATCAAATACCATGCTCCAACGGGAACCAGGTACTGGCCCTTCTTCAAGCAATGGTTCATCACAATCTTTCAATTTCAAGTACAACATCTCTTCATCAGGAAAGTCATACTACACTAACTGGTAATCTTCAATCGGTTGGTGAGCAAAATGATCAGCCAGGTCACTACCTTTGATAGATTTTTGAGATAGGTATTCAATATCATACTCGGATAACAACATCTATCAACGGGCAGTCCTCCTAGTTAAAGCAGGATTCTCAAAAATATACTTCATTGGATCCATTTTGGATATCAACCAAGTGGTATGACTTAACATATACTGAAGCAGACGCTTAGCAGCCCAAGCCAATGCACAACAAGCCTTCTATAGCATAGAATACCGAGTCTCACAATCGGTGAACTTCTTCCTGAGGTAGTAAATACCATATTCTTTCTTTCCAGTTTCGTCTTGCTGACCTAGAACACAACCCGTACTTTCTTCAAGCACAGTCAAATACATGATCAACGGTCTTCCTTTAACAGGCAGAGATAGAATCGGAGGCTCAAGCAGATACTCTTTGATACTGTCAAAAGCTTTCTGGCAATCCTTAGTCCAATCACAAGACTGATCTTTCCGAAGAAGCTTTAATTTAGTCACACATGTGGCAGTCATATGCGAAATTAATCTTGAGATATAATTCAAGTGGCCGAGAGAACCTCTGACTTGCTTCTCAGTTTTGGGCGCATGCATCTCTTGTATGGCTTTGACCTTGGCAGGATCAACTTCAATACCTTTCTCGCCGATAATAAAGCCCAACAACTTACTAGAACAAACACCAAACGTACACTTATTGGGATTCAAGCGGAGTTTGTACTTCCTTAAACGCTGGAATAGCTTCAACAAATGCTCAACATCTTCTTCTTCATCACTGGATTTAACAATCATATCATCATCATAGACTTCGATCTCTTTATGCATCATATCATGAAAAATACTAGTCATAGCTCTCTAGTAAGTTGCACCAACATTCTATAAACTGAAAGGCATCACTCTATAACAGAATCTTCCCCACGGTGTAATGAATGTGGTCTTCTCCATATCTTTGGGTGCCATTTTAATATGATTATAACCGGAAAATCCATCCATAAATGAAAAGACTTTGAATTTAGCTGTATTGTGTACTAACATATCAATGTACAGAGGAAATCATCTTTTGGACTAGCTTTGTTCAAATCTCTGTAATCAACATACATGCGGACTTTTCCGTATTTCTTAGGAACATGCACAATATTGGCAATCCATTGCGAATACTCAGCAGTAACAAGGAAACCAACACCAATCTTCTTCTTCACTTCTTCTTTGATCTTCACTTCCATATCAGGATGAGTCCTCCTCAACTTTTGCTTGACTGGCGGGCATTCTGGCTTCAACGACAATCTATGCTCCACAATCTCAGAATCCAAACCAAGCATGTCTTGATAGGACCAAGCAAACACATCTGAATACTCTCAAAGAAGATCAACCAACCCCTTCTTAACCTATGGACACGGTTGAGACCTAATCTTGACTTCATTCACATCATCTTCGGAACCCAAGTTGACTAACTCAATCTGCTCTTTGAACGACTGGATGGCTTTTTCCTCGTGCTCAAGTAGACGAGACAACTCATCAGGCACTTCTTCATCAATTTCTTCCTCAGCCTCAAACACAGGGAATTCAAAGTTTGGAGAAGGAGTAGGATCATTGTATTCAATTGGTTTAGAAACCAACCTGCATAATGATTTGATATTTCGATTTTAAAGAAGTCGATTGTGACCAAATATTATGCAGATGGACAATTTTATCGTTTATTTATTTATGTTTTCTTTTGTGATTACCATTTTCAGAAAAGCAACAAGTAAAAATAAAAACATCAAAAATATGGATGAATAGAATTGCATTTTATTAATGATGATATTAAAAGATGCCAAACAATGTTCACTTCTCCGATAGGCATAGGAGAAGGATTTTCAAAAACAATAAAGCAATTACTTAGAATGATGAAAAATAATAGGAACATCGACAGCGGTCCAATTGTTGCAAGCTTTTCCATGCATCACAAAATTGGTGTAGTCTTCATCTTCATCCCCCTCAATCACTCCAACTGAGTGTTGTTCATTACCATGAATGAACCCCCCTCTACAGAAACTGGGTTGCACATCTTCTACTGATGACCCTTGGTGGAAACCTAAACTGGCTCAACTCTTATTCTTGGCGACCTCTACCATCCGACCCCACTGATCAGAATTACCGTCTTCTACAACCTTCTGCGCGTCTTTAAAAGAGAACATGGATGCCCCAACTCTCTTTTCTTCAGCAATAGATAGAGCTTGGGACGGAGTTCCAATCTCATCCTCAGCTTCAACAAACGTGAAAGACAACAGGTGGCTTACTAACAAAGCTTTCTCTCCACCAACGATAACGAGCTTACCATTCTTCATAAATTTCAACTTCTGATGCAGAGTTGACGTAACAGCTCCCACCTCATGTATCCACGACCTTCCCAACAAGCAGCTATAGGCCGGGTGGATGTCCATTACTTGAAAAGTAATCTGGAAATCACTCGGACCTATCTTCACTAGAAGGTCCACTTCTCCTATAACAGTTTTGCGAGAACTATCAAAAGCTTTGACGATCACGCCACTGTATCTCATTGGAGCTCCTTGATATGACAATTTGGAAAGAGTTAACTTCGGGAGTACATTCAAATAAGAGTCGGTATCAACCAACACATTTGACAATGCATCCTCCTTGCAGTTCATTAATATGTGCAACGCTAAGTTGTGGCATCTGCCTTCCTCAGGAAGTTCTTCATCACAAAAGCTCAGATTGTTTCATGAAGTAATGTTAGCCACAATATGATCGAACTGGTCTACTGTTACATCATGTTCCACATAAGCTTGCTCCAATACCCTTTGCAATGCTTCTCTGTATGCTTCAGAATTCATGAGTAGAGACAACACTGAAATCCTGGAAGAAGTTTGGAGCAACTGCTCCACCATATTAAATTCACTTTTCTTAATCAAACGAAGTACCTCATCATTATCATTAGGCTTCAAACTGCTGGATTCACCAGACTGACACTTTTGAGCGCTAACCGGATTTGCTACAGGAAAATCAACCTTCTTACTGACATCCTCTACATTCTTCAGGAAAATAGGTCGAAAAACATGACCACTACGGGTCACCTTCGTAACATCAGCAATGCTCACAATAGAACTGGTCGTAGGCAACAAAACCTCTTGACCATTTTCCAACATAGTTGCATTATACTAATATGGAACAGCTCTATCGGATGCATTTGGGACTGGGCCCGCTAACCGTATTACCAACGGTGATACCGATCTGTTGATGTTGTTACTGCTGCTACTGTCAAACTGAATTACCATCCTCTCAGGGGTTTTGAACACAGGAACTATTACTTTGACATCATCTATATCCCTTGACTGTTGAATCTTCATTACATTCTCATCCATCAAATTCTAGATATCTCTCTTGACAACTAAATACCCACGGGGGTTCACACTACAGATTGCAAAACTGTTATGATCATGCTCGCAATCACTAATAGTACCCAAGGTCTTATGCATCTCAACCAAAGATCGACGAATACGTCGCACGTCAAATACTCGGAAACTTCCTGGACAACCATCTACCATATTGACAAAGGAACTACCATGAGCAGGAAATAGATTTGCTTTCACATTCGGCACACAATCCTCAAAGGACACCATCCCACTCTTCACGAGCTTCTGAACCTCATATTTCAGCGGGTAGCAATTCTCAATATCATGGCCAGGAGCTCCTTGATGAAAGGCACAATGAAGCTCTGGCTTATACCACCATGGAAGTGGTTCTGGGATTTGCGACGGATTTCTTGGTTGAAGAAGGTTCTTGAGAACCAAAGATGGATACGATTCGGCATAAGTCATAGGAATAGGGTCAAAAGAGACCTTCTTCCTCTCGAAATTTTGTTGTTGGTGTTGTTGTTGTTGTAGTTGTTTGTTCTTTGTTGTGGATGCTGTTGACGTTGTTGTTGAACTGGTACTGACTGATTATTAGAAAATACGGGAATAACATATGATACTTGATGATGATGTTGACGGGGTTGTGGACTTCTTCTTACATGATGCCTCCTCTGCCTCCCCCATTGATACTGCATTGGTTTCAGTTTCCTTCTTCTTAGTGAAACGGTTACCATACCTCTTTCTTGATGATACCTCTTCTTTAGATAAACGTCCCTCACGAACACCTTCTTCTAATCCCATCCCCATGTTTACCATTTCGGTAAAGTCACTGGGGTCACTGGCAATGATTCGCTCATAGTAAAACGAGCTCAGGGTCTTGAGGAAGATCTTGGTCGTCTCCTTTTCTTCCAACAGAGGGTTGATCTGAACAGCTAGCTCTCTCCATCTCTGGGCATATTCTTTGAACGTCTCTTTGTCCTTCTAAGACATTGACCTCAGTTATTCCCTATCTGGCGCCATATCCACATTGTATTTGTATTGTTTCATAAATGCTTCACCCAAATCATTGAACGCGCGAACACTTGCACTATCCAAACCCGTGTACTACCTCAGAGCGACACCAGTCAAACTATCTTGAAAGTAATGAATCAGTAACTGATCATTATCAGTTTGCATCGACATCTTCCTGGAATACATGACAAGATGGCTGAGCGGGCAAGTGTTTCCCTTATACTTTTCAAAGTTAGGGACTTTGAACTTCATCGGGATCTTGACGTTGGGAACCAAGCAAAGTTCCGCAGCATTCTTACGAAACAAATCTTTTCCCCTCAAGGACTTCAACTCCTCTAGCAGCTCAAGGATTTGGTTATTCATCTCGTCCATCTTCTATTAAACATCCGGACCCTCAGACCGCTCGGAATGGTAGATGGTGTCCTCAACGCGAGGCATGGTGTGAACAACTGGAGGAGGAATAGACATGACCGGGATAGATGCCGACATGGAAGCAAAAGTAGGCACAAAACCTTCAGGCACAAAGTTGGGCGACATTCCCCACGGGAATCCAGCAGGCATGGCAGGAGCAAACTGAGTGGCAGACACGGTTGAAGTCACAACCTCTGAAATGACAGTCCTCTGAGGAGGAGTTATGGGTGTTGGAGAATATTGACTTTGAGCAGCTAAAACAGACTCCAACATGGAAGTCAAGCGGGCAATCTCGTCCTTCAACTCTCTGTTCTCTTGTTCCAAGTGTTCCATGATTCTTGGATGATTGGCGCGAGTATTGTATCGATGAGTCAGCTTGGCTGAAGCACACAAGAATAACCAATAAGACACCTGACGGAAGAAAAACCTGCTATGAAAATGATGCATGAAATGCAATGCTTTGATTGTCTTTATTTTCAACGAACATACTATTTTATTTGGAAATATATAATAACAATTGTAACAATTTGATTGACATAAAAATCTCTTTTATTCATATAATTTGGAAGGATTACACTGAGTACAATTTCAGAAACCAAAATACAAATACAAGAGAAAAGGAAACTAGTCATCCTAAGGATCCCCTAACAAAAGTGTCAGATGATCTGGCCACAGGCGCGTACTTCCTTTGGATGCGTCGAATCTCGATTCAAAAGATGTCTTCATCTCAGCCTTTTCAAGGACAAACTGATCTACAATCTTCTTCCAAGCACCAGAAGGCTGAGGTATACTAGAGGAAGATGGACCCTCTTGCTATCTCTGTCTCTTCACTGTTCGGTCTTCAAGAAGTTCAATAAGCGCAACTTTATCCTTCGACTCAAGCTGCAACTCCTCATGCTTTCGGCTCAAAGCACGAAACCGCTCTTCCCACATATCCTTCTATTGCTTCATCTTGGTGAGTGTGTCTTCCAACTCCTTTACATCTTGGTTAGGGAGAGCTAATGGCTCAACCACAACCATAGACATAGGTCTTTGTCAAGCATACGACATCTTCAACTCCAATGCTCTCTTCTTCACCCAAGTAGTGTAAGCTTCCAAAGCTACACAGTTGCACGGACCAAGCTCGGATCTTCCTTTCCTATGCACATTATGCCAAGCATGTATCATCTTCTACTTCAAATGTTGGGGATCTTTACCCTCTTGATAGAAAAGACCTTCTAACTGAGTATTATTAGGATTGTCTCTCAAGGGGAACCCAAGTTTACGACGAGCCAAAGCAGGGTTCTAGTTGATTCCTCCTTGTCTACCAATGAGAGGCACATTAGAGATATCACCATAATAATCAATAATATACAAGCTACTCAATGTGGAGTCATACCAAACTATATCATCATTAGTGAGAGACATAAGTCTCTAGAACCACCTTAGACATTATTTGTTCTCCACAAAAGCAGGCGTCTGAGGCAAGTGTGAAATAAACCACTTGTATAGAAGAGGAACACAACACACAATTATTCCACCACCTTTGGAATTACTTAGATGCAAAGAGAAATACATAGCACCCAACAAAGTAGGCACAAGATTTCCAATCAAGAAGATTCTAATGGCGTTAACACCAACAAAACCGTCAATGTTAGGGAACAAAGCCAACCCATAGATGAGCAACACAAAGATGGCTTCAAAAGAATCCACACTAACGGCTTGAGCAAAGGCAATAGCTTCCTTGATGAGGAACTCATAAGTCAACCCAAAAATTCCTCCTTTCTCCACCCAATGAGCCTCGATCTCAAACTTCTTCAGATGAAGAGCTTCATCTATGATATGAGATTTAGGAATCTCTTCGAATCAACTAAAAGGCACTTTGTTAGAAATAGGTATTCCCAAGAGATGAGCATACTCCTCCACCATAGGCACAAGCTGATAATCAGGAAAAGTGAAGCAACGGTAGAGAGGATCATAGAACCGAACCAATACACTCAAGAGTCCTTCAACCACATCATAAGACAATACAGATAGAAGCTTCCCATGATATTGTTTAAAATCTGGACATCTTAAATTATACTTCTTAGTGTTCCTTCGTCCATAATCCATGGTCTGAAAATATTTGCAAATAAAACCTCAGTTCCTTGAAGTTATTTTTGGTGTGATGAATGTTACGATGTGCATGAATGCATGAATGCAACAATCACAAATAAGGGATCACACACGAGGAAAACAAACAAAGGTCAAGGGATGAATCAAGTCATTGTCAAGATCAATCATCCATTTTGGTGGATTAGGGTTTTCACCTTATCATCATCTAAGTTCCATTGACATTGACAAGACTTGATTGGATCAACCAAGAATCAAGGGTTTGTTGTGAGTCACGAGCATGGAGTCAGGTTAAGATCCATCCCTGAAGGAGTGTACTAAGGATAAAAACCTATAGATCATGTTCTAAAAAGTTCCCAGAGTCTTAATTCCATCTATCGGATATTACATGTTAGGATGACTGAGTCATCAACCCATAATATTCTCCAGAGAAACTCGTCTGAGTGTAGTATCGCGTAACAACTATTATCAAGTCTACACCTGAACAATCTCCGCACTACATCCTAAATAGGCCAAGATGGGTTAAATGTTCTACGGTCCTCAGCTTCTCGGACCCCAAATCAGAGAAAGTAATGGCTAACCACAAATAACTTGTGTCACATCAATAGCTCCAAAAGAGTCTCCACTGAGTAGATGGATCTCAAGCCAACTTGTTAAGGATTACTCCACATAAGTCGAACATGACTATACCATCTTCCTATCTTAATTGCACTCAAGTTCGGGTTAGAACTTATCTCACCACTCAGAGATCACAAAGCACAACAAGCAGATTATATCATACAAACAAATATACATACATCAAATATACAATTATATAAAAACAAAAAAAAGTAGGCTAAACCCACTGGAGACTACTCCCCAGTAGAGTCACCACTTAATTTCTGTAGCGATAAATTCATGACCATTAAGTTATGGATAAACTTAAAGTCAATAAAACCAGAGTCACCACCGCGCTTTTATTGTTTCCAAGGGAAAATGGAAAAGTACGAACAAAACCCAAAGATAAGAAGTTTTCAAATCAAAATTAACAAAATGCCAGAGATTACAGATAAGGGGGTTGGCTACACAGAGGGAAGGTGTTAGCACCGAAAGTGTCGTAGGTACTCCTAGGGAGCCCTTTTTTTGTGTGTACATGTGTTTTGGTATAAAATTATGTGTGTAATAAATAGTGTGGGGTGAGAAAAGAATTCATTAATTATATTTTTGTGTTTGACAAGACCTTCAGTCTTGTCCCTACGTACCAACATAAAATGAGGGATCAAAACCTCGTAGTTCGTGGTATCAATTTCAAAGTGAGTGAGTTACTTTTAACAAAATTTTAAGTTTAACAAAGGCACAAAAGGGATAAAAGAGTTTGAATAAGTGTTGGTTCTTTTTGTATTTTGAAATTTTAAGTCTAATATGGTTAGATTCATTTACAAGTTTGATTAAGAAAAAGAGTTTGAAAAATGCAATGGCATAAGCCCAAAGTTTCTAATTTGCAATAAAGTCTAAGTTTAGAAATCACAAGCAAAGAAGGTTTTAAAAAGGGGGGAGAGATTTGAAATTTGAGAAGTGGGAGGAGATGAAGATACTAATCCTAAGCAAAAATTAAAAGTTAAGAGTTGAAAAGATCTGACCAATAGGATGCAATCCAATAGACAAGAATGTCATATAGAAACCCACTTTTCCTTTGGACTTTAAATCAAGCAATTTCAATAAGTAAGTATCACAATGAAGAGCAAGGCATCAAAAAAAGATAGCCACATCCAAGCTAGCAACTTCATAGTCTTCTTCATAATCCTCCCCATGTATCATATGACATACTCCTTGAATGGCTTAGAATAAGGCATTAGACACAGGTTTAAAATAACAATTGCCTCAAGGCCATGTTGCAGATGAACTCAAAAGGGATCTCAATACTTGCTTCAGATGAAAGTTCAATTCGTAATGATTGGCTTCAGAAAAGTTGGCATTGACCAAGTCCTTTTTACATATGGAGTGTTGCCTAATTCTAAGTCCAATGTCTCAAATCAAATCCAACAGTCCACACAAATCTTTTTTAGGGTTTTTGTTGTTATTATGTACATTAAGGTCAAAAGACCACAAACACAAGCAAAATGCCCAAACAAGTATATACAATCACAAGATATGGCTCAAGTGAGGAAAGTGAAAATGACATTAAAATAAACAAGTTAAATTAAATGAATAATGGCAAATGATAAAGACTTGAATTTAAAGTGCATAAAGTAAATGACTTGAAATTAAAGTTAGTCAAATGTTAGTTGATTAGAAGTTAGTATTTGCTTTTACTTTTCAATTATTTAAGTCATTCTTTGGAGAACACTCAACCCTCTATTCACAAGCATGGATCCTTGAACCAAGACATCTTACAAAGGAAGGAAAAAAGGCCAAGTTACCACACAATACCATGAAAGGGGGAGACTTACAATTTCACTTACTAGAATGCTATGCTTTTGGGTCAAAATTTAGCGCTATGTTAAGCAATCGTAATTGGACTTATGTAGAAGTCACAACTATTTAAGGTCAGGCAATAAAATTTTTAGTGTTAATGCATGTTAGATATATGGTATTATTAAACATACTCCAAGTATATAGAAAGATACAGGGAGTTGAATTTTAAGGATCATGATCTGAGTTGCTTCGATTTGACCTCTAAGCAACTCAATCTTGTTGTCTACATTGGTAGGACTTCAGACAACCAAAAATTAACAAGAATAATGGAGAATTGAGTGAGAATAAAATATGTGAAAAATTATGAAAATCACCTTAAATGTAGGCTCAAATGGACACGATCTTGCTCTCAATTGTGCTTGGTCTTACTTTAGATGCTTAATGGAGTGGAAATGGATCAAGGAAGAAGGAGGCTTCTAGGAGTTTCAATCTCAAAACAGTTGAGAGATTCAAACTCGATTTTCAATGAAAATCACCAAGATTATCCTTTGAATGTGAGGGTTTAGGGTTGCTGAATTAAAGCTTGCGTGCCAGCGTCCATAATTCTGAGCAAGAGGGGCTCTATTTATAGGCCAAGTGATTGATAATTGCACACTTCTTGCAAAATTCCAAAAATAGCAATATCCTTTGCATGGATGCATAGGCATGTGGTAGGCCCTTGTAATGATGCATTTAGGTCCAAAAATGAGTGTAAGAAATGTTGAAGTCATGTGGAAAGGCCATGCATTCATGTATGGAAAGTGGAACTTCAAATCTTCCAAATGGTCCTTCAACTTTAAGCCATGTGAAAGTCATTCATTATTTGTCCAAATGGGATGAATTTTGACTTTTTGAAAAGGTTAGATCAAGAGGAACAAATTTCATGTTGGAAACATTTTCATTTGAAGCCTGGATCATGATGAATTTTGAGGTGGAAGTTTGGAAAATCAAACATATAAAAAAAAATCTAAGTACCAAGCCATATGTTCAATTTTTCCACCTTGAGTAACTTTTTCTATGGACTTCAAATGAGAAACGTTCCTTAATAAAAGTTGTAGCTCTCTCAACTTCCTTTAAATAGGTCACAAATCTTACCTCATTTGGATTTAACATGAAGGAGTTATGCATTTTAGAA